>NW_006399806.1:9963452-9966575 GCF_000299155.1 Elephantulus edwardii | reverse complement strand
AAAGGGTTAAACCGGGTGGCTCCTTGGAGGCAAGGATTCTGAGGCTCCGTCTAACATAGTTTGGACATGTTGTGAGGAGAGACCAGTCCTTAGAGAGGGACATCATGCTTGGGAGGGTGGAGGGACAGTGCAGGAGAAGAAGGCCCTCTATGAGGTGGATTGATTCAGTGACTGGGATAATTGGCATGGGAGTGTCAGAGACAGTGCGATTGGTACAGGACAGAGCGGAGTTTAGGGCTGTTGTACATAGGGTCGCTATGAGTCGCAGGCGACTTGACGGCACATAACAACAACAACACAACAATCCTTGGATGCGCTTACCAGTCTGTGTCAGGAAATTTGGAGGATAGCTCTCTGGCCAACAGATTGGAAGCAGTCCATATTTGTTCTTATTCCCAAGAAAAGTGATCCAACTGAATATAGAAACTATCAAAAATATCATTAATGTCACATACAACCAAAATCCTACTGAAGTAATTTTCAAAACCGCTGAAACAGTTCATAGAAAGGGAATTTCTAGAAGTTCAAAGAGGATTTAGAAGAGGCTGTGGCACCAGGGATATAATTTCTGATCTCAGATGGAGCCTGGCTGAAAGTAAAGAATAGCAGAAAAATGTGTATTTATGCTTTATTGATTATGCAAAGTCATTTGGCTGTGTGGATCATAACAAGTGGTGGCTGACATTGAGAAGAATAGGATTCCCTGATCACTTCATTGTGCTCATGCAGAACCTGTACCTGAACCAGGAGACTATTGTGTGAACAGAGCAGGGGAACACTGCATGGTTTAAAATGGAGAAGGGAGTGTGTCAGCATTGTATTCTTTCTTCATACCTATTCAGTCTTTATGCTGAGCAAATTATCCGAGAAACTGAACTCTGTGACCAGGACTGTGGCCTTGGGATTGGAGGTAGATTCATCAGTAACGTGCCTTATGCAGATGACACAACCTTGCTTGCTGAAAGTAAAGAGGACTTGAAGCACTTGTTGCGGAAGATCAAGGAATGCAGCTTTCAATATGGATTGCCTCTCAGTATTAAGAAAATAAAGATTTTTACCTCTGGACTGATAGACAGTGTCATGATGGATGGAGAGGAGGTTGAAATTGTCAGCAACTTCGTCTTACTTGGAACCACAATTAACACCCTTGGTACCAACAGTCAGGAAATAGGACACACATTGCACTGGGAAAATCTGCAGAGACCTTTCCAAATTATTGAAGAGTAATGATGTCACTTTGAGGATTAAGATGTGTTTGATTCAGGCCATAGTCTTTCTGGTCCCTTGCTATGCATCTGAGAGCAAGTTAATGAAAAACGATGATAGAAAAATAATCGATGCCTTAGAGCTGTGGTGTTGGAGAAGAGCACTCATTGAACATCCATGGACAGCCAAGAGAACAAATAGATACATCTTGGAAATGGTGCAGCTGGAGTGCATTTTTAGAGGCAGGAATGATGAGGCTTCACCTCACATACTTTGAACATGTTTCTAGGAGGGACAATTCCTTGAAGATGGATATAATGCTGGGAAGGTTAGAGGGTTGGCAATTGAGAGCACCCTCAACTGGGTGGATTGACACAGTGACTGACTGCTGCAGTGCTTCTCTTCTGTGCCAGAAAGTATGAGGATGGTGCAGGATAGACCAAGTTTGAAATCTTTTATTTTTAGAGTCACTTTGAGTTGTACTTGACTTGACAGCACCTAACAACAACATACTCTTCACATTAACTTACCATCTCCCTCCAGCTAATACTCTTTTTTTTTTATCAAGCCTTGAACTATATTTAAAAAGATCCAACTATCATATCTATGTAGATTACGTTCTATTTAATCTTTATATTATAAGTATATCACAACTTCATTTATAGGAAACAACACACACATAGACACAATTTCATCTCACAGTTTTCTAATACATTTTGGGAAGGACAGAGTGGCGGAGGGTAAACGTAATGATTGAATTTTCTTTCCTCATTTAATTCAAGTTTGCTTAAATAAATTGACTGCTAATACTCTTGATTTATGTATTGGTAACTATAAATAAAATCTGCTGTGAACTAATCATTGAGATAGCATTTCACACCAGTTTCCTTAGCATAAGCCTATTGGTTTTCATGTGCCATCAAGCTGACCATGACTCATAGTGACACTAAGAACAACAGCTCTGAACCCTGCTCTATCCTGGACCAGTCTCACTGTCTCTGACACTCCTACCCTCATTACCCCAGTTACTATGTCAGTCATCTCATCTGGAGTCTTTTTCTCCTGTGTCTCTCTACTCTTCCAAGTATGATGTTTTTCTCCAAGGGTTGATAGCCAAAATATCTGAGATAATAGCTCAGAAAAGAAGGAGAAAAAAGGTTAGATAAAAACTTTAAATTGTCGAAGGGAAAAGATACTTGCTTTATGTAGTAAGTTTTACTATGAAGATTCTTATATGCCTTTATTTCAGGCTTTTTACTGATGATCCATGGCTTCACAGAATGCTTTCAATATTAATATTGATGAAGGAAGATGCGTGTGTAGTCTAAAGAATATAAACTCATGGAAGAGGAGGAAGCTTTAAGTTCTTTTAAAAATAAATTCTGTACCCACATTGTTTTGTCATTTTTGTAACTTAAATCTTCCAACTTTCATTAGTAATTCATAATAAACATTAGGTATGGAAATTAATGTGCATGATGTAGGCTAACATTACTTGGTTTTGTAGTCCCATTTATTTACTTATTTTTGGTTTGTTCTCCCATTGTTTTAGCATATTTGATGTTTTCTCCTTAGTTTTTACTAGAAGGAAAAGAAGTGTTTTTTACTTTTAAACCATTCCAAAGTAGGTGTAGATAGGTTTGTTTTTTTATTTTTTTCAAGCAGTGGTGTTCAACTTTAATGTGCACAGAAATCTCGTGAGGGTCTTTTGAAAAAATGGACAAATATAGAGACTATGTTGTTTTTGTTGTTATGTGCCGTCGAGTCGTTTGCGACTCATAGCAACCCTATGTACAACAGCCCTAAACCCTGCTCTATCCTGTGCCAATCTCATTGCTTCTGACACACCCATCCCGAGTACCCCAGTCACTGAATCAATCCACCTCAAAGAGGGTCTTCCCCTCCTGCGCTGTCCCT
>NW_006399806.1:9926241-9961932 GCF_000299155.1 Elephantulus edwardii | reverse complement strand
ATGCTGAACGAGTTCGGCCCTTTTGATTTTCCAACTCTAGCTCCTCGCACATTTCATTGTAGTATTTTGCTTTGTCATTCCGTGCTGCCTTTTGGAATCTTCTGTTCAGCTCTTTAGTGCCTTGGATTCTTCCTTGTGCTTTGGCTTCTCTACGTTCCAGTGCAATCTTCAGAGTTTCTTCTGATATCAATTTTGGTCTTTTCTTCCTCTTCTGTCTTTGTAATGACTGCCTGCACTCTTCCTGGATGATACATTTAACATCCTCCCACAACTCATCCGGTCTTCGCTCATTAGTGTTCAAGGCCTCAATAGAGAATATTACGTATTTTAAACAATGCTGGGGTTGTGGGTCCTTAGGTAACAAAGTTTAAGCAAAGGTCCTTGTAGTAGAAATCTTTGGCCTCTTCAGAATAAAAAAAAAATTTAGGCACTTATACCTTTGAGCTTTTGAAATCAGAATTATTGAACGTTATCTTCTTGTTCTTTACAGTGCCTTCTGGTCTAGTACAACTCATGACAATCCTGTGAACAACAGATAAGAGCTGTGTCCTTTCCTGTGCTATCCTTATCATCCTTGACCCATTTGAGGCCATTAATGTAGACACTGCATCAGTCCATTTCGTTGAGGGTCTTCCTCTTTTCAGTGGACTCTCTGCCTTTTCAAGCATGATGTCCCTCTCCAAATAATAGTCTCTCCCCACAGTCCAGTTTTCTTCAGAAATTCTCAATTATTGCTTTTGTTGTTGGTTTTGTGTATCCTTGAGTTGGAAATGACCTATAGATGACCCTTCAGCAAATTTTTAAAAGCAGCTACTTGCCCAGGAGGAGTCTGACCATCTTTCTCCAGTGGAATAGCTAGTGGATTTAAATCCTGTACCTTTGAGTTGCCAGTGCAACCCCTTACCACTAGGACACCAGAATCACTGGACTTACTGCTTTGTACAAGGAGCTTTGGTGAAATAGTGCTTAACATACTGGGCTGCTTGCTGAAAGGTTGGTGATTCAAACTCACTGGACTTCTTTGGGAGAAACAGAACAGTTTCTTCCTGAAATGATGTACAGCTCTGGAGACACAAAGGAGAGAACTTGACTCAGTGACAGTGTGGGCTTATTGCTTATAGGTTTAAAAATATTTTGAAAACTATTTAGAAATTATTCCAGTATATTTAAATGATTTGTCGGTGTATGTGTGTGTGTGTGTAGGTTTTAGATATTTGATGATAAAACTCTATTTCCCCCAGTATTTTTGAAGAAAAGCTTATTACTTCATTCTGACTAACTTCTATTTGTAACATGCAGACATACACATCTTGTGTACAGCTGTTAGTCATTAAAGTTTTATTGCTTATACTCTCTTAATGTTATAAAATATGGATCTGTAATACAGAGTATATAAAAATCAGTGTAACATCAAATTACATTTTTTCATATTTGTTGTTCTGTAATTACAGAAGAATGCTGTTGGTGTAGTGGCTAAAATACCTGGCTACTAACCAGAAAGTTAATGTTTCTAAACTACCAGTAGGCCCGTAGGAGAAAGCAGATATGATAGTCAACTTCCATAAAGACTTACAGCCTTGGAAACCCTTTAGGCAAGTTCTACTAATTTACTTGTATAAGATTGCTAGGAATTGAAGTCTGTTTGCACGTGATTGTAGGATTGGCTTGGTTTATAATATTCACAATGCAAAGAGATTGATGTATTTTCGTTTGCTCCCTAAATAGCTCAATCATTAAAAGAATTTGCACGCCTACTCATTGCAGTAGAAGAGGAAAGGAGAAGATTGGTAAGTCATATCCTATTTCTTAAGTTGTGGTTGGACGTGCTTTAACAAAGTGTGGACCTTAGACTTAACCATACAGCCTTAATATATGTACTGAGTGTCGTGGAAAATAATTGTATGATTCTCAAGTACTTCTAGTTAAATGTATATTTTTTTAATTTATTTCATTTTCTAGCAGATGTAAATGATATTACTTTTCCTGCCATTTATGCTTATTAGAATTAAAAATATTGAGCAAGACAAACATTAAAGCATCTATCTAATTGCACAAATTTCAAAATAACCTTAGTGTTAGTTCACTTAGTGTTAGTGTAGCAGCATGCTTTAAGGGTTAAAGGCAATTCATGGAGAATATAAATTCAAGAGAGCAGGAGACTTTCTTGAATAGATGGCATTGGAATTGGGTCTTGAAGACTGAGAGAATTTTGCTAAGATGAGAGCAATAGGGGAAATAGACAAAATATGAATTATTTGCATACTAAATACATCTTTATGATTATAATGAAGGGTAGAAGATCAGTGTAGGCTTTGGGAAGTTTAATCTGGTAGCCATGTGAGAGACAGAGAAGGTAAACAAGGAATATTTACAGTAGAGGTGGTTGTTTTGTTCTGTAGAGTCGGAAATGCCCATAGCTGATCCTCCAGCAGGTTTTCAGAGGCAGTAACTGCATGCAAGGAGATTGCCCATTCTTGTCCCAATAGAGGATCACACTGTCTGTCTATCTGTCTGTCTGTCTATCTATCTATCTACATCTATTTAAGGAACATCAATTACCAACCATGTATTGAGTCTCAGCATCAGAGAGCAACCCTAAAATATAGTCTTTACTAAGGAAATAAAAGGAAGATCTGGTTGCTTAATAGTAAGGAATCCTGCTATCAGGAAAGGTGGACAATCTCTTCCCGTGGGATTTACTGCCTCTGAAAACCTGCTGGAGGGTGTTATGGATTAGTTCTAATTCAAGCCATCCAACAACACAATTAATCTTAATAGCATACTTGAAAGGAGATACTTACAAAGGTTTGCAGTTCAGATCCACCAGTAACTCTGTGACTGGGAGAAGGATAGGCAGTCAAGTCCCATGCAGTTTTAGATAGATAAGGTAAACCAGGAATATTTACAGTAGAGGTTGTTGTTTTCTGCTCAGAAAACCCACTGGAGGGCCAACCATGAGTTGGCCCTGATTCATCAGCAATGAGTCAATTCCCACAACAGCTACATATAAGCCTTTATAGGAGACAGAAATTTTGGGGGAGATCAGATGCAGTGTTTTTTGCTTCTGTTTTGTTTATAAAGTTAACTTTAATCAGAACCATGAAGGTTGTTGTAAACACATTATACATAACTCACTCCACCTTTGATCTACACGAACAAATACAGGTTCTACTCATGTCTTCGTAGGGAGACATGAGTATCACGTGCCCTTTGGCTCAGGAGAGGGTCTGATGATGGCAATAGAAAAGTTAGAGAGATGTGAAAATTAATTTAGAAGTGACCTGGACATCAGGGGTATATAGAGTTCTGAGTTAGGTGACACTCTTGATTGAAATCCTGTGCAAATAGTTAAGGAAAGTGATACATCGACAAGTCTAGGCTATAATTTTAGGAAACGTGTTAGTTTAAAGAATATGAGAAAGTGTGTTGTACTTTGTGGGAGGAAAATGAACCCAGGGAATGTTCTCAAGGCACTGAGGGGACCTCAGTGGGGAAGACCCCTTACTTGGGAAAAGCCAGTAAAACAGAAGAAATTGAAACGCATGAAAGAGATAATAAAGTTCTTCTTGGATTGAGTTCCTTAAGTAAGTGTGATGGAATCTGGGGCAAGTGGTAAACTTCTTCCTGAGCCAGGAGAAAAGAGAGTTGATTTGGTGAAAACATACAGGAATTTGGAGCAAGTGGGAGAACAGCATTAGAAATAACTGGTCATCTGCTTAGAGGATTTTCTAGAAATTATTTAGAACACTCAGGAGCATGTTATATGAGAGAAGAGAAAAGAAATAGGCAGATAACTGTTCAGCAACCCCAGTGAAGTTAGACCTACCAAATGTATGAAAGAAAAAAAAAACCAAAAAATTATCATGCTTCCATGAACTTTTCTAACAATACTCAGAGCTGGGGCTAAGAGTAGTAAGGCATCTCAGAGGTAAATACAAATTGGTAGTTGTTACAGGAGGCTTAATATTAGATTAAAGAAACATTGATTTGTATAATATGAAAATGGATCTTTGCTGTAGTGATAACTGAGACGGGGGTACTGATGGGCATAACACAGAAATGAGCCTGGTGACTTAGTCATTTGGATGGTCACTGGTAACAATCAGATATGAGAGAGAAGATAGAGAGTTGAAGGGTTCAGAATTTGGCAGTGGAATTGGTCCTAAATAGTGAGGAGGTTAAGAAGTGTGTAAGGGAGGGGATAGACTTTAGGAACCAAGAATATTGAACTAAAATATTTTTATGTGTTGTGAGCAGCAACTCAAAATTATCTCGTATGGTAAGATAGAAGGCTAAGACCAAGAACAGAAAATGTCTGAGGAATGTTCCAACAATAGAGTAGGTGGATCTACTACCTACTGTTGTTATTTGCCTTAGAGTATGAACCAACTCATGACTGACACTCCAGTGAGTTTTCAGAGGCAGTAAATCATACAAGACATGATAGCCCGTCCTTCTCCTGTGGAGTAACTGCTGGATTCAAACTCTGTTCTTTGGGATTGCAGAACAGCTTCTTCCCACAGAGCTCTTTGTGTGACATATTGCTGCTGTTGTTGTTGAGTGCCAACCTGTTCATTATGACTTGTAGCGACCCTGAGAGCAACAGATATAAATCCTGTCCTATCCAGTGCCATCCTCACCATCTCTGATACTTTTGAGCCCACTAGTGCAAACTTACTGTTGTTGTTATGTGCCATCGAGTTGCTTGTGTCTCATAGCAACCCTGTGTACAACAGCCCTAAACCCCACTCTATCCCTTGCTAATCTTATTGTCTCTAACATGCCTATCTCCATTACCCTGGTGATGGAATCAATCCATCTCATAGAGGGTCTTCCTGTCCTGTGTTGTCACTCTCCAAGGACTGGTTCCTCCTTGCCACATGTACAAAGTATGTGAAACTAAAGCTTCAGAATCCTTGCCTCCAAGGAGCAGCCTGGCTTCACCCTCTCCACGATGGATTTGTTTGTTCTCCTAGCAGACCATGGCATATTCAATACCAAAGATCAGGGACATCAATTCTCCTTCTGTCATCCCTAGTCATTGTCCAGCTTTCTGATGCATAGCAAGTAATGGCAAAGACCATGGCCTGTATAAGGCACACCTTAGTCTCCAGAGTGACATCCTTGCTCCTCAGTACCTTGAAGAGGTCCCTGACAGCAGACTTGCCCAACGCACTTTGTCATTTAACTTACTGTTAGCATATTGAAAATCCCCATTTTCCCCTTTAGCCATGCCATGGTTGTGATACTGACTTTCATGAGTAAAATTCTACTCTATAGCTTTATCGTTTTACTTGTTGTTCAGAGAAGATATGAAATGAAGAAAGTTCAAGATAATGTAAACATTATATTGATTGATCAGTGCTTCCAGTTTTATGATACTAAATTGAATGAAACTGTGTAACTCAGCAAATTTGTGCAAAGATTTCCTGACAAATTTGTGTTATAGATGAGTTCTTGATTTAGGAAACTAAATGGTTTAAGGGCAGACAGAAGTAAAGGAATTAAATAATTATTGATTATAAAGCCACTTAACATTTATGGGTGGGTTTTTCTTTTCAGTGATAAATCAAGATAAGTACATATTAGTTTGATTTTACCCAAGGATGTGAACACACTGAGTAAACAAAAGTAAAATCTCACAGAGGTAAAAATGAATACATAGAACTTACCAGTTTAAACACATTCTCTTTTGTGATTCACCCTACATAATAAGAGTGAGGGCAGAGTGTTCAATTTCGTAAGAAGTCTAGCCTGGCCATTGGAAGTTGTGGTTCCTCCCCCTTCATTTTATTTATTTATTTAAAGGGCGAGATAGGATATATTTCAGGCTTTCCCTCCCCTTAGTTTGATAAATTACTAACATGGAAAGAGAAGGCCTTAGAGAAGCACAGATGCCAAATATGACTTAGTATTCTCTTATTTTCAGTTTATATTGAAGACACTGGGTCTTTGCTTCAACCGCCAGCTGTACTAAATGAGTTTCCTTTGACTTCAGGCCATTGGACATGACAATCTCCATTCCTTAGTCCCTAATTCATACACTTTCCCCTCTCTCCCTTCCTTCTTCCTTCGTGTTCTTTTGGTCCACACATTTTCTGTTATTCTTACTGTGCCACTTCAGATTTTTCCTGGATTTAGACCTTTGTATTTGTTATTTTTTCTCCCTTGAATATCCTGACTCAGACCCTTTCATGATTGGCTCCGTCTTGTTATCCACACTTCACTCTACGCTTCATACTTATTTATCCCTTTTCCCCTGGGAGTTCTGCCATTTTCACACATTCTGAATTAATACCTTTATATGAGAAGTGTTGCTCACACAGCAATCAGAGTGCTCATCTGATAATCAGAAGTCCATGGTTTGAAGTCACCAGTCACTCCATGGGGAACAGACACGTCAGTTTGCTATTGTGAAGCTGTTCAGCCTTGGAAACCTTCTGGGTCTGTCCTGCTGTGCTGTGTAGGGTCATATGAGTCAGATAGCTTGGATGGAAGTGTGTTTCATTTCTTGTCTTAGCACTTGTACGTCAACCCTAGTAGCCTTAAGCACCTGTATGCTAATTGAAAGTTTGGTAGTTTGAATCTGTCAGTTGCTCCACAGAGAAAAATGTGACATTCTGCTTCCGTGAAGATTTACAGCTTTGAAAATCTTGTACTTCAGTTTTACTGTACTGTATGGTTGCTCTGAGGTGGAACTGACTTGATGGGAATGCTTTCGTTTTTGTTTAGCCCTTATAGGGGTGACTTTAGGTGGCAGGGATGGTTAAAATGCTGGATTACTTATGTAAAGATTGCATGGATGGTTCAGATCTGCCCAAGGATGTAGAAGATCACCTTGTAGTCTGGGTTTGAAAGGTCACAGCAGTTTGCCTCAGCACATGTGGGGTCTCTATAAATCGGAATCTACTTCATGACAATAATAACAGCCATAATGACCTATTTTACAGTGACAAAAATACTTGATATTAAAGAATTTACATTCTACTCAGAAACAGACATTAAACAGATTATGGTGTGGTCAGAATGCTAAAAAGAAAAAAAAAACACATCTGGTAGATGAAGGTGCCAATTACTGAGTTGAAGAAAGAGTGTTAAATTCTGAATTATTAAGTTTTGGATGCCTATTGGATATCTTAGTAGCTGTGTCTAGGGAGCATATGAGTATATGAGTTCAAGGAGTTCAGGGAAGCGGTGAGGGCTGGAGATAGGAATTTTGAAGCTGTCAACATGTAGATAGTATTTAAAGATGTAGAAATGCATGAGATCACTCAATGTTGAGTGTGAAGAGAGAAAAGAAGAGGTGGGGGGATGGAGCCCTGAAGGGGATAGAGTCCAGAGAGAGTCAGTGAGGTTGGAATAACAAAGGAGGCCACTCATTTGTTTAATACTTTTTTTATCTCCAAGCAGTTGACTCAAGATACAACGTAGTTTTGTAGGTTGTCTCCTCCTTCATTAACATCAGGTCAGACTTCAAACTCAAACTTACTGCCAAGGCATGTTGGAGCCTCCTCATTGCTGACCTTTCAGCAGATTTTCCAAGGCTGTAAATCTCATGGGAGATTGACCGACCATCTTTCTTCCATAGAGCCACTTGAATAGCAGGGAGGCTTGGCCTTTGCCTTAGCAGGGAAACTCTCTCCTGTTTCTAGCATGAGAACTCCCTCATCACCGTCATGGGTCAGGTCATTACTGTGTAGGCAGAACTGACTCATAGTAAGTTTTCAGAGGGAGTCAGTTGCACAGGAGAAGACTGCCTGTCATTCTCCTATGGAGCAACTGATGGATTCAAACCATGTACCTTTGGGTTGGCAGCACAACTCCTTACTCCTAAGCCACTGGAGATAGATATTGGAATTTAGAACACATTGCAAAATGGACAAAAATGGCACCATATGAGGAATCATGGCTTTGTCAAGATGACACACATTTTTGAGGGACACATTAATCTGTGACTTGAGGCAAGATTAGAATAATTTAAAATCTTTATTAAAGGATGAAAGGAAAAAACCAGAATGCCAGAAGTACACATTATTGGTTTTTGTTTGTTTGTTTTTAAATGTTTTAAATTTTTTTTACTTACTTTTTGTTCTTGTGGTGGTGGTGGTTGTTTGCTGTTGAATCAGACCTGACCAGCACAGGAGGAAATTGCCCCTCCTTTTCTAGAGGAGCATCTGGTGGATTTGAACTGTGCATTACTGGTTTTAATCTTGTAAAAAGCTCAAAGTTCTTTGCCATCAAGTTGTAACCAGACTCATAGATGATGCACCACTGAGTTTCTGAGGCTGTAGTTTGCACAGGACAAGAAAGTCCGTATTTCTTTTTTTGGAGCTCCTGGTGGATTTGAACTGCCAGAGAGGCCTGCTCTTTATGTTAGCAGTGCAGCTGCCTAGGGACTAGGCCACCAGAGATCTGTTTCAAACTCTTATATGACTATAAATATTTAAAGAGTCTTTCTGCATTCCTTGGTGTAGCAGGTATCAGCCACAGGCGGCCGTTGAGTATCTGAAATGTGGTTGTCAAGAATGGAAACATGGTGAAGTATAAAATACACACAAGGTGCCTCAGATTTAGTTTAGAGAAAAAAGATGGTTAAATGCCTCATTACTATCTTTTAAAAATAGCTTACATATAAAAAAAAATAGCTTACATATGGAAATGTTTGGGGTATATTAAAGTTATTTAATTACAATTAAATCCATCCTTTTACATTTTTAATGTGGCTTCTAGAAAATGTAAAGCTACATATGTGACTTACTTTGTGTCAAGGCTGCATGGCTATAAATGGTAACAACAGATACTGAGTGTTTCAAAGGTGCCAGACACTGTTATAATTAATTTACGTTTTAAATAATTTAGTCCACACAGCATTCGCCACTGTATGCTATTAATAAAAACGTTTTGAAGAACAGGAAAAAGAAAGACTGATAGTTCAAGGCAAGCAAGGGCACATAACTAGTAAATAGTGCTTGGAGGACTTGAACTCAAGCTGTTGGGCTTCACACCCTTGGTATAATTCGTAATGTTACAAATTAAGACTATATTAAAAATATAATAACTTCATATTAACAGTAGCTGATTGCATTGTTAATGTAGCATGTTATGTGTACATATCCAGTGCTTTATATACAAGATGTCAATATCCTACCAAATTTGGGAAGAATATGTTGTTGTTATATGCTGTCGAGTTGCCTGTGACTCATAGCGACCCTATGTACAACAGCCCTAAACCCTGCTCTATCCTGTGCCAATCTCACTGTCTCTGACACACCTACCCCCAGGGAAGAATATAGGCATTATAAATTTTGAATTTGATCTTACACTAATTTTCAAGAACTTGGAGATTTGAAAAATAAAGGTCACATTTTGTTATTCACATATTTTGTATCTTTTAGGAAATACAAAATCCAGCTAGCCATATGTAACCCACTGACAGTTTCCATAGCAAGTATTTGGCACCTGAAAGCTAAAAACTGTCAGCAAATCTTATTAAACTTTCCCCACTTCTTTGAACCGAGAGTTCATGAAATATGAGAATATTTAAATGTTGAGAAATTGTATGTTTCCAATGCTCTTAATGAAAATTTTTCCTTTGTTTAATCTTTTGCCAGAAAATTTTGCTTCACAGATAATGTTTTCTTTAGGTGAAATTGATTAATTTATAAATTTTTGGCATTGGTACTTTTAAATGGTTAAATCCCATTATCAGTGAAGTAGTCTAGGTTCCTTTATTACCTCAGATATATGAAGCACAAGGTGCCAGCGTTCCATGTGCGTGAACAGGGATTATATTTCTGGTGTGTCTTTGGTTAGCTTGTGTAGAAACAAACTTTAAGCATGCTGCCCTATAAGCCAGAATTTTTGTACTATGGCTTCGTTGGGTATTTCTAGATAAATAGGCAAATAAATAAAATATCTCTGTGTTCTATATGAAGTTCTTACTTTCACCTTTACTAAACTGTAAAAATTGTAAATGTTTCTCATATGGTAAAATACTATGATGAGATTTAAAGTGATATATCACAAATAATTCTCATGATTTCAGGGTTAATACATTTTAAAAATTATACACACACAGGCACTAGAGTGTATGTGTGTGTTTGAAAGATGGACATTCTCCTCTGGTGCAGTTTACTGCCTCTGAAAACCCACTGGTGATCTAATAATAGGTAAAGAGTTGTGCTGCCTAAGGACCAGGGGTGCAAATTTAAAAAGGGACACATTCTCCTTCTGTGTGATTTACAGCCACTGACCCTGTGAAAGGTCAGCTATGGGCTGGTTGTGACTTGATGGCATTGAATTTAGTTCTAGAGTATATATAAATATGGGGGGTTATGTAGCCATTAAATTCTATGTATTTGTTTTAGCTATACTTTTTCATTTGGATACAGAGCTTTGGTGATGCAGCTCATGGACCGTTGCACTGCTAACGCCAAGCCTGTCCCTTTCTTGTGGTTGGAGCCCATCAGTAGCTTCTTGGGAGAAAGATGGGCAGTCATCTCCTGTGTGACTTACAGCCTGCAACATAACTGGAGGGACTGAGTTGGTTCTGAAAGGATAACGAGTTTATGCTTTGGGGTGGTTTCTTTAAGTTTATTTGTACTCTCACAACAAACTGAGAAGAAAGATGAGACTAAATGAATTGCTCAGCATAAACCATCTTCCCCCTCACCTCGTGTTTTAAGAGGTAGAACTGTAGAGAAAGGAGTCGATGCCCTGTCTTTGGGCTTCCAGCTGTCTATTTTGTTATAGAAGGTATCCTGGTGGCACAGTAGATAATAGAAATGTTGGTACTTTGAATCCACCAGCCACTCCCTTGGAGCAAGGTGTGGCTTTTGGCTTCCATAAAGATTACAGTCTCACAAACCGGAGGCACCAATTCTACTCTGTCCTGGGAGTGAGTTAACATTGTGACTCCCTACGTACCAAGACACCAGCACTTCCTTCTCTTCTATGAATTGGAATTCACTTGAGAGCACCATTCTGTTGCTGCTTATCTCTTAAAAAAAAAGTTTGAGCACCTTAAGGGCAACAACAATCTGGACTTGTTTATATGCCTTATTCTTTATACAAGGATCCCTGGTGGTATAGTGTGAAAAATGCCAGCACTTTGAATACACTAGCCACTCTTTATAAGAAAGATAGGCATCTCCTCCTGTAAAGATTTCCAGGCTTGGAAGTCTGCTGGAGGGTCATTGTGAGTTAGACATCAATAAGTGGTTGTAGATCTGGTTTTGTATTGCTCACTGTATCTACTTGATGCTCTGTAAAACCCTGTACTAAAACGTAGTATGTTGTTTAGTAGTACACTTTGATGCGCAGGAGGTTGCCATGAACTGAAGTTACCATGACAGCATCTGGTTTGGTTTTTAGGAAAAGAACCCTGGTGGTGTGGTAAGTTAAGTGTTTAACCCAAAGATTGACAGTTTAAAGGGCCATTCAGAAAAAGACCACCATGATGTTTAAAAGTAGTAATGTTAGTAATCCTGAGACTGGCACAGCACCAGATAGCATGCTGTTCTGCTATGTCTGGTTTCACCATAAATGGATGCTGACTCGATGGTAACTTAACAGAAGCAATAATAATTCATACTAAAAAGGTTTATTTTTCATGCTGTTGTTGTAGATCGTCCAGTTGGAACTGGGAAAAAAAAGTTGTAATGTATTCCTAATTACTATTACACAGATTGTTTGCTTCAATTAATTCATTATGGTTAGGTCTAATAGAGAAATACAATTCCTTGAGTAAATTAATTTATTTTTTAAGAACTTTAATGGAATCATTGTTTGGATTTCAGGAAATATTTTAAAGAGTTCAACTTTAATGATTTTGTCTTTTGATTCTGTAACTGAAAAAGACTTAGGATTCTTCATAAAAACAAAGACAGAAATGTTTGGCAGAATTCTAAAAGTATGAGAGTATTCAGACAGGGAGCAGTGGTAGTCTAGTGGTAAGATGCTGCACTGCAGTCCTGATGGCATGCAGTTTGAACCCAGGCACTGCTCCATGTGAGAAAGAACATTTTCCTCCTGTGGGATTTGATGTTTCTGAAAACCCACTGGAGGGTCACCTGTGAGGCAGATCTGACACAACAGCAACAACAACAATAATAGTGATGAGACAGTGCTCAGGCTGTGGCACCTATCCTGATAGGCTGCTTTGAGCCATTGCAGAGTTTGTTGGTACTTTCATTCCAGGAAAACAAGAATGAAAGAGATGAAGATTTGATTGCGGTACTTCACATTAATGCTTGCAAAAGAACACTCAGAAGGAAGGTGGTACTTTCTTTAGTAAAATTAAACTTTGTATACTATTTCTTATGTTACTGTTACCCCGAAGTAAAAAATGGCTGAACACTCCAGCTAGTGTTCAGTTAGTTAATTTCATGGGACCAAATTGTCTATCTTTCTTCCATTAAACAGGTGGGGGGTTCGAACCATGTTCCTTTGAATAGGTGGTTCACTGAGGCAGCAGAGTAGCATGGTGAGGTCTGGTGGCATGTTGTTATTATGTGCCACCAAGTTGACTCTTATTCTTTATGAACACTGGCTTTAATTGTGCCCTTTCTTGAGCCAAACTCACCATCTGCAACACATCAGACCTCATTGCTACAGTATTTGTTTCAGTTCTCCTCGTTGAAGACCTTTTTCTTTTAAATTAAACCTGCACCTTTCCAAGCATGATGACCTTCTCCAAAACCTGGCCTCTCCTAACAGCATGATCAAAGTATGTGAGATGGAGCTTCACCACCCTTGCCTCCAAGGAGAACCTGATTTTGCTTTCTCTAGGACAGACCTGTTTGTTCTCTTCTTCAGTACTCTTCTCCAGCTCAAGGCATTCATTCTCAACTCAAAGGCATTGATTCTTCTTTAGTCATTCTTAGTCATTGTTCAGCTTTCAGATGCATAGTAAGCAATTGGGAAGACCATGGCTTAGATCAGATACCTTAGACTTTAGATTGGCTTTGTTGCTGTGTACTGTTTTGAAGAGATACTTGACTGATTTCACCAACACAAGGTTTTTTTTTATTTTTTTTTTTATTTTTTCATTGCTGGTGTCAAGGATGTTCATTGTGGATCTAAGTAAGAAGAAATCATCAGCAACTTCAGTCCTTTCTCCATCTATCATGATGCTGCTTTGGGCCTGGTAGTGAGGATTTTTTTCCCCTCTTGAAATTGAAATGCAATCCATATTGAAGGCACTTTTCCCTTGCTCTGTTTGGACAAAGCTTCTTGGTCTAAGTTTAGGTTGTCCAATAGATTGTGGAAATCATTAAGCAATATAATTAATATCATGTGTAAGGAAAATCTTGCTGAAGATTATGCAAATATGGCTATAATAGTACAGCAACAGAGAATTTTCAGAAATACAGGCTAGATATAGGATATACCATGACACTGGGGATGTCGTTGCTGATGTCACAGGGATCTTGGCTGAAAGCAGAGAGTAGTAGAAGGATGTCTATTTATGTTTTATTGACTCTGCATAGGTAGTTTTATATGTGGATCATAACAAATTATGACTAACATTGAGAATAGGAATCCCAGATTACTCGATTGTCCTCTTGTGAAAACTACACCTAGACTAAGAATCTGGTGGCTTTGTGGCAAGGAATTATGACAGCTCAGAAGGTTTAGTGGTAAAGAATTGCACTGCCAACCCAAAAGTGTGTGGTTTGAATCTACCAGTTGTCCCATGGGAGAAAG
This sequence comes from Elephantulus edwardii, assembly GCF_000299155.1. Classification (NCBI taxonomy): domain Eukaryota; kingdom Metazoa; phylum Chordata; class Mammalia; order Macroscelidea; family Macroscelididae; genus Elephantulus; species Elephantulus edwardii. The sequence continues at coordinate 9,948,225 of NW_006399806.1, read as the reverse complement.
ATTGGCAGTCTCCTCCCAGGCAATTTACTGCCTCTGAAAACCCTCTTGGTGGGGGGGCAGGGGTCAACTCTTGGTTAGTTCTGGTTGAATGGTGCACAACAACAACTGTTACAGGCTCTGCTTTTGGGGCCAGTAACTAACATGTTGTTTTTGTTATGTGCCATCGAGTCACCTGTTCCTCATAGCGACCCTGTGTACAACAGCCCTAAACCCTGCTCTATCCTGTGCCAATCTTATTGTCTCTGACACACCTACCCTCATTACCCCAGCCAATGAATCAATCCATCTCATTGAGGGTCTTCCTCTCCTGTGCTGTCACTCCACCCTCCCAAGCATGATGTCCCTTCTCCAAGGATTGGTCCCTCCTTGCAACATGTCCAAAGTATGTGAGATGAAGCCTCAGAGTCCTTGCCTCCAAGGAGCAGCCAGGGCTCACCCTCTCTATGACTAATGTGTTTGTTCTCCTAGCAGTCCATGGTATGTATATTCAGTACTCTTCTCCAGCACCACAGCTCAAAGGCATCAATATTGCTAGTCATTGTTCAGCTTTCTGATGCATAGCAAGTAATTGCAAAGACTGTGTCCTGGATCAGACGTACCTTAGTCTCCAAGGAAAGGGCAATGATCAAAATCCAAACTCACTGCCTTTGAGTTGATTCCATACTGAGGCTGTAAATCATAATGCAAGGAGACCTTTCTCTTGTGGGCCTCTGGTGTTTTCAAACAACATCCTTTTGCTTCGCACCATACTGTAGACTTAGAACCATAGCGTCTTGTTGGGAAATGAGTTGACACTAATTTTATGCCACATTTGTTTTGTAGTATATAGATTTAATGATTTATAAATGGATACATGAAATGAGACATTCCTTCTTTATCCTTAGCCATTTGTTCTTTATGTTTTTAAGATTGACACAGTAGGGAAACATTTAAAGGGCTCTTTTTCTCCAGATAAAACAAATAATAATCAGTTCATTATCAATGAGTGACTTGACCCTTAGCAACTGTAAAGGACAGAATGGAACTGCCCCAGGCTCTCCAGACTGTAGCCTTTAAGGAAACAGACTGCTTTATCTTTCTCCAGCAGAGCAGCTAGTGAGTGTGAACCACTGAACCTTCAGTTATTGGCTAACCACTGTGCCGCCCAGATTCCTTTTCCACCAAGTTGCCATTCTTACTGATGGTGCTTATGTACCACCGAGTTGGAACCAACTCATAGCTGACCCTCGGGTGGGTTTTCAGAGGCAGTTAATTGCATGGGAGATTGCCCATCTTTCTCCCATGGAGCAGCTGGTACATTTGAACTGCATGCCTGCAGAATTGCAGCACAGCTTTTTACCACAAGGCCACCAGAGCTCCCTACCGGGTTGTTTTGTGCTGTGGCCGTGGAGCCAGAACCGACCCATAGCTGACCTTCCAGTGGATTTTCAATTGCACAGGAGGATATTGTCCATCCTTCCCCTACAGAGCATCTGGTGGCCTTGAACCATGTACCCTCAGGATTGCAGCACAGCTTCTTGCCACTAGGCCACCAGAGGTCCCTTTCCAGGTAGTGCTATTTAAAAGATGATCCACTTAAAATAGTGTTCCGAATAGGGGACTTTGACATTGTTTTGCTTCTGTGCTGTCAGGCTAGCTGTACTGGAGTCCTTTGTAGTTTTCGTACTAGACGTGACTATATGGGTGTGCAGGCTTTTGTTGCTTCATGTGGGTGTTAGTGATGATGTGCACGGCTATAGCTTGCTGTTGGACGTGGTGTTTCTGCTTCCTGTCTCTCTTCCATCACAGGTTCTTTCATCTTTCTGCCTTTGCCATTTAAAGTCTTGGCTTTATAGGCTTCCCTTTGGAGTCATGTAAGTGCCTGTCATATTGAAATCTTTCTATTCCAACTCCTGCACTTTGAAAAATGCATTTGCTCTGTGTTTTCATTTCATCATGGTGACCATCAGTTCTTACTAGTGCGGTTGGGGGTGTGCTACTCTTTACTGCACTCATCAACCATGTTCTGATGCTCTCCTTTGATATTTGAAAAGCACCACATTATTAGAACAGGAAGAAGAACTGTAGTGTTGTTTTGTAACCTCCCCTAAAAGTGCTTTTGAAATCTGGGTGAGATACTTTGTTTTAGTGTGCTGAGATTATACAATTTATTTAGACTAGGAAACCACCTGTAAAAGGACTCTTGAAAGGGAATTGAAAATAATGCCAGAGAGCTGTGCATGGCTGGGAGATATCAAAGGGCATTCTGAACACATATTAAGAATTAGAGGATTGAGACTGTTCAGTGAGAAAACACTTTTATAAAGCCCATTTTATGAAGTAGTACATTGGAGTGCTAACAAAAGGATGGACAGTTTGAATCCACCAGCTCTTCTGCCAGGGAAAAATTAAGTCCATCTGTTCCTACTGATTTGGAGAACCTTTAACACCCAGAGGAGGGTCACCCATGAGTTGGATTCAATTTAACAGCAGTGCATAGTTAAACACACTGATTAGAGATTAATATTGTTTACATACTACAGAAGAGATGTAATATTCAATTATCATTAAAAGGTTAAAAGGTTTTTTAAAATTAAACTTCTAATATAAAATAATTATAAAAACGCAGGTACAATTTTAAATACTGCAGAGAAGTTTCATGTATTGTCTTTTTTCTTTACCTTGTTTTCTCGTTTGGTAAGATCTTGAGAAATTGTAGTGCAGTGGTTTTTAAAAAATTTACTTTGCTACTGATATTAATGAAATGGAAGAAAACTTAATTTTTGTCTAGGAAGGAATTCATAATATGAACCTCTAAATCTGACTCTTGATAGATTCTCATCAGAATGCGCTGTGCTCCTTCATACTCTGACATCTTTTTTCCTTTTTTTTTCTTCTTAAATTCCTGTATCCCTCTGATCACTTGCAGAGCAAACAGGAAGTTGGTTAGGAAGATACTAGGGCATCTATTTATTTTGGGGGAGAACAGTGTTGCCTGGCATTCAGAAACAGCTGGGCTGAGGCCTCTGAGAGGCTCTTTGTCTCTGCCTCTCATCTGCTTGGCATTTATTCTCTTAGTTGGCTTCTCTGCCACTCTGTATTCCATACCTCACAGAAACTGTTTCCATATAGGGCTGGTCTAGTTTCCTGTGGTAAACAAAGCAAAACCCCCAAAACTTGGAGAAGAGCTCTGATTGGCCTACTTATTTAAAAATCCTCAACCACTCACGCATTGCCAACATCACAGACTTTGTTGTATTAACTTGGGGCTTTTCTCTGAGTATCAGGGAAGTTTTAGAAACAATGGAATTTTTGTGAATTAGGCAATCACTTCACCACTTGTCTGTTATAGCATCATAGTCATTGTAATAAATTTCCAGTTAACAGTGTTTAAACAGGATATTGTGATAATGAAGTTGTATGTGAAATTTTACAGGGATTAAAATACATCATATTCATTCGTTAAAATATTAGAAGTATTCACATTAAATATCAGAGTTCAGGCAAGAATGCTTAAATTACTGCTTAAATTCAGTATTGTTTTGGAGGTTCCTAGTCTATGAGGAGGGGAGCTCTGGTGACCTAGAGGTAAGAAGCTGCACTGCATGCCCGAAGGCACACAGTTCAAATCTACCAGTGGCTCCACAGGAGAAGGGCGGTCCATTTGTTTCCATGAGACTAACTGCCTTTGAAAACCCACTGGAGGGTCAGTTGTGGGTCGGTTCTGACTTGAAGGTACTCCACAACTACAGTAACATCAACAGTCTGTGAAGAAGACACATAATGACAACAGCAGTCTATGACAAAAATACAACCAAAGCATAAAATACTTAACATATATAATAAAAGCAACAAAGCTATCATTTTTTCTGTGATTCTCCCCCCCATAGAATATCTTGAAGAGTCTGAGAAGGAATCATTAAGAATATAAATTAATTTTGCTTCTGTATACCATGTGAAAGATACTTGAGAATAACCCAACAAAAGATGTGGAGAGCTTTCATGTGTGAAAAATGCTTTACTGTAAGACATTAAAGAAAAATTTATTAAAAAGAAAACCAGTACAGTGAGTCAGTTAAAAAGAATGATTTTAACCAACATTCTTTTTGTCCCCTACTATACAAGAGACTTTACAGTAATAACCTAATAGCAATTTGATGAACTCTGTATTAATGTAGTGGCAAACCACAAGTTATCCTGACACTTCTATATTTCCTTTTTTCATTTGGAAAATGTGGTCACCCTATGAAAAACCTGACCATACCTCAAACTCTGCCAAAACTTTGGCTCCTTAAAATCCAGAGATTGCTGGGTAAAAAGCTGTTGTGGACTTGATTTACACAACCACATCTGACTATTGTGGTGTTGGAAAGTGTTCTACATGATAATGCACATATTTACTCTGTATGTCTCATGACAATAAAAAATATCCTTGTTGATCTGAAGCATTTCATTCTCTTAACTTTATATTTCACCCACAGTGTTACTTCTGTTCACCAGCCATAGAACACACAATATTATTTAAATGATTCAATTAAAGCGGGATGTGTTTTACATGGTGGAAATGAAACCAGAATACAAAACCATGAAAGCTTGATTTCTATTAATCATTGACCCTACACTAAGTATCTGAAAGTTGAAGTAATTCAGTGTTTTTTTTCAAAGAGTAAAATGGAAACCACTAGCAGCAGTGTGTTAGATATTAAGGTTTATGAATGAACGTTTAAGATTTTAGTAGTTCCATATTTATTTTAATGTGTGTTGGGGAAAGAACACAGACTTGAATGGAGATTACTGTTCTGCAGTAAGTTAAATAAATGAAATCAACTTATTATTGGTTTAAGGAAAAGTAAAGGACATAGAAGGATCTGGGCAGTGGCATGTGAATGACTAAACTTGGGAGACTATAGATTAAATGATGTACAGAACTGCTTCTTCATCACATGCCTTTGACTTTGATCATCTTCTGTGACTCCATATAACCTGTTGGACATAGCCAAAGGCTAATATTCAAGTTCAGAACTTACACTTCTTATGTTTAAAACCAGCAGCCTGCCTTTGATTTCTCTTTAGTTTCTTATGAATGAAAGATCCTTGTCTGGTCAGCATCTTAATGATGTTAAGCCAGACTCTGCTTATATTTTAATTTGAGAAGAAATAAGCTGTCAAAATGATTTGATAACTTTTGTAGTAAATCAGAAGAGTCTTACTGCAATAATCAAGCACTTGGCTTAATCATTTGTGGTGATACAAAGGAAGAGTCCTAGTAATCTGCCCCCATAAAGCCTGCAGTCTCATGCCTGTGCTCGCTCCCTCACTCCCTCACATGCATTGTCCTGCAGTCAGAACCGACTCACCACTGACCCTCTGGTGGCTTTTCAGAAGCTGTAAATCACAGCGGAGGAGATTGCCCATCTGTCTTCCTTAGAACACTCAACTTGTGAATCCAAACTGCCTACCTGCCTTTGGGCTGGCACCACTATTCCATACCCACTAAGCCATCAGAATACCCATAAAGCACTCAACCTAGGAAACCATACAGAGGAGCTATTCTCTGTCTGAAAATCCCTAAGTCTGAACCAGAATCGACTCAATGGTACGACAACAATATCGTAGCAAAACAGATGGTGTATAATAAGTATGCAAAGACCAATTTCAGTGCTATTTACAAGCGCGAACTTATGAAATGTTCTACATTAAAATCATTGGGAGGGACAAACAACTAATTATTTAACAAATATTTAATGAACTCCTTCTGCGTTGAGGATCATTCCAGGTGCTGAGATTATGGTTGTGAGCAAAAAGAGCTTCTGCCCTCTGGCTGGCAGAGGCAGACATAACAAACAGAACCAGTATTTGTAATCAAATGATAAATGCTGCAGACAAAGAAAACTAGGTAACAGAGGAGGTGTGGGTGTTTTAATGTGGTCACCTCATGTGCATATGAAAGCTGAGTGATGAAATTGGAAGACAAAGGAACTGATGAATTTGCAGTGTGATACTGGCAAGAGTATTGACTATGTCATGAAACTGGCAGAGAACAAACTAATTAATCTTGGGAAAAAATACAACCAGAATGTTATTTAGAAGTGAAGATTCTGAGACTTGAGCTTACTTAAAATTAAAGCATGTGGCCTCATCTGTAGAGAGTTGCACTGTTAACCGAAAGGCTGTGACTCGCTGGGGGTTCAATCCACAAGCGGCTCCATGGGAGAAAGATGGACCGTTTCCTGTGGTGTGAGTTATAGTCCCAGAATCCCAGGGGAAGATCAGCTGTAAAATTAATTTTTTCCCTTTGAAAGGCACAAAATTGGATACATTTCCCTGAGCTTAGGTTTCAGGTATCTCTCAAATTTCTAGATGGTTCCTTGATACTTGGATATGTTGGTTCTCAGATACATAGTTGAAAGCTTATGGTCTGGTGGCTTAGTGGTATGACAGCCCTGTAGTTACAGAGTCTTGCTGTTCAAATCCAGCAGCTGCTCCTGGGAAGAACAATGGATAGTCTCCTCCTGTGTGATTTACTTACTCTGAAAACCTGCTGGAGGGCCAGCTATGAGTTGGTTCTGACTTGATGGCTCATAGCAGCAACATGATTCTAAGAAGAGGATAGTTAGAAGTGGCATTAACTAATAAGAATTTAGATTTTTAAATCTTGCTTTTAAATAAACTTATAAATATTTGAGTTAGCACATTCTATCTGGTTATTAGAAACAGCAAAATTTATTGAAGAGCACTTTAAAAGTTTTTCTGCTTATAAAAATGCCTCAACATTTACCTCATGCAGTTAGAGTGAGAGGGGAGATATTTTGTGTCCATAAATCTACCAGTTTAGCAGATAGATGATGTTTTAAAGGAACAGGAAAGTGACCATTTCAGAAGATGTTAATAATGTAGGGCGTGAGGCATGCTTCATGGTAGGAAAAACCTTCTCAAAACCGTTTCTTTTGGTGTTTTGTTTTGTTTTTTTAACACTGTGCATTTTAATTCCCTGAATTATCAAAAAAGATCATAATTTGGAAACAACAATCTAAAGTATGCTTACATATTGAGTAATTCAGCCATTTGAAGCCTCATTATTTTAATTGGCAAGAATTAGGTAACAGTCATTTCCTTTACCTTTTATTCTTTTTTTTTGGACAAAGGTTTAAAAGGTTTGGCTGCCAACTCCAGAAAAACTGGCTATAAAAATGAGACCAACTTGATAATTTCCATCACCAACTTCTCCTTGTTGTTGTAACTGGAGCTTCGGTGGAGGAGAGTAGACTGGTAGTACTTGGGATCTGAGGACGGCTTGGTTGGGCATGTGGCGACACGTGGGAAGGTCGGTCTGGAATGAAGTGCAGATAAGTATGCAAGAGAAACCACCACTGAGACACCTTTGGCGGAGTTCCAGATGGCTGAAGCCTGTCTCATCTGGGGTGACTCAGCCGGTGGGTGGAGAGCTAGGGCCTGGTGCTCAGGTGAGTTGGGATTCTCAGCCCAGAGCTATTGACATCTGGGGAGGCTTGTTCTCTGTTGTGAGGGCCGACGGGCTGTCCTGTGCATTCTAGGAAGTCCGCCACCATTTCTGGTCTCCCACTAGTAGCTAGCAGCACATTGCTCTCATCTAACAGTTCTCTTACCTTTACCCCCAACTAGTTGAAGCACTAGGGTAATCTTGACTAAGAACCTTTTTCTGTTGTGGGAGCTCTGGTGCCCTAGTCCATAGATAGTTGTGCTCCTAACCCAAAGATGGTGGCTCTCTGGCTATTCAGATCCACCAGTGGCTTCACAGGAAAAAGATGAGCATTCTTCTGTGTGATTTACAGCATCCTAGAGCCCACTTGGAGGGTCACCTGTGAGTCACTTCTGACTTGACAACGGTGATCATTTGTCTCATTGCATCTAGTAAGTTTAACATTTTCTTATTTAAGTAAGGGAAACCTCTTGCTTTGTTTTAACAAAACTTAAAACTCTCAAACTTAAAAAAAAAATCTCAAAAGAGAAGCAGAGTTTCTTGTCTTTGCCTTTGCTTCATTTCAGTGAGTGCCATTGTCGCGTGATGCAAACAGAAAAAAAATATAGAGCTCAGAAAATGTTGCCGAATTGAGTTTGGAGGGAATTTTTTTATATATAAATAAGCCTTTTGGAGCTCTGGTGGCCTAGTGGCAAGGAGCTGCAACTACAATCCCAGAGGCGAACGGTTCAAATCCACCAGATGCTCTGCCGGGGAAGGAGGGACAATCTCCTCCTGTACCAGTCAGATCTGATTTGACAGTACACGCACACAATAAAATAAAAAAAAACAAAAACAAAACAATAAGTAAGCCTTTTGAAGGTCATTTATACATTTCTTAAAGCCAACTAACATATATGTGGATTAGCAAACTTTGCCTCACCTCTCCCTGGATGTCAGGGGCCAGCAGAACATATGACAAGTTCTTTCTCATTTAATCCTTAGAACAATTGCATGAGCTAAGATCTCTTGTTACCCACCCTGATTTTATAGATGGAAAAGGTGAAACTTACCTGGTGTTGCTGTATATATGCTATAAAATGAAAAGCTCGCTCATGTCTGCACTCAGCTCTAGACCTTGCCTAATCCTGCGCTGGAGCCTCTGGATTCCACAGAACAACCTTAACATGCAGTTTGTGGTGAACGGGATACTGAGAGATCATGCAAACACACCATCATACCTCTTTGTAGAAATATTAGCAAAGGGTGAGTTGAGAATGTCAAGAACCTTCCAATCTCTCCACTTGCTATATTCACAATGCATTAATTTTATGAGTTGGCTTTCATTGTTTAAAGGAAATCTATAAGTCGTTCAGATACTTAATACTTTCTGCTCCTAGACGCAGGTTGGGCATTGAGCTGTCTAGCAGCTTACTGGCAAGGAATTGTGCTGTAGATGTAGAGGTACATGGTTCAAATCCGCCAGCTCTTATGATGCACAGCCTTCTCCAATTTACTGCCTCTTAAAACCTGCTGGAGAGTCAGCTACGGGTTGGTTCTGATTGAACAGTTTACAACAATGATGACAAATACAACGATAGAGGTGCTTTGGACAAAAGGCTAGTAGTCTACTTAAAAAACAAACCAATTTGACAGCCCACAGAATACAGCTCCATTTGGACACACAAGATACCTCTGATGTGCAGCTGGCTTGATAACAGCTCTTAGTGATAGGAGTCGTTTGAGGGGCAGACCACGTGGGGTTGTCACAAGAGAAGGCTGAGTTACTACCTAGTCTTGGTATTCTACTTCCTTTGCAATTTTCTTATTTGTTGTTGTTAGTTTTCTTATTTACCCATTTTCATTTTATTAGCTGTTTGACCTGGGCCATCATGTGTAAACACATTCCACCCATCTTCCCATTATTTGTCAGTCTTCCCTCTCTCTTGGTTGCTTTGCTAGCTGTTGTGATGTCTTAGCAAATGAACCTCTTGAGAGTGCTGAATTGTTGTTGAGGACACACAAATAACATCAGAAATGTAAAGGGTGGTGAATGCTAGGAGAAAGACAAAGCCGAGTGCTCAGGAAGTTCAGAAGAAAGAGTACCTCTAACAGGAGGGATTTGGAAAGGCTTTGTGGAGGAGATAACATCTGTACGTATACTGCACTGAAAAAAAAAAAAGAAAAGAAAAGAATATATGCCAGCAAGAGCAGACAGAGGGAGAAAAGGAGGGTAGAGAAGAAAATGCAAGCAGAAGAAGTGAAGTATGGGGAGAAAGGACTGGTTAACTGATGGAGCCATCCTTTTTTTTTTTTAATAGTTTTTGATATTCATAAAATAGTACCTTTACAGTTTGTTTCATTTAGATACACTGTTTTATTCAATCTTCCATTTACATTGTGTTTCATACATTCATATACATTCTATTTTACATTATTTTTATACTAGTTTATTTACAAGATTCAAATACATTGTTTTCATATCAGAAGATCCTTCCAATTTCCCTTACTCACCCCTTCAAATTGAATGACCTCATAATTAATCTCCCCCCTACACACATCCTCACATTTCTGCTTCCACACTGGAGCCATTCTTGTGGTAAGTGTTGTATTCAACCAAAAAAGACTGTGTATTTGTGAGTGTGTGCATGTATGCACGTGTGCGTGTGTTTCAGAGCTTATTTGTAAATAGAAAAATGAAAGGCATACTGACACATCTTTGACCTGATTCAGTGTGCCTTGGTTCTTTGTTCTCCAAGAAGTTGTTTGAAGATATCAGAAAAATATGAGTCTGATAATTGGGTAGGGTTTTAGCCAGACTCTCAAGAGGCATTGGATATAGAATTCCAATTGAAAAGAAAACATGAGCAAAGAAAGGTAAGGGGGGAGGGAAAAAGGAAATATGAAATGGCTTTCGAAAAAATGAGATTTGTGTTCAGGAGTACAGGGAATAAGTGCAATCATGGAAAACCTAGATGCCAAGACATATTGTTGAGACCCAGTTCAGTAGTTGGTCTCTGAACATGTTTTGGATGACATGATCAGAGCTTAAGGAACTGGATTGTCACTTCTTCAGTGGCAGGACTTTGAATCATTTTGACATTTCCAACATGTAGCAAGAGACCTGGACTGATCAATGTCTACTGAATGAATACTTTTGTAATTGGTTTGAATAAAATAATTTGTTTACATTGTATTACAGTGTACATTCATGTACATTGTGGGGTGAGTTGTTGTTTTTTAATATGGAACACTTCACAAATCTAAGTGACTTCCATGCGCAGAGGCCAAGCCAATTTTCTCTATCATTTCAATTTTAATCTGTGCTCTCAAAAGCAAGCACTGTAAGTTGTGTTTTATACAATTGTATGAAGCACATTGTATTTCATTCTGATACATTGTATTTTATATAATTAATTACTATTGGATGTATTTTACTTGTAGTGCTTAGAACTAGTAAGTGTAGCAGAAGACCAAAGACTAGCCAGGCAATTTATAAGGCAGTAGTGTTAATACTGTAAGAAATAGTAAGAGTCCAGACCTACTCATCAGTACCATGGGGGAAAGGTATGGTGACCTGTCAGTGTGTGTATAGGAACTGCTAGATTGAGGTTGGCTGTGTTGAGCTTTGTTGTTGCTGTTAGCCGCTGATGAGTTGGTCCCTGACTGTTGGCAATGTCATGCATATCCAGAGGAAATGCAGCCTGATGCAAAATCCTCCTGCTGATTGGGTTCAGATCAGACCATTGTAATCCTGTGGGTTTGCATTGATTGATATTAGGAAGTAAGTCACCAGGCCTTTTTTACCTATTCCACATTATATTAACATTCAGGCCTCTTCTGACTCAAAGAAAGTACCTGTGTACCAGGTGCATTGACTAGGAATGAAGCTTAGGTCTCCCACATGAAAAGCAGGGAGTCTACCATTGAACTGTCAGGCTGTGGTATTTTAGAAGAGGCAGCTCAGTGAGTAGCCAGGAGCACAGAACATGTAGTTGATCACCCTTTGGGCGCATCACTTAATCTTCTTATCCTTCATAATACTGCCAACATAGGATTGTTGTGTGGATTAATGGAATGAATATTTATAAGGCATTTGGAACAGAACCTGCCCATAGAAAGACTAAATAATTATTGGTTAAACAAAATAAAATCATTAGGGCATCTAAATATCTCTACCCAAAGATGGAATAACTAGAGAGTAAAAAATGAGAACATGTGAGATTTACTTATTTTGGTCAGTGAGCTACTTATTTCCCCTACTATTCAAGACTTCTTAAGGGTATTTAATTTCATTTTAGTAGTATATTATACACTTTTCCTATTTTTTTTTTTTTACATTCTTCTCTTCATTTAGTTGGGTATTAAAATTCTGACCATGTTACATAGTTTCTTAGATTTTCACTTGATATATATTGCCACTACCAAGACCCCAACCCGGTGGTCCTGTCATAGTTCTTGGTGCCACTAGACTTGGAGATGGACTAAAAGCTACCATGGAGCTGGAGTCTCATATTCACATCAGCCTTCCCCAGACAACTCCTGCCAGTTGTAAAAGTGGTGTGACTTTAACATCTCTTAATTTTTCAGCTTTGTCTTATTGACTTATTCATTAGATATCACTCCTGCTACTTGAGTACTGACATTATTGAGCAGTTTGAGAGTTACAGTAGGTTAAGTAAAAAAAAAAAAAAGATGGACTCAAGACATACAAGAGCCTAAAGTTGTTTGCACAGAGCCTTGGCAGCGCAGTGAGTAAGCACTTGGCTGCCACTGGAAGGGTTGGCAGTTTGAATCCAACAGCTTCTCTGTGGGAGGGAGATGTGAAAAGAAGCCTCTATAAAGATTTCATTCAGTCTTCAAAGCCCAGCTCTGCTCTGTCCTGTGGGGGTCACTCTGAATTGAACTTGACTCCACAGCAAACAACAACAGTATTTGGGAGCTGCTATGGCCTTATTTGTTTGTAGACTGTCGTCATTTTGAGAATAGTTGAGAATAGTGTTTGCATCAATAGAAAGGGACTTGTTGCCATTTGGAAAGTTACTGGGGAAAAAATTTTCAGATGTTCCTGGAAAGTTAAAAAGAATCTTTTAAAAGTTTAAACAAAGCTGAGTCATTCCTTTAAAGGACTAATGTCATTTTAAGAAAGAAAACATGTTAAGTGATGCTTATGATAGTTAATGGTTTGTGTTAACTCAAATTTAAGATAGTGCAGAGCAGTATTTTTATTTAGACACCCTGAGCATGGGTGTATAAATAGACAGATACTTAGGATTTAAAGCATAGTTGAATTTTTTAACCCGTAACGTTAGAGGCTTCTTTATTATTTTGGTGATGTAAGCTTAGTTACAACTTCTATCTCTTTGCTATAAGCTTTTAAAATGTGAATGTGACTATAATTTCAGTATTTATCAAGTGTAAAAATAGGGTTCATTTTATGATTTCCAGGAATCCATTTCCACAAAAGGCTATGACATTGACTATGTTTTGGAAGAGAACTTTTTTTAAAAAATAATTAACTGTTAGTCCTTCGTTTTTATTTTTCAAATTAAGTGCTTCTATTACCAGCTCTCTGAGGAGACAAATGAAGGGGTGTGGTGGGCAGGGAAAGATCTGGTTTAACTTTGGAATAAGACTTACAATGTGGTTCCATGAAAAATTCCTAGAATAAGCATGAAGATTAGAGAACGGTGACATTTTGTATCGTGATGCACTCCCTGTAAGTTCAGAGAGAGCTCAGAGAGTGGCCCTAAGGAAGGAAGGGAAGACTGTGGTAGCCAGAGATGAGTAGCATTTGGGTGGAAAGAAGCAGGTGCCTTCTACAGCCCTGCAGGTCAGAGGAGTATGAAGAGGCAAAGCCCTGAAGGGGACATGGTGCTTGCAGACCTGTTTTCGTGTCCCCTCCAGAGTAAAGTGTGGCTGGAGCAAAGCTTCTCTGTTACATGGTTTGGAAATGTCATCTCTCTTCTTCAGAAGGAATCAGAGTTTCCAGATCATTGGGTGCTGGTAGACTGTTGGACAGAAGGCAGAGGGAGCAATAAGTTGGCAGGTCATTTTAAAAAGAGGAAAGAATCATTCCATTGTTGTGTGGTTGAGAGTGAAATGTTGTGGAGGTGATACACTGTTGGTATGTCTGAGCATGCTACCACCCAGCCCCCAGTGAGAGGATAAGAAAGATCGGAGACTTGGCACACTTCTTTCATCCTATTATCTGCCTTCTTTTAATTCAACTTAAGCGCCTCCCTGTCTCCTTTATCTATTTAATAATCTCATCTTATCAGTTTGCATTTATTTTCTTTCTCTTGTAATTTGAAGTAACACTTTATTAGGACCACTGATCTCTCTGGACCAATATGTTCATCTGTTCATTTTTGTTTTTTCTGAATCATGATCACGTTTGTTCAGTGGTATATAATGGGCTTCTTTCTCATGACTTTGGTTTTGAAATGCTTCAGGAATAAGAATTATACTACCTTATGCTGTCTCCCTCTGATCTAGACTATTGCTGCTTACACTGAATACCCAACTATGCCCTTGATGTGCAGATACATGTATCAACCACTCATCTGTATGAAGTTGTTTCATCACATGCCTAGAAGGAATCTAGGACCTCAGTAGGGTTAGGAACACAAAGATGGGCACTGTTCTTTGAGTTGGACGTTAAATTACGTGTGCAGAACCCAAATATTTTCTTTGACTTGTCTCCAGAAGAAAATTTGTTATTTCCTCATCATATAACCTTCATTCATTTTCTCTTTCTAAAATATGTCTTTAGAACAAGAGGCCTGGTGGTATAATGATTTAATGCTCTGATTTTAACTGAAAGATAAAAATTAAACAAAACAAATAAACCATGATAGTTGGAACCCATCAGTGACTGCAGGAGAAAAAAACCTGGTGATTTGCTTCCTTAGAGATTACTTCCCAAGTCCCAGGAACACATCACAGAGAAATAAACACTGTGACACAAATAGACATATGCACACTCTTGCTCATTGCAGCCTTACTTAAAATAACAAAAAATGATGGAAAGGTCTTAAGCACTTATCAACGGACAAATGGATAAACTGTGCTTCATACTCACAATAGAATACTCTGTAACTATAAATAATACTTAGGAATCCTCAAAACATTACACTACATAAATGAATCTGGAGGACACTGTTTTAGATGAAATAGATCAAACACACAAAAATAAACAAATATTGTATAACATCTCTATTATTTAAAAAAGTTAAGAATGGATTTGTACTCAGAAACATTCTTTGATGATTACCAGCAAGGAGAAGGAGAAGGAGGTAGGATCGCTAACTAGATAAATAGAAAACTCAAATTCATTGCCACTGAGTTGGAACTGATTCATAGCTGAACCTCCATTGGGTTTCTGAGGCTGTAAATTGCACAATAAGTGATTGCCCATCTTTCTCATGTATTAATGAGATAGTTTGGAAGCAGCAGTGGAATCCTAATAACTTCCTAAATAACACGCCTCTGCCTCCGGAAACTCTTTGAATTTTGATAAATGTTGATAATTGTAGAGGGGCTTCAGACCTTTTGTTCATAGGGTTACTATGAGTTGTGCTCGACTAGAAGGCAGTTACCAATAACAAGATAATAGACAACTGTCCATTCATTCTCCTAAAGGGAAAGAAATACACAGTATGGGATTCAAAGGAAGACACTGAGAGGTATATGAATAAATGGGAATGAGAGTAAATGCTATAACAATTAAAATCCTGCACATGCAGTTCTTGTTGTTGTTGTTGTGTGTCATCGAGTCTGAACCTACTCATATCTGAACATCCAGCAGGCTTTCAGAGGAAAAGACAAGAGGAGATTGCCCATTCTTCTTCCACGAAACAAACTACTGGATTCTATCTGTCTGCCTCTGGAACTGCAGTGCAGCTTCTTACCACCAGGCCACCAGAAATCCCTGCAGAAATAGTAGTAGTAGTAGTAGTAGTAGTAGTAATAGTAGTAGTAGTAATCTGTGCTGGGAAGTACAAGTAAATATAGATACTAATTAGGTATAGAAAGGTTTAATGGGAATATACCTGAGTGCATATGTTAAGTATGGTGATAAGTATTTTTACATATACATTTTAAGTGCAAGTGCTGCATCTATATCTATATTTATGTTTCTACCTATGTCTCTGTCTCTATCTCTCTCTATCATATCTATCTATCTAGCTATCTAGCTAGCTATCTTTTCTATGTATCTATCTACCTACCTACATATCCACCTATCTATACTAGAAAACATATAGGCTCTATTATAGAAACCACCTTAACAGGATGATGCATTGTACCTGAAGGCCAAGGACTACAATCTCGAGAGACATTAAAGTCAAATGGCAAAACACAGTTCATAAAGACAGTGCTCCACATCCTTGAATGATTACTAGTATGTGGGGTCTTAAAGCTTGCAAATGGTCATCTAAGAAACTGCTTTTGGTCCTTCTTGCCTCCATCAAAGGAGAGCAAAGCCAGACAAAGATTCAAGGTAGCAGTTGGTCCAAAGGACAAATCACCACTTGAACCATAGCTTCCTTTAACCTGAGAATTGAACTGGATGGTGTCTGGCTATTGCTTCCAATTACTCTGACTGAGACTACAGTAGAAAGGCCTGGTTAGAGTGGATAAAAAGTTACAACAAATTTCAAATGGAAAATAACCCCAGAACTCAACAAAACCCTACACATCCAGATTTACAAGTTCAAATGCATAAAGAAGAACCCCTCTGGCCAACCCAGGCCACACTTTAGACAGACTTTCAACTTGAAAATGAAGACACTCCCAGAGATCACTTTTCAGCTAAAAAGGATGAGACTATAAAATGATAACATTTATGGAAAATGAGCTGCTTAGAACAATAAACTTTATGAGAACAAAAGGGCAACATTTGCCCCAAACTAAAAATCAAAAGACAGTGAGAGACCAAGAATTCAGACAAATGAAAATGTGGAGCCCAGGATGAGAGGAGGGGAAGTGCTGATGCTTGTAGGACTTGCAGTCAATGCCCTGTGATGGGACCATTTTTGTGTGAGCTATTGATTGTAAAACACAGATTCTCATCACTGGGCCAGTTAGCAACTTGGTGGTGAATGAAGAAGAGATTGAGATTGTTGGTAACTTCAGCTTGTTTAGTTCCACAACCAACATTCTTGGCACCAGCAGTCAAGAAATCAGAAGATGAATTGCATTGGGAATGACTGCTGCGAGGGACCTCTCTAGAGTTCTGTTTTGTTTTTTATTATTTTATTTTATTATTATTTTTTGTGCATGTACCGTCAAATCAGATCTGACTGGTACAGGAGGAAATTGTCCCTCCTTCTCCAGCAGAGCATCTGCTGGATTTGAACCGTGTACCTCTGGGATTGCAGTACAGCTTCTTGCCACTAGGCTACCAGAGCTCCCCCTCTCTAGAGTTCTGAAGAGCAATGATGTCTGTCTAGAGACTAAAGTATACCTGATCCAGGCCTAGGTCTTTTCACTTACTTGCTGTGCATCTGAAAGCTGGGCACTAACTAAGGATGATAGAAGAAGGATTGATGCCTTTGAATTATAGTGCTCGAGAAAAGTTTTAAACATATTGTGGACTACCAGAAGAACAAACAAATCTGTCCTGGAGAGGGTGGAACTAGGCTGCTCCCTGGAGACAAGAATTTGAAGCGCCATCTCATATACTTTGGACACGTGGCCAGGAAGGACTTGTCCTTGGAAAAGAACATAATGTTTGTAAGGATGGAGGGACAGTGCAGGAGAGGAAGACCCAGGATGAGATGAATTGACTTAAGTGACTGGAGAGATGGGATTAGATTGGAGATGATGAGATTGGCTCAGGATAGGGCAGGGTTCAGAGCTAATGTACGAATCACTATGAATCACAGGCAACTCATTAGTACATAACAATAACGACATGGATTGGAAACCTAATTTGCTATGTTACATTTTTGCCTTTCCTCTCAAAAGGCAAAATAAAACCAGACCCACTGTTGTTGAGTTGGTTCTGACATGCGCAGCCCTCCGTCAGTTTTCTGAGGCTGTGAATCTTTATAGGAGGAGTCTACTACCTCTCATTCACCTCCTGAGTGGCTAGAAGAGTTAAACTGCTGATTTTCTGGGGAACAGTGCATTAGACCACCACGGCTCTTTAATTTTCATGTAAAGCACAGTAAAATACTATTATTTTTTTTAATTGTCAAACATACCCTTTGGGGCAGTTCTTCTCTGCTCCTCTGAGCCTGAAGTAACTCAAAAGTGCACAACAACATTAGAATAACTGTCAACACACAATGACTGTCAGAGACAGTGAGAGTGGCTCAGGATGGAGCAGGCTTCAGAGCTGTTCTTCATCTCGGTGACACATAACAACCACAACAACAACATGACATGAATTTCTGAGATGAAACTCCTGAGCATATGACCTTTTGTTATGCTTTGAATGAAAAATCCAATTAGTTCCAACCCATGGTGACCCTCCGATGACTTTCAGAGGATGTAAATCTTAATGGGAGGAGATGGCTTATCTTTCTTTCCAGGAGCCACTAGTGGATTTGAACACCTGGAGTCCAAATATGAGCTTGCTTTTTTTTTTTTTAAGCAGCACAACTTCTACACACTCTGCCATGGTAGCTAACAATAGCTCAACAATACAAAAGCTTATAAGGTTATCTGTGAGATGAGGCATCGGGAAAGGAAGGGGAGATGGAATCGATTTTTTAGAATTACCAACTGAATAGGGTCAAAAGAGCAGCATTTGTCCAGGGTTAAAGTCCTGAAGCCCTAAAATGGATTGATGGAGATGACAATTACAGAGAGGAAGTAGGAAAAGTATTACAATACTCACAATGTGTAATTGTAATAGCACCCACATTGTGGATTTTATACTTAATGCTGTGAAGTAAAGTATATATGATTGAATGAAAAACCAATATGCTTTGTGAACTTTCTCTGAGATCATAATATGAAAAAATTTTACATTTTGAAAAGTTCTGATAGTTGAGTTTTCTTAATGATTTTTCTAATTTACTCTGTCTTAATGAGTATCTGTTGAATAATTGATAGATAGATGCATAAAGTTGTTAGTCTCTTTTTATAATGGTACTGTGGTTTAAAAAATTAATAAAAAACCAGTAGTTAGGGAGCTCTGGTGGCCTAGTGGCAAGACGCTGCACTGCAATCCCAGAGGTACGTGGTTCAAATCCACCAGATGCTCTGCTGGAGAAGGAGGGGGCAATCTCCTCCTGTACCAGTCAGATCTGATTTGACGGTACATGTAAAAATAATACAATAAAAATTAAAAAAAATTTTAAAAAACCAAAAACAAACCAGTAGTTTTATTTACTAGTATAAAGCTAAATGAGTTCTAGTGTTATTTCCCACAACTCTGCTGCCTTTCTTGTAGAGAACTAATATAATGTGCTTCTTGCTTCCAAACTTCCCTCTGAAAAAACTTTGACATCGATTTCCTCAGCCACAGTGGGGATGATTAAGTTATCTCTGTGCTATTTGTAAATTGTAATGTTTTAATCTGAAAGCTTTCCAGATGCTGTGTGAAGGGCAGACCTTCTACTTTCAAATGCTTAGCTCTGCACTCATGTGGACTGTGTGGTCTCTTCACTGTGTGTCGTTTGATCGTTACCCTGTTTTCCAACAGAGTGGAAAGTTTTGCAGTTCACATGGGAACTCAGTGTAATTACTGAGGACCACAGGCAGGGCAATCTTCAGATAATTTAGCATCAGCATAGAGCTCCAAGAATGCATTAACACATCTGTCCACGCCTAGCAGCTTAGGATACAAGTATGAATTGTTTGGGTAGCAACAAGTGAACTAGGGTGAAAGATATTTTTAGGGCTGGAGTGCTCCTGGGTGCTCTCATTTGAGGAGGAGGAGCTCCCACCTGCGAGGTGACAAATATGCATCTGCCATAGGTGATCACACTAGAGCCACCCGCTTCCCAACTTAGACTTTTCAATCTGGTTATCGTCTTACCGCGCTGTGCAGTCTCCAAGTTCTGTTTTTCTTCTCAGCTCACAGTACCAGGGCAAATCAAATTTAGAGCTTGTCTTAATAATCTCAACTCAAAACTCATTACCATCGAGTTGGAACCAACTCAGACCTGCCCCTGCCCTGGGTTTCTGAGCCTGTAAATCTCCTTGGAAGAGACTGTGTATGTTTCCTCTCAATGATTACCAAGTATTATCAGAGAAATACTGTAA
Organism: Elephantulus edwardii; assembly: GCF_000299155.1. Lineage (NCBI taxonomy): Eukaryota > Metazoa > Chordata > Mammalia > Macroscelidea > Macroscelididae > Elephantulus > Elephantulus edwardii. The sequence goes on along the minus strand of NW_006399806.1, from coordinate 9,928,586 downwards.
GTATTTAGAAGCTGTAGAAAACAAAACTGTCTTATCTCCCACTGCAGGAGAACAGAAGTCCGCATTCAGGGTGCAGCTCTAGTGGAGGTACACTCCTCCTTTGTTTCTGCTTCTTGTGGCTTCTGGCAATGCCTGGGGGTCCTGCGCTTGTGTTTGCACTGTTTCCTTGTGCCTTTGGGTTGGCAGTGCAGCTCCTTCCATTAGGCTCCCCCAACAGTTTCAAATAGGATCATATTTAGAGGTATCCCAACACTACCATATGTTGCTGCTAAGACCATTCAGATTCCTGGTGACCCTAGGTCAGAGCAGACCCCAGGTCTCCTCCATAGTATTTTCCAGTGACTGCTCCCATTATGCCTTTTTGTTTTGCTTTGCTTGTTTTTTGTTTGTTTGTTTGTTTTTTAGAAGTAGCTCACCAGGCTTTTCTTCCAAGGTGCCTCTAGGTGCATTTGAGCCCTCAAGTGTGTTAACTCTTGCTTAGCAATTGAGTGTGTTACCATTTGCATCTCTGGGACAGATGCTTAGGTCAGGATTTGAGCACATTTTGGGGGGAAGGAGCACACAACGTCCAATCCATAATAGAAATGAAACCTGAGAAACTTAAATGGTTGGTAGCTTTACACCAAAAAATTTTTTTCTCGTTTTCACATTTTCCTTTAATCTGTCATAGACATTTTGTGTGTTTTTAGTTGAAAATTCTTTATATTTTCACATAAGTAATCATGACTATAAACTTCATATTCATCCAAAATCTTTTAAAGGAAGAGACTTGGAAACCAGCATCCTTTGAGGTCAAGGAGCCCATACAGTTGTCTTGATTTAAGGTGGTTTGCTTTTCTAGAAAACTTAAATAAATGAAACCTTATTTAAGTTCCCTGAAGGAGATCTTGCAGGGTTGCCTCTTGTAGACCTCCTCCCCTGCCTCTAATCTTGTATGAGTTGATGGCAGGACCTCTTGCTCCAGTGCCTCCCCCAAAGAGGGCTATTTTCCAGAACTAACTTAGTAACTTGAGGTAGTGTGGAAATCAGTATGACAATAGATTTTCTTCTTTACTTGGCTTCCCTCCATCAAATTTATGTGATTGAGAAACTAACACCACATGTGGTACGGCTTTATGTTACAGAGACTAGGTCTGGTCTAGGTTTGTGATTCCCTAGTGTCTTAATTGGCCAAAACATCCAAATCACCAGTTTAATTTGAGTATTACGAGAGGGAATATTTTCATTGGAGTACGTTCTCTAGGCACTTGAACTAAGCAATAGGGGTGAAGTCTGAGAAATTTTTCTAACTAGGAGAAACCCCCTCTGTTTTATTAACCCTTACCTCCTGAACTTTGCAGATTGGCAATATAAAATACTGAGATTATTTAGCAAATAGAAATTGCTTTTTAGTTGTCCTAATTACTCTAGTTCTTTCTTGAGGAGCTAGACATCTAGTACTATGATGAGACTGTTAACCAAAATAAGAAATTAACTCTGGCAGCAGTAATTCTTTTATGAACCAAATTGAAGATTGGAAGTATACCATTGTTGAATATAACAGAAAAAAAAATGCTATTAAGCTTTATAAGTGAACATGGTGAGACTTTGTATCATGTTTAAGGCATTTTATGAGGAGGGACCAGCCATGTTTTGTAAGGTAGAGGGGTCAGGGAAAAGGAAGAAGGACCTCAGTAGGATAGATTTATTCAGTGGCTACAACCATGGATAGAAACAAAGCAACAATTGTGAGGTTGATGTAGGACCAGGCAGCGTTTTTGTTCTATTGAACCCAGGGCACTTGAGGGCACTGAAGGCATTTAACTTTGTGGATTATAACGAACTATGGCTAACAGTGAAAAAAATGTTAATCTCGTAACATTTCATTGTGCTCATACAGAATTTATGCGTAGATTAAGAAGCTGTTGTATGAATGGAATAAGGAATTACTACATGGTTTGAAATCTGAAAGGGTGTGCTTCAGGGTTCTATCAGTTCATTCTGTACACACAGCTAATAATTTGTGAAGTTGGACTCTATAAAGAGGAATGTGGCATCAGGATCGGAAGAAGATACAGCAACAACCTGTATACGCAGATGACACAATTGTGCTTGCTGAAAGTGAGGAGAACTTAAGGTGCTTGCTGCAGCATATCAAAGACTACAGCCTTCAATCATCTCTCAAAGGTAACTGGCTTTCCAGCGGGCCTGAAGGCAGAAGTTCTACAGGACACGTCACCTTCCCTTGGAGACACCACAAGTTAACTTAAGAGACATGTCAGCCGTCAATGTTTTTGGAATCACAGAAGCCAAGAAAGGCTTAAGATACAAACTGCCAGATCATGGGTTGGACAATGGAAGATATT
>NW_006399806.1:9921974-9923131 GCF_000299155.1 Elephantulus edwardii | reverse complement strand
CAGAGGCGGTGCGGTTGGCGCAGGATAGAGCAGGGTTTAGAGCTGTTGTGCATAGGGTCGCTATGAGTCGGAAATGACTCGATGACACATAACAACAACAACACAGCCTTCAATATGGATTGCATTACTACGTCAAGAAAACAAAGGCCCTCACCACTGGGCCAATGGACAACATCATGATAGATGGAGAAAGGAATGAAACTGTCAATGATTTCTTACTTGCGTCAGCAGTCAGCACCTTTGGTACCCACAGTCAAAAGATCAGGAGACATATTGCTTTGTGCAAGTTGGCTGTCAGGGACCTCTCCAAAATACTGAAGAGTAATAATGCCAGTTTGAAGACTAAGGTGCACCTGATTTAGACCATGATCATTTCAGTCACTTGCTACACATCTGAGAGCTGGACAGTGAATAAGGATGATAGAAGAAGCATTTATGCTTTTGAGCTGTGGTGTTGGAGAAGATTATTGACCATATCATGGACCACCAAGAGAATAAACAAGTCTGTCCTGGAGAGGGTAAAATCACGGTGTTCCTTGGAGGCAATGATGGTGAAGTTTCATCTCTCATACTTTGGATGTGTTGCTGGAAGAGGCTGTTCCTTGGATTGGGATATCATGGTTGGAAAGGTGGAGGGTCAGTGAAAGAGAGGAAGACCCTCAATGAGATGGATCGACACAGTGACTGCAGCAGTGGGCTTAGGTATGTCAGAGATGATGAGGATGGCACAGGACAGGACAAGGTTCAGTTCTGTTGTTCGTACTTAATGGCACTTAACATTGGCAACAGCAGCACTGATTCTGACAGCAATTTTAAAAAAATAAGTTCTTTTGAAAATTTTTTGTTGAGTAAAGCATCGTTGCTTTAATTATTAGGTACAATTTGTGAAGTTAACTACATCATCTATTCAGATTAGTATGTTGTAATGAAGTCAATCTTTGTACATTTTACAAGACTATCTGAGGACATACCTTTTCAACCTGTATGCAGAACAGATTTTCCGGGAGGCTGGGTTCTATGAGGATAACTGTGGGGTCAAGATTGGTGGAATCAACAATCTGTGTTATGCAGATGACACAACCCTGCTTGCTGGAACTGAGGAGGACTTGAAGCGCTTGCTGCAGAGGGTCAAGGACTGCAGCCTCCAATATGGATTA
>NW_006399806.1:9917487-9921484 GCF_000299155.1 Elephantulus edwardii | reverse complement strand
TGCTTGGGAGGGTGGAGGGACAGCGCAGGAGAGGAAGGCCCTCTATGAGGTGGATTGATTCAGTGACTGGGATAATCGGGATGGGAGTGTCAGAGACAATGTGATTGGCACAGGACAGAGCAGAGTTTAGGGCTGTTGTACATAGGGTCACTATTGAGTCACAAGTGACTCAACGGCACGTAACAACAAACATTCTGAGGACAGGTGGAGATGGCTGAGAAGGAGAGAAGGGTCAGTGCTTTGGCAGTGAAGCTGTAAGAAGTTTGGGAAACTTTCCCAGGACAATATACAGTCAGCATTCAGCATTTGATTGATCACATCGTTTCCTCTTATACTTACATAGATGATAACGGTCTGCAGTTGACTCTTTGCCCACCCAAGTTAACATTTAATGATGCTTACTTTAAGGCTCTGTCTAAATTTTTCTCTCTTCATTGCTTTTTACTTAGAGACTACTAATGATTCAAATCCTTTTCACTAGAGGAGTTGACAGAAAGTCTAAGTGCCAGGGTTTAGAAATGAGAAAGGACAGTAATTAAAATTTTCAGAGGCTCAGGACAGCGAGCCAACCTACCTACCCTCTTGGAATCCTAGATGCAAACCAAGGAAGCCTGTGAATTCATTGACTCATTGTGCATATGATGGTGACCTTTTGTTTTATCTTATTGACATGTGAAATGTAGTTTCATGAAAAGAATACCTCTTTTTCTCTCACTTGCATTGCTGTTAAATCAACATTAATTGCTAGCTGACCCTCCAGTGGCTTTAAATCACAAAGGAAGAGATTGCCTGTCTTTCTCCCACAGAGCATTTGGTAGATTCTAACTGTCCACATTTGTATTGGAAGTGCAACTCTCAAACCAATAGAGTTCCCTGAAAAGAGTATGGGACTTACATTATTATACTTTGATCTCTATTAATAATCACCTTTGTAACTTTGGATGACAAATTTAATTTCTGAGCCCATATTCTGTAATATGGAAGTTGTCCTTTCTAAGTTATACTTAAACATAACTAATGTTTAGAAAATAATTGTGAAGAGTAATTTTTAATAAACCCTATCTTTATTATTGCACATTTTACCTTATTTTGTGATCATTTGTGCACTAGTTTGTTATTCTGGCCAGTAATTTAAAGCAGTATTACTTATTCCTGTATCCCTAGCACTCAAAACAGTAGAGTTCAATAATTACTGTTTAATGAATGCTTGTATAATTGGACTAATAGAAAAGCAAGAGGAAATGGTTTAATCAGTTTGGAAGTATTAGTTAATCAAAAGAAATGACTGTAGAAATAATAGACTTTGGAAGGACATTTTGGAAGAACTTCCAATACATTGTTTTCACTGATAAAATTAAGAATTAATAGCTTCTGGAAAATGGAAGTCTCTTGTAGTGAATTAACTGGAATATATGAACTCTTTGTAATCTAAAATTGCTATAATAGTGCAAAAAGTTTAGATATTAAATGATTGTACTACACAAATTATTGATTTTTCTTAGAATAAAGTTTGTCAACTCTTTGTTTCTGAGAAAGGTGCATATTGGAAGAAAGCAATGCCCACTTAAAGAAGTTTTATTAAACATTAAGACAGAGCTCTGCACCTAGTAGCTAGGGAACTGTGCTGCTGACCCAAAGGTAAATAATTCAAACATACCAGCTGCTCCAAGGGAGAAAGATGGACCCTCTCCTTGGGTGCAACTTACAACTTCTAAAAATCAGCTTGGAGAGTCCGCTATGAGTTGTCCAACTCCACAGCAGTGATAAATAGAAAAGCTTTAACAGAATCGTATTTTTTTTATACTGGTTTATTTACCAAGTTTGTATACATTGTTTTTCACACACGATCTTTCCCATTCCCTTCACCTTCCCTTCCCTCTACCCATCGAATTGTACGACCATATGATTATAGGCCCCCCCCGTCACTCCCACCCCTCTGCTCCCACCTCCACCACCCCCTTGGATCATCATACTCGACTCGGTCTGCAATAATGATCTTATACAGTATTTGTCCTTTTCATAACTGTACTTCTATTTCATAAGACAATTAGAAAAATTACCATTTAGTATTTTAACAAACATTATTAACTCCAAAACATCAAAAATATAATGATATTACAGAATTTTGTTTACAGCAGTTTCTTGACAAGTTTTTACTGTATTGGAAAAAGCACTTTTATCCTTCCTGTTATGCCTCATTCATTTTTTTTATGTGGTATGTCTGGCTCTGGCTTGTGTTATCTTCAGGGAGAATTGTAAGTTGGTTTTTTCTCTGCTCGGATGCAGTGTTAGCTTCTGTGCAAGCCTTTCTCCATGGATGAGAAGAGGATGTGTTGTGTACTCCTGCATCTTTTTGACAGCTGCTTGGAAGTGCCACTACTGGATTTCTTTTGTTTCTCATTCTCTCACTGTCCTCTTTACAAGTCCTGCTTGTGTGGGCATGCACCCACATTGAACGCATGTGCTCTGTGGCTTTAATTTAGGCAGCTCTTTTAGAAGACCCAGTCTTTTGCATTGGTTTGTTTACTTATTTTGGAATGCTTAACATTGCTAGAGAGCTATGCACATAATGAGATGAGGAGAACCAGGTGGTGGCCAACAGTTTGTGCTTGTCAAATGTGTCACGTCTCTGTTTTCTTTGAACTGTATCTGAGAAGCTTATGTTCAGAACTCATGGGTCCGAATGGCATGAGTTACTGTTTATGCAGGCTAATGAAATGCTGACCCTTTTCCCCTTCATCAGTACATATTCTTGAGAGGGTGACAGCGCCACAATTCAGTTAATGTATATGTTGAATTATTTGTTATTTGTGTGCAAAGCATTTTAAGGGATTAGGGGCAAGTGTAGAATACATGCTATAATTTCCTCTCAAGGATGCACATGAGTCCGATTGTTAGTGAATGTGTATGCTATCCATTTTGTGATCTTGATCATTTCTGGCACTTGGATTTCAAATCCAGCAGTTCAGAAGGTCTGGCTGTTGCTAACCCAAAGGTTTTCCTTCTTGGGCAATTCAAATCCCTCAGCTGATTCTTGGGAGAAAGATGGGCATCCTCTTCCTATTAGTTTTCCTGTTAGAATTTACAGCCTCAGAAACCCAACGAAGGGGTGTTGTGAATTGAAACCAGCTCAGCGGCAGTGCATTTGAGTTTCTGAGTGTATTCATTTGTTCTCTGTACTTCCAACTCCAACTTAAAAGTGTATCCCCTTAAAAATTTTGCTTCAGTGTTACTCTGGGGGTAGCGTCATTAGAAGAGTAGTTGGTTGGCAACACCACTAAATGACTTTACATGTTTTATGACCAAATAACTTAACTTTGGATGATTACACCCTTCATTGGTATGCATAATTGAGAGTTTATTATCCATGTCTTTAGGTAATCTGTTTTATCTGAGTTTTACCAGCCTTTGAGCACATCTACAGTAACTGCTAATGTTTTATTAGATCATTGCTCTGGCTGATCCTCAAGAGTATTGACTTCCAGCCCTACTAAGTCTCTATTCCCACATAGTAACTTGTAGGATTCTTTGGAGACCCAAAGACTAACCTCACCTACATTCCCTCCTGCTGATGTTAGAACTGTGTCTCTAGGGTCTGCAGTACCTTCTTCTTTTCAGCTGGGAAAAAGGATTTTGCCTTCTTCTGAAATAAGCTGCCTGGTCAGGCTACACTTTTCTAAAGAGATAGAATTTTAGAACAGTTAGTCATGCTTTATCTAACAAAGTAAAAAACATAGAAGCCTCAGTATGCAATCCCAGAAGCATGTGGCTTGACTTCATCAGCTGCTCTGTGGAAGAAGGATGGGCAGTCTCCTTTTATGTGATTTACTGCTTCTGAAAACCTGCTGGAGGGTCAGCTTTGAGTCACTTCCACCCAGATGGCACACAACTACAACAGTAGTACCACACTGGAAGAACTCCAGTGACCTTGTGGGTTAAGAGTTGGGCTGCCAACCCAAAGGCAAGTGCTTCAAATTCACAAGCTGCTCCTTGGGGG
>NW_006399806.1:9872588-9917387 GCF_000299155.1 Elephantulus edwardii | reverse complement strand
ACTTGATGACACAAAACAATAGCACTACAGTGGAGAAAATGTTTGACTGCTGACTGAATGGTTGGTAGTTCAAACCTTCAGTCACTATAAAGGGAGAAAGAAGTGGCATTTTCTGTAAAGGTAAAGATGTACAGCCCTGGAAAATCTATGGGACAGTTCTACTATATCCCACAAAAGAAAAACCAACGAGCTGCTGTGTCAGTTTCAACTTATGGCAGCGGTATATCTATGTACCTTTGGAGACTAAATCTTTATGGGAGAAGACCACCTCACTTTTCTGACACATAACACCTGCATTCTTTATTCATTGGGGATGTCCCCATTATTTAAGGAGGAAATTCTATCTGAAAGAATTTCATATACTTTTTTCCTTTCTTTTCTGGCAAGATTCAAAGATCTCAGTGCTGGTGCAGTACACGTTTTTGTGAAATTTCTCTCTGATGTTTAATGATGCTTCAGGAGCACTTCTGTCTCTCACCTCTTCCTTCTGATGGTTTTTGTGACAGTGAGCTAGTTGATAATCAGTATTTTTTTAAAGTCTTTCCTCTGTCATGTTTTTAAAATTTTCAAAATCGTCTCTTAAATTGTGTAAATACTCTGTCAATGACTGCATATCATTAAATGCACTTTTGAATCTTTGAGTGCTTGACTCATCTGATCAGAAATGCTGCAGTGTTTTATTCCCGTAGCCAGCATAAACACATACTCTTGGGTTTGCATTTTGTGAGTGATACTTTCAGCTTCTTACTTGGCGTTTCCTCTTTTTGCCAACCTTTTGCGGCCTGATGAGTTGACAGTGTTTTTGGGATGTGTTGTCATCATGAACGAAATGAACTCAATGAAACTTGGTGCTAGTTTGAGAAAGCATGGGTATGGGTCACCACTGTCCCATTGAAAGGTGATTATGCTTCCTTCAGCTGTTGGTCATAGTGGACTGGTACTCAGCTCATGCCGAGGGAAGCTGATGTGGCCTGTGACAGGGAAAGGGCCAGGAGAGCTTCAAAAGAGTAGCACATTCATGTCAGATGGAACATCAGAGGTGCCTGGAGCCATCTGAAAGCATATAAGAGCCCTGAGCATTGATAATCTGGATTGTTCCTCCCCTGCTTATTCTTGCATTCGAAGGGAGTTATTTATGTATGCATGTCAGTCTTCTCTTTCTATGATATAACTTCTGCAGCTTTATTATTATCAATTGATCACAGATATGGCTATGCCAATTTAGAAAAATGAGAGGAGCTAGATTATAAAATTTTTAGTGAATGGGAGATGAGGTACCACATTTTCTAGAAAAAGAATATCCCACCTATTATACAACATAGAAAATAAGTCTGTGAACTAGGTTATTTCAAAAACTGATGTAAATAAAAACCTGTTGATCTCTAGCAGTGCAAGCTTGTGTAGTTTGTGATAATTAAAGTTCAGAATATATATACAAAGCAAGTTTAATACTGGAAAGTATTCATGAATTTTTCTTCATATGACTCATACATAAATTTCAATTTTGTTTCAAAATGTTGTTGTAATGATGTGCCATTGAGTTGGTGGCTTGGTGGGTATGGAGCTGCTCTGCCGGCTCTAAGGTCAGCACTTCAAAGCTACTAGCTGCTCTGTGGAGAACAAGAGGGGCAGTCTTCCTCTGTGTGATTTACAGCCTCCGAAAATCCACTGGAGAATCACCTGTGAGTCAGTTCCAACTCAATGGCAGTGAGTTTGAGTTTTATTTCATAGTAAATGCCATAATTATAAATGAACAAATGAAGAGATAGCATACAAAAAATATTAATGATCAGAAAATAAACAGCACGACAAAATATTATATTTTATTTTCAGATAGCTCTTTCATCTCTAAAATGTTATAATTGAAAACATTTCTTCCATTCTTTGCTCTTATAATTCAGATCGGAAGAGCACACGTCTGTCATTCTGTTCTTTACTCTTAACAAATCCTTCGATGATTTCATCCTATTAAGCTGCCAAACAGTATCTTGTTCCATGCATAATAAAGATAATGGATGGAGTCTTGAATCATTGCTGTGTGCTATGAGAAATTGCCATGAATCAGACTCAGCAGCTGTGGGGTTTTTTTTTTTGTATTTTATAGGGGGGGAAAAGAGTATTCTGTTGTGTAGTTTGTGATAAATAAAGTTCAGAATATATACAAAGCAAGTTTAATATTGGAAAGTATTAGTTGTATTTTAGCTTCTTCTATAATGGGATCATACATGCCTACATGAGTAACATTTGTCTTTTTAAATCTGTAAACTTAGTTCTTATAGGCTTAATTTTGTAAAGGTTTGTCATTGGGATATGCACTACCTTTTTGGATGTCTTCATGCATTCTTTCTTCATCAGGAATATCTATATTGTTTAAGGAGGGGAGTTTATTAGAAAGAACTTAATAGACATTCATCTTTCTTTTCTTGCTTCACGTGTGTCCGTGATGATGTTTTGTTACATACTGTAGAATTGAAACAGATTCTTGCCTGACCCTTTAGTGAGTTTTCAGAGACAATACATTGCTCAGTGGGCTACTTCCCATCTTTCTCACATGGAGCAGCTGGTAGATTTGAGCTACCTGCCTTTGGGTTGACAAAACAATTCCTAGCTGTTAAGCCAACAGAGCTTAATGTATTTTGTAGTATGTGATTCTATGAAGTTTAGCTGTGGCATTTTGTGTTATTCTTGGAGCATTTAATTTATGTGTTTATTTCTAATGTTTCTTTATCATATCTTTTTATTTGTTGGATATCAAAATTTCCCACGTCTAAATTGATGTAATACCCAGACCATGACTGTTAGAGATCTATGCATGTCATTATACGTCCTCCTGAATCTGGGGAATTTAACTCATTCCGTGAAAATACTGCAATGTATTATTCTGCATATCTAACATAAACATGTGCCCCTGTGTTTAAATTTTATTGGTAGTAATATTTTCAAATTATCTTTTGTTATTTCATTTTTATGTCCGTTCTTCAGAAGTATTTTCTAAGCCCTTTAGAATCTGAATGTACAATTCCAGTATGGAACTTGTTGCCTACAACATATGCTTCCAAATGTGTAGTAGAAAGGCATTTTAATAGTTAATCTTTGCCTAGACATTTTAAGAACTGCTCTTTGTGAGTAGAGGAAGCAAAAAAGATTCAGAGAAACTGAACAATTGAGGGAGAACCCCTCAAATCAAATTATCTGCTTCTGGACAACAGTCTACTACACTAAGATTTAATGCATGTGCAGTATATAGTATGAAAAAGCATATTCATTGTGTTCAAATATTTATAGTTATATCCCTTTTATAGATTGTGGCATATTGGCAGCATTGCCATAGGGCTGGCCTCTGCACATTGAAAATAATTTTATAAATTTTCAATAAATAGTGAAGTTATTGGTATATAGTTAATTGTTATACCACTTATTTAACACTCTTTTTAACATGTTTACTTCTTCCTTGTCAGTATCCTAGACATGATTTCCTGTTGCTGTGATGCTCCTTGGCTTATAGTTAGAATTCACATGGTTACTTATTGGTCAGCAATGGCTCAGACATAGTTTAAAACAAATCAGACAGTGGCTCTACTGGTGCCAACCACAGTATGCATGCCAAGGACCTGGGTTTCAGGCGTTCTTGACTCATTTTTACTTTGTCATATATAACATTTTTCAAATACTTCACTTTAGGCCACCAATTCTGCCAATAACTACTATTTTGAAGAAGAATCAATGGCTTTGAATGCTGGTATTGGAGAAAAGTCCAATATCCCATGGACTGCCAAAAGAACAAAAAGCCTGTCTTGGAGGACAAGCAGGGTGTTTCTTAAAAGCAAGGATGGTGAACCTTTATCTTATATACTCTGGGCATGTTGTAAGGAGGGCCTGCTGCTTAGTACAAGCAAGGCATTATTCCGGGAATAGTGGAATGTCAGAGGAGGAGGTGAATTGCCTCAGTGACTATAATAATGGGCCCAAGCCTATCTGAGATGCTAATGATAGTGCAGGATAGAGCAAAGTTCAGAACTGTTTTCACAGGGCCTTGTAGAGTCATAGTTGACTTGGTGGCACCTAAAAAATACCAACTACCTTGTTCAATAATAGAAATCACCTGTTTATGTATTATAAATGCATAATATGTATTTAAGATTTGAGTGTCTTTCAACTAACAGTTTGTTTTAGCATTTTCCTCATTATTTTTTCTTGTCATCTTTTTATTTTTATAAATTACTTAAAAGAATCTAAATTATTAGGTATATGATAGATAGATGATTGATAGATAGATAGATAGATAGATAGATAGATAGATAGATAGATAGATATTTTGTTGTTGTTGTTAAGTGCTGTTGTGTCGTAAGGGACTCATAGTGACCCTATGAACTAAGATCTGAACCCTTGTATAACTTTCATTGTTTCTCCATGTTCATAGAGTTTCTGGAGGCAAGCCATTTCGGAAGTGGATGCTACTCCTTCTTCCAAGCTTGTTTGGAAGCTCCACCAAACACCTTCCACCAGGGGGTAACCATTATCACATTTGACACATCAGTGTCACAGTGTTTAGTATCACAGCAACCATGAGTTACTGTGTACAGCAAATGGGCAGACTAGTGTGTACACACAAATATACATGTTGTTGTGGTTTTGGGGAAATTTTACACAGTAAATTAGATTTCTTTTTAACAATTCCTATACCTATTGTTCAGTGCTATACCTTTTATAACAAACATTTGCTATGTCCTTACTCTGAATTTTATTTTTATCATAAAGGTCATTCACTTTAGGTTTGTTAAGATGTTTACAACCCAAGTGCTACACTTAAATCCAAGTGTTCTATGATATCAGAGCTCATACTTTGGCAGCAGAGGCAAAATTATGATCAAATTACATATATTTTATTCTCTCCCATGTGTATTCTGCAGAAATATGGAACCATAACAATATTAGCAATATTGATGTTGTTAGTGAGGGCCAGAGAGTTAAACAATTCCATTACCAAATTCCTCTTAGAAACTCTTCTTCTCCATTACTTTGTTTTTGTACTAGAGTACATGAGTACATCTTAATTTTAAATAAATATGTGCACTATGTTTCACCAAGATGAGAGTATATATGTAGCATTTCCCAAGTTTGATCAGCACTATATTGCTTTTTGGAAAACACAATGCTGTGTTAGGTGCCATCAAATTGACTATTACTCACAGCAATCGTATAAACAATATATTAGGACCAAGCCCTGTCCTGCACCATACTTATAATCTTCACTAGTTTCAAGTCCATTATTTTGTTCACTGTGTCAGTTCATCTCCCATAGGACCTTCAACTCTTTTGCTTACTTCCCACCTTTGCTAGCAAGATGTCTTTTTCCATGGATTGGCCCCTTCTAACAGCATGTCCACAGTATGTGAGATGAAGTTTCACCATCCTGGTCTCTAAGGAGCATCCTATTTGCATTTACTCCGAGACTTTTGTTTGTCCTTTTAGCAGTCCGTGATAGACTTAGGACTCTTCTCTAATGCCATAATTTAAAGGCACTGGTTAATTCTTTTTTGTTCTTCTTTTTTCATTGTCTGTAATGAATTCATGGAATGATATATTCAGGAAGGAAGGAAATAAATATATCAATTTGATATAACAGTTTAGAAAAAAAATACCGTGCCATTTGAAAATAATATTGGCAGCCCATGACTGTAATATGATTATTTTTTTAGTTACTGTAATATCAAGAGTGTGTACCTTTCCCTTTGTTCTTGGTAATCTCTGATGGGAATTGAACAGTTACTACTGAAAGGATGGACTCTGAGTATGGTGTTAACATAATAGTTGGCTTTTTTAGCCCTTACAATTAGCCCCCTCTGGTCTCCAACTACCTTAACAACATGCAAATCAGTATGGTCTTGCAAATTATCAACAGCTGTGGGACTAGAATAAGGGAAAGAGTGCTTCCCACACTGGGTAGCAATAATAGAGGCAAGCAAGACTTGTGGTGGCAAGATCTTAGTAAGAGTAAGACACTGGTGGTAGAGAGGCTGTGACATTGCTGTGGAGAAACTATAGCAAGGTGTGACCATTGCAAGGCTTCTTGCATTTGTGTTGGCCATAGTTAAAGGTTTTTTTCTTTTCTTGCTAGATATCTGAAGGAGAAGGTGACTTGTAACTGCTCTGGGGCAAACCTTGCTGTATGATTTGAATTAGACTGCTGAACTGAACCCACCCAGAACCTGAACTAATTGAGGAATTGTACCTTTGGACTGTTGGGATAAAATTTGACTTGTATTGTGAGATAATCTTTGCTTTCTCAATCTCCAGTTTACATCTCTAATAAACCCCATTCTCAGTACCACATTGTGAGTCTGTGAATCAACACCAAATAAACAAGCCTGTTGCTATTGATGGGGCTCTAGAGGCACCACGGGGCTGGTCTGTAGGCTCTTTATCTGCTCTCTGCTCTAGGAAAGTGTGCTATCTTACTCCTTCTGGCTCTTTCAGAAAGATGTTCATGGCCCTTTGCTCCCAGGTCTTGTTGTCTCCTTTTTAGACACTAAGCATCAGCATTATCTCAGCACTTGTTAAAAATGCAGATTCTCACGCCTGCTCCAACTGAATGAAAATTTACATAATTTATTACATCATTTATTTATAATTTATTATATAATAATTTATTAATAAATTAGTGACCAATTTTTTTAATATGGTCTCAGTTGTTTTTTCTGTTAAAGTTTGAGAAGGCTTCCTTTAGGGTGTCATTCCTAGACCATCTATGGTACCAATGTACTTGTCACATTTGAGGAGGATTCCAAGTTTTGGTGGACAGAGAATGAACCAATTGTGTACTTAGTTTTGTGCCAACCATAATAATAATTTCATACAGTTCACGGCTATGTGGCATTGTTGGGAAATGGTGCGGAGACGGACAATTTGTCAGTTCTGCTTTGAGAAACCTCAAGGAATTGTAGCACAAGCTACTATTTCGGAACTAAAGGGATAAAAGTAAAGTAAAACATTTCCCACAATATTTTTTTCCTCCTTCCCCAAATACCATGAGTAATATATGGGGCAAGGAAAACAGATAAGCCTGTTTTGTTTTGTTATTTTCTTTCTACTGTCCAAATTAAATTTTTCTTAAAAGATTATTTGACTTGCTTTAGTAAAATTTCTGCAAACTACTATGTGGACTTCTCAGCACTTAGATTTTAAGATTTTATCTTCCAAGGTGGAGGCCTTTTTCTGCTGTATTCTGATCGTATGAACTCTGGCACTGTACCAAGTGCCTGCAGCCTGGCTTTGCACACGGGTGAACAAAGACCAGTGACACCCACCTTCCACAGCTGCTGTGAATATGGAACATGGAGTGTTCTCTGTGAGTGAGAGCTCTGTTTTTCTGCTGTTACTGTTCTCATGAACACTACCTGTTTGGCTAACCCTAGGTATTTCAAATTCCTACACGGAATAGAAGACTTGAAGAAGATAATTTGCTGTGTATATATTTTTTTAAAAGATTAGAATTAAAATACAACAAAAACCAGCAAATCTCGCTCCCCAAAAACAAAACATAAATATTATATCCAGAACAGGAAATGTTCAGGGGAGAAGAAAGTATGTTCATAAAAAATGTCTTATTAGCAGAAACACAGATTTTACATAACTTAAAAGCATAGTCAACATCCATGGAAAGACTTTTCACAAAGGACAATACTTAGACAGCCAACAGACACAGGAAGAAATGCTCACAATCACTGGCAATCAGAGAGATGCAAATCAAAACCACAGTGAGACACCACCTCACCTCAGCAGCAAAGTATAATAAGACAGCAAGCAGTAAATGAAGAGGATGTGGAGAGATTGGAACTCTCATGCACTGCTGATGGGATTGTACAATGGACAACTTCTCTGGAAGGCAGCTTGAGGTGTCCTCAAAAAGCTGAACATAGAAATTACGTATGACCCAATATTGCACTGCTAAGAATATACTCCAAAGAAAATAGATCTGAGACACAAGTGGAGGTTTATACTCCTCTGTTCTTAGCAATATTAGTCCAAATAGCAAGAAAATGAGAGCAGTCCTAATGTCCATCAATACATGAATGAATTGAGAAATTATGGTACATTCACATGATGGAATATTATGTAGCACTAAGGAGCAACAATCCACTTCCAAAACAGTCTGCCTCTGGAAACTCCATAAACCTTGATAAATGTTGGTAGTTATAGAAAGACTTCAGGTCTTTTGTTCATAGGGTCACTATGAATCATGCAGTCAGCAACAGCAGCATGTAACCTGTGAGAGTCTGGAGAGTACAATGCTGAGTGAACTAAGTCTCATGAGGACAAATACTGCATATAACCATTATTGTAAAAATAGAACAATATCTATTAAATATCTATATAAGTCCAAAGGAGGGATGGGAGGGAAGGAGGCAGATGGGAGGAGGGCAGGGAGGAGAAGAAATCATAAGAATAGCAGAGTTTGGTGAGCAGAGGGGGAGTAGGTGAAGGAATTCAGAAAGATCCAGTGGGAACCTGAAAATATGAGAATTAGTAGGCATAGAGCAATGGCGATTAATTGTGTAAAACATAATGTGTATGAGTGATTGTTTGAAATACAATGTGGATGAAGGAATGAAATGCGGTGTTCTTGAGTGTTACAGAATATATATGCATTTTGTGTGCAGACCAAGATAAATTTTTTAAGTGGGGGAAAAAAAGGAAAGCGATATCATCACCATCACTGTGAAATTACAACACTGCACTAGAAAAACTTGTTAACCGAGTTTTCTTTGTCAAGAAAATGGCAGATACAGCACTTTTAGGTGAAAGCTTACAAGTGCTACATTAGCACAACTGGCCTGTGGGGAAGGTCACACTCCTGCCAATTGGAGCCACTCCTCTTCTACTGGATGTTTTTGCTGTTTGCTCTTTTTCTACTATGTGGCTGTTAACTGCATGGGAGAGAATTGCTTATCTTTGCCCCCTCGGTGCTAAGGCAGGATAGCCTGTTAGTAAGTCCCTCCTTTTCCTAGTCCACTGGGAATAGGAGGAAAAATATATTCCCAGCTTCTGTTTGTCAACTATAAATGGTTTAAGTGCACCAGGACCTAATTTGGGCATTTAGCAAATATATCACTTTGGGGGGGGAATGCACCCTGTTCCTCCTATGCTCTTATCAGATGCTGTGATGAAAACTAGCATGGGGTAAACATTTAGAACAAACTGCATTTAGAAATTGAGCAATATCTTTATCCTCTTGATCAAATAGGCTATTGAGTGCATTGCCTGGTTCTCTTTTCAGACAGTTTGAATTTTGGTAAACTTCCTACATGTCTTAGGTCCCTTCTCTCTGTCTAGCAACAGTGTTCCATGGAGGGTGCAACTGGCCGTGAGCCCACCATGGTGATGTGACCCTACTTGCAAGCCCATGGTCAAGCCACTTAGTTTATAGTCTTCTCTGATAGGCCTAACTTCAGCTGGGATTGTTGTGCTGATAATATGAATTTAGATTTGATTATGTGTAGAGAGAGATCCTCTTTACTCTCAGACCAAAATAAGCAAAACCATGTCTCCTTTACCGCTGGCTGCTCTCCTAACTGGAGGATGAAACTGACATAGCAAGACTGAAAGAACTCAGTTCTCTTATGCCATCTTTAAATCTCTAGCTGGGCTAACTTCCCTGTCCCCATTTCTCCAGTTACATAAACTGGAACATTTCTGTGCTTCTTAAGCCACTTTGATTTCAATCTGGAGACTAAGATGCACCTCATCCAGGTTATATTCTTTGCAGTTACTTCTATGCATCAGAAAGCTGGACAATGACTAGGGAAGATAGAAGGAGAATTGATGCCTTTGAGCTGTGGTGCTGGAGAAGAGTATGGACTATACCATGGACTGCTAGGAGAACAGAAAGTTTTGTCCTAGAGAGGGTGATGCCAGGCTACTCCTTGGAGGCAAGGATTCTGAAACTTCATCTGAAATACTGACATGTTGCAAGGAGGGACCAGTTCTTGGAGAGGGACATCATGCTTGGGAAGTTGGAGGGACAGTGCAAGAGAGGAAGACTCTCAATAGATGGTTTGATTCAGTGACTGGAGAAATGAGGGTAGGTATATCAGAAACGGTAAGGTTGGTACAGGACAGAGCAGGATTTAGGGCTGTTGTACATAGGGTTGCTATGAGTCGCAGGTGACTTGATGGCACGTAAAAACAACAGCAACAATTTTACTTTATACTGGTTTGCATACAATGTTAATCAAGTCCATATACATTGTTTTTCACACCAGACCTTTCCTTTCTGGTGTCATAGTGCTTAGAGTTATGCCACGAACCCAAAGTAGCACCTCTCCATTTGAATCCATCATTGACTCTGTGGAAGAAAAATGGGCAGTCCCTTCCCATCTGATTTACAGCCTCTGCAAACCTCCTGGAGGGTCAGATCATCTTGTTCTGACTCAATGGCAATGAGTGTCTTTTTCAGTTTTCTGGTAGTGTAGACCATGATGAATTTTGCTGTTACTCAAAGGCTGCATGTCTCTGGGGGTTCAAATCAACCAGCATTTCAAAAGGAGAAAGTTGAACAGTTTCCTTCTATTGTGATGTACAGCCTTGGAAACCCAAAGACAGGTTGCTGGGGTTGGAGTAAACTAAGCTTCTCAGAGTTATTATAAGAGTCATTATTAATATGAGTGTCAAATTAAAGTGCTCCTACCAAAATTGATACACAGAGGGATTGCATCAGCAGACTCTTAATTCATGTAGCACGTGAGGCTCAATATTGAAAAATTATGTTATGAGTACTTATTAGGATGCTGAACAAACTTTATTGGATGTTGACGTTAACAGCTCAGCTCACGGTTGATAACAGGTTATTGATTATATTTTCTTCCTTCATAAAGTTCTGTTTCTCTCCTATTCCCTGGCATCTTGAAAAAGATCACTGGGTCAGATGGTACACTCTTCTGGATGGAGGAACAGTAGGGTCTGGAATGTGGAGTGGAAAATAAGATTCCTTTACTAAACAAAGACTATAGGAACAGTGATGACAAGGATAGTTCAATGCTTTAGTACTCACACGCTAACCGAAAGATTCAGACATAACTATGGGTTCCACAGAGAAAGGCCTGGTGATTTGCTTGTCTAAAGACTCAGTAGCAACTAACAACAACAGCAACACCAAAGGAAGATGACACCTGAAGTCCCAGTGTTTGGCTCTGAAATATGGAATGGGAAGATTTCAGAATTGCTGTGGGGAGCAGCAAGCTGTGCTTTTTCTGTTGTCCAGTGGTAAAAACTGTCTGTCTGCCTATCGGTGTCTGTCTCTCTCCATTTTTTACCAAAGGTCATTTTGACTCCTCACTTTTATCTCTGTTACAAAAGCCATCATTACAAATAAAAAGTCATCACCCAGAAGGGGAATTTAGATTTTTAGTGCTTAGTTGAAACAAATCAAATCACCCTATGACTAAAGGCACTGAGCTTTATGGGAATTTTAATGCTTTCTTAGATAATGGTTGTTCATTATTCTGTGTTGTATAGGCACCGTGGTGTTAAGAAACCAACCCTCATGGCTGTCGAGTCAGACTGACTCATAACTGACCCTCCAGTGGGTTTTTGCGACTATAAATCACAGGATGAGATTGCTCAACTTACTGCTATGGAGTCACTGATGCATTTGAGCAGAGTGGGAAAGCCTTTGGGTTAGCAGATCAACTCACTGCATTATGCCACTAAGGCACTGTGGCGTTTGGTGTTGCTCTGGTTGTACACACAGTAACATAGGGAATGGATTTGAAATTGTTTAGGGTTTTTGTTGTTGTTTTGTTTTTCTTTTCTCTTGAATCTGTAATTTAGACTATTCTGAGCAGGGACAGCTCATCACTGTTCTGGCTGGTGTCAGCTGGATGAGTCAAAGGGCAAGAGGTACAATTATGGGAAGGCTCACTCACATGTCTGCTGTTGTTACTGGGAAGACTCAAAACAGGTTGGGGGAGGGGCACCGTGTTTTCTTGAGCATCTCTTCTCACTCTAGCCGTTCCACTCGGACTCTCCAGCTTGGTGGCTCTAGGCTTCTTACAATCAGGGTTTCTAACACTATTTTCCAAGCAAAGAAGAATCAGACTGAAGCTGTATTCTCCTGTGAGATCTGTCCTTGAATATCAAAGTGTATTTACCCCTACCTTATATACCTTATTTTGTTGCACTTTGCTTTATTACACATTTTACAGATTGAAGGCTTGTGCTAATGCTGTGTTAAGCAAATTTATAGATACCACTTATTCCTACCCAATATTATGTGCTTCTTTCATGGCTTCATATTACATATTGGTAATTTTTCATAATGCTGTTGTTGCACTCTTGGTAGACTGTATAGTGTTCTTCCATGTGCAGCAGAAAACTAAGTCCAATGACTGGCTTTATGATGGTGATTATGTTATTGCACTGGTCAGGAACCAAACCTGCAGTACCTCCCAGCTATGCCCGTGTGCCTTAGAAGTGAATAACCTAGGTCACCCAGACTCAGCAAGGAGGGGAACCGGACTTCACTTCTAGATGAAACGGTCTTCAAGAATTCAAGTTATCTGAATTGTTTAAAAATTGATACATATGTTTAAAAAAATATTAAGTTTCATTAGGACAGGTTCTTCACTATACCTTGTTGCTCCCAGTACTCAGAATAAAATCTTAGCTTTGGAAAAGAAATAAAATGTTAGACTCACTTGATCAGATCAGCCATAATATCAAATGTTAGCTTAATGCTTTCTGTATTTCAGGCACTGTGCTTTGCATTTTAGAAGCAAAATTTCATTTAAACTTCTAAAGTCATCATTTATGCCAAATGAAGTAAATTTCTGTTAATATGGTGGTATGGTGGTGGTGGTGGTTGTTCTTAGGTACTGTCGAGTACGACTCATAGTCACCATTCGAACAAAAGACCTTGCTGTCCTGCGCCATCCCCACACTTCTGCACACAAGAACCAATCAGTTGTGGAATCGTGGATATGATTAGTGTTTCTGTTTGAGGATGGTAAATTTAACCCAGGTCTATCTGTTTTGAAAGGGAGCATTCATAGAGTTAGTTAGTGTGTAGGGAATAGGGCTTCTAATCCAAAGGTGAATCTAATAGCTGCTCTAAAGGAGAAAGATGGGCATTATCCTCCCCTTCAGTTTACAGCCCCAGAAAAACTGCTCAAGAGCGTGCGCGCGCGCGCACACACACACACACACACACACACACAATATTTCAGTCTTCTCTGCTAACCACTGTGTCATCTAGACCTAAAGCTGCTCTTTTTTTAAATGATCTCTAACTTCAAGAGTGTTTTATTTTTATGAGTTGAAACTTAATCTACCTGTGTTCTTTCAATCTATACAGTATAGAGTAGGCTGTAAGGAGCAAGTCTAGTGCAAATCCCTGGTGTCTGCACCTGGTTTCAGTTCTTAAATGCAGACAGCTACAGACATTATCCTTGGGTTTGTTATTGTAAATGTGCTTTGGTGTTGCCAGTGACTCACAGTGACCCTATGTTCAACAAACAGCTCTGAGGCCTGTTCTGTACTCAGCCGGTCTCACTGACTCTGACACACCTACCCCATTACCCCAGTGACTATATCAGTCCATCCCATTCAGGGTCTTCCCCTCCAGCACTGTCCCTCCATCCTTCCGAGCATGATGGCCTTCTCCAAAGACTGGTCCCCCGAGCTTCAAAATCCTTGCCTCCAAGGAGAAACTTGGTTTCACCCTCTGCAAGACAGACATTTATTTGCTTGGTGGTCCATGGTATGTTCAAGACTCTTCTCCAACACCAAAACTCAAAGACATCGATTATTCTGTCATCTTTAGTCATTGTCCCACTCCCTGATGCATAGAAAATAACTATGAAAGCTATTGCCAGGATCAAGTGCATCTTAGTCCCTAGACTGACATTGTTGCTTCTCAGCACTTTAGAGAGGTCCCTGACAGCAGATTTTCCCAGTGCAGTTTGCCTTTTGGTTTTGTGACTGACTGTTGGTGCTAAGAGTGTTGATTGTGAAGCTGAGCAAGCTATAATTGTTAACAATGGCAGTCTCTTCTCTATCATGGTGCTGCCAGTTTGCCCAGTGGTGACAGTCTTTGTCTTTTTGATGTTAAGCTTCAATCCATATCACAGACTACAGTCCTTGACCCTCTGTAGTAAGCATTTCTGGTCCTCCTCAGTTTCAACAAGCAAGGTTGTGTCATCTGTATAACATAGGTTGTTGGTGAGTCTTTCTCCAATCATGATGCCAGATCCCTCCTTATGGAGCTCAGCCTCCAAATATCTGTTGTGCATATAGATTGAAAATGTATGGAGACAGGGTGCACTTCCTTTCCTGAGTCTGAATCATGCAGTGTTAACTTGCTCTGTTCTGATAGTTATCCTTAAGCCAACTTCGCAAGCCAAAGAAGTGCCAGAGTTGGGAATTCATAGAAGCTTTAAGCACTGAAGATTAAGGCAATACTGAGGACCCTGGTGATGTAGTCCAGAGCGTGTTAGGTCAACCAAAGGCCTGGTTCCATTGGTGACCGGGATCCACAAGCACCTCCATGAGAGAAAGATTAGCAGTCTCCTCTTCTTAAGATTTACAACCTCAGGAATCTGGTGGAAGGCTCCTGTGACTCAAATTGACTCAGGTCAGTGTGTTTGAGTTTGATGGCGGTATTGGAGTCAGTAGTCCAAATTCACAGCATGCAGAGACACAAATTAGTACCAGTGCCTTGTATGCGTGTTAGAACTACCCATTAGTAGACTAAAGATACGGAGATAGATCCAAGTGACTTGTAGCCAGACAACTACAAGAGAGCATGATATATACTGTGACCAAGATGTGGGAACAGTGATATGGAAGGAGGATAGGAGGAAGTAGGCAGTGTCCAGGCACAGGACCACCCCACTGCCTCACACAAAGAGCTTCTAACTGCTTGGTTTGCATTGGATCCAATGTCCGGAAGTAATTATTTTGAACTCTTAAGTGGACTTTCCTGTCTAGAAACAGTGGGTATATATTAGGTTACTTTTTATAGAATTCTCTGTTGGAGTGAAATGATATTTTACTGCAGAGTGTACATTTTCGTTGAAAGGCTAAAATGAGTAATTAATGTTCCTGAATTGAAAACAATAGTTTAAATAACACATATTCAGTGTTATCTGTCCGTCTACGTCACAATAAGTTTTTAAAAACATGTGAAATAGTTTAAAAACACTTCTTTACAACTACATACTTTTTTTCAGTGCGTTCCTTCTCTTCTGAATGGTTGTCTCCAAAACATTGCCATAGGAAAGAGTGAGGAAATGCAATTTTATGCAGCCCTGTTCTTCTGAATGATGTGTGAATAAAGTCTAATATTCCCCAAGAAATGTCTAGCCTAGTATTTACTGTTGAGCTTCAGAGGAATTTTAATGACTGGCTGCCATTTTATATTTTATAAGTACACATTCTTTATCCCTATAAATTTATACAGAAGACGTAACTTTGACCCTTTTCTTCTTTATACTCATGCATGAATTTTGATGTGGTGGTATTGCATATTTTTGTTCTTAGAGATACTTTACATTGTAACATTTTTAGGGTCATGTTTTCTTTATGGTCACTCAGTTCATGTTGTTGTTATTGTTGTTGTTAAGTGCAGTTAAGTCAACTATGACTCATAATGACCCTGAGAACAACAGATCCCAATCTTGCAGTATCCCACACTGTTCTCAAGATCTCCACTGTGCTCAAGCCCTTTATTATAGTTACTGTGTCAGTCTATTAACCTGAAGGTCTGTCTCTCTTTCACTGACCCTCCACCTTTTCAGCATGATGTCTTTTTTCCAAGAACTGGCACCTCCTAACAACATGCCCAAAGCATGTGAGGTGAAGTGTCACCATTCTTGTCTCTAAGGTGCACCCTAGTTGCACTTTCTCCTAGACAGACTCAGTTGTTCTTTTAGAGCCTATGGGCTATTCAGTACTCTCCTCCAGCATCACAATTCAAAGGCATTGGTTCTTCCTCAGTCTTCTGTGGTCATTGTCTAACTTTCAGATGCATAGGAAGTAATTGAAAATTCCTTAGCTTGAATCAGGTGCACCAGTCTTTAAACGGACATGACTTCTTTCATAGAAGACTTAAACTGATTAACACAAGATTCTTAGGCACCACAATGATGATTACATCATATATTACACATATATGAGAGAATGTTTCTTAGACTGTACTGTATAAATCATCTTCACATAATTCTGTGCATATATAAGTACTTTAAGATCTATCAGATACTTGGTATTAATTCAGTTATAAATAATGTGGTACATAAACCCATTGCCATGAAATCAAGTCTGACTCAAAGTGACCTGCCAGCAGGTTTGCAAGGCTGTAAATTTTTATGGAAAGAGACTGTTCATCTTTCCCTCTCAGAGCTGTTAGTGGATTCAAACTACTGGTGTTTAATTTAACTCCTTCATGTCCAACATGTTGGGCAGTATACCTCCAGGACTCAGGAATAGCACATTTACTTATATTCTGTTGGAATTTCAGTTAATGTAATTGCTACTAGTTCATATCTATGTATTGCCTACCTCTTTGATTTAACACCATATTTCCTTCAAATTAATTTGACTTTGAATTTTGCCATTATTTTTGACTGTTTCTCCCGGCATGGTTAACCATGAAGTTTCAAGGTGAGTCTTAAATAATTTAGTATGATTAAAGAGATAGCCAGAAAAAAAAATCTTGAATTTGTCTTGCCATTCATCAAAACTAAGAAAAAAAAATATCAGATAAGAAGAATATACTTCAGAAATAGAGACAGTACTTTAGAATTTGAAAATGACTGGTTAGAAATCAGTCATAACTCTTTTTTTTCATTTTGTTGATGAAGAAACTGAACCTCAGAAAATTTCATGACTTGTCTGAGAAACATACAATCAATTACTAGTACATTTTTGTTTTCATAATGTGGATGTATTTCTTCAGTACTCTAGTTTCCTGTATTAGTGGAATTGTGTATTAACTGTGGTAGCTGCATAGCATAGGCCATTGCACTTTACGTTGCACACTGAAAGGTTGTGGCCTTGAATCTATTACTTGCTCTGGGGGAAAAGATGAGGCTTTTGTACTCATAAAGTCTTACAGTCTCAAAAGGGTCACCATAAATTGCAGTTGACTTGCCTGGGTTGGATTTTTGGGGTTGACACAAATTCATTGTGTCCAGTTGGAACTGACTCATAGCTAGTCCTTTAGAAGTGTTTTGGGAGGCTTTGAATCTCTGAATCTCAGGGCAGGAGATTGCCTGTCTTTTCCCCTACACAGCTGCTGGCGGGTTTGCACTGCTAGAGGGGTCCTGCCTTGGTTCTAGTTATGCAACTCTCTACCCACTATGCCACAACACTCCCTTAATTGAGTTTATGTATTATGGTAGTGTTAAGTGGTTAATTAAATTTTATTAGTCAATGTTGAGGATATTTTAGAATTTAACATTATTAAGATATTTTAATAGTAGAGCACAAATTTTTCCTCCAAAATAGTATCCCTGTTTGTTTGACTTAATGTCAACATTGAGGGATTTTAAATTTAAAATTGATTTCGTACTGCTTGTGGCACTGACAGGAATATGAGTCATTGTAAAAATATAAACTATAGTTAGAAAACACCACATTTAAATGCATAGGAATTATGTTCTATTGTTTCCTGACATTCCCAACAATTTAGAACTGTAGATAAGTGTTCTCATAACTTTGTAAAACTTCTTGAGATTTCAAACTTTTGCTGTTTGCTGTAGAGAAATTGGTTATTTCTTTTAAATATATATAACGCCTGGTATGGAATATGTAAAAGAAAGATCCAAAAAGTTTGTGAAAACAAGCAAAACCAAAATAAAACACCCCAGTAAATATACACATAGTATCTGAATTTGTGTGTGCTTGCTCACACACGCATGCATGCACACACATGTGTGAATTATTTTTATTGTTACTGAGAAAACAACTTCCCAGATTATAAATTGTTCTTGCCCTTTAATATTATGTAAATTTGCCCCCTCTTTGAAACAATTGAACCAACCCGTACTCACAACAAATTATCCATCCCAGTTGCCTTCACTTGGTGCGCTTGGAGCTTTTAAGTTAATAGAAGGGCTTTGTACCTTTACTTGTGATAAACCAAGGCTAAATTAGAATGATATGTTCCTGGTCCAATTTGTAAATTCAACTTAAAGACACACAAATTGATCTTGTTCATAACCCAGAGACTACCTTTATCACAACAGTTGTGTTGTGTAACTTCTTAATACGGAGCCACCAGAGCTTCCTTTTAACACAGCAGTACATTTAAAATTCCCTGACATGGATTCCATTCTTCGAATTGTACAGCTAATTTCACTCTCCTTTCCTGAGTTTTTCCTCTCTTACGAATATAAGCTAAGTGTCCTATTTTTTAGTTACTCATATCAATTTCACCCTGAGTTACTGGGTCTTAAAAGAGCACAGAACTCAAGAGAGACATTATTTACAGTTGTTGTTGTTGTTAGGTGCCATCAAGTACAACTCGGTGAGCCTGTTAACGTGTCATATCCTGTACCATCCTCATCATTTCTGAATTACTTGAGCCCATTGTTGCTGCCACTTTGTTAATTTATGTCTTTGAAGATCTTCCTCTCTCTCTAACTCTCCACCTTTCCAAGCATAATGTCTCTTTCTAAGGAATAGCCCAGCCTAACAACGTGCCCAAAGTATATGAGATGAAGCTCTTCCATCTTTTCCTTTTAGGAATACTGTGACTGTGCTTTCTTCAAGTTATGTCTGTTTATTCCGTTCTCTTTTCTAACACCACAACACAAAGACATTGTTGATTCTTCTTCAGTCATCAAGTAATTGAAAAGACCATGGTCTGAATCAGGTACACCTTGGTCTTTAAACTGACAACATTGGTCTTTAGCACATTAGAGAGATTCCAGACAGCAAACATTCTTAATGCAATACTCTTTTGATATTTCAACTGCCGATACCATGGATGTTGACGGTGGAGCCAAGTAAGATGATATTATTGACAATGTCAGTCTTTTCTCCATCTGTCATTATAGTGCCTGTCTGCCCAGTGGTGAAAATTATTGTTTTCTTGATGTTAATAAAGTCTTTGATCAAAAACTTAATGGTTGAAGAATAGTGTGAACTACTATGTATACAAACTTTATAAACAAATTAGTAAAATAACCCAAGACAAGAAAAAGAAAGTGTAGTGGTGATAACCAGGCAGCATCCAGTTCTGGTCTGATGACAAAGGACGCAGTTGTTTGTGGAGACAATGAGTCACACATTCCATGTCTTCTTTCTATTTCTGACTTTCTCCTAACTTGCTCCAGGTTATTAATCATAGTCTTTTGGATGGCCATTTGCTGTATTTTATGATCCCAGGCATCAGGCAAGGAGGTAAAACAAAAACTAAACATATTATTAAACCAATAACTGATATGTACCCTGAGACCATAAGCTTAAGTTTCTAAACCAAGGAACTAAATCCTTGAAATTTTTTGTTTTACATGGCCAATTGGCAGTATCATGATGGATGATGAAGTGATTGAGATTGCCAGCAGCTTTACTTTGCTTGGCTCCACAGTAAACACTCTTGGTACCAGCAGGCAGGAAATGAAAAGATGAATTGCATTGGCAAAGTACTGAAGAGCAATGATGTCAATCTGGAGACTGAGGTGTACCTGATATAGGCCATGGTCTTTGCAATTATTTGCTATGTGTCAGAAAGCTGGACAGTGACTAGGGATGGTAGAAAGAGAATTGATACCTTAGACATATGGTGCTGGAGAAGAGAATTGAAAGTACCATGGATGGCTAGGCAAACAAACAGGTCCGACTTGGAGAGAGTGAAACCAGGGTGCTCCATGGAGGCAAGGATTCTGAAACTTCCTCTGACTGTGAGTATGTTTCAAGGAAGAACCAGTCCTTAGAGAGGGACATCATGCTTGGGAGGGTGGAGGGACAGCGCAGGAGTGGAAGACCCTTGATGAAATGGATTGATTCAGTGACTGGAGTAATTGGGGGTAAGTGTTTTAGAGACAGTAAGCTTGGCACAGGATAGAGCAGGGTATAGGGGTGTTGTACATAGGGTCACTATGAATTGCAAGCTACTTGATGGCACATAACAACAACAAATAATTTTAGGAGCTACTCATCATTGTTGTTGTACTAAATATCATCTATCATACAACTTTTGCCAGTTTAACCTCATATAGGTTTACAACTAATGACAACAGCTATGTTAATTGTGCAGTCTAATCCTTAATTAGTGTGATTTTTCTGTCAATATAAACTAGAATTCAGTGTTTCATAAACAGTAACTCCCTTCCCCCCTCTACCTCTCACTCCTAGTAACCACCACTCATAAATTTTGATCTCTCTATATTTGCTGTTCTTATTTTTATCTGGAATTTAAATACCTCACTATTATTTTTAAACCATCTCCTCTATCAGTCTATTTGAATGTTTCCCACCATTTTCTTCTTTCTTTTTCTCTGGAGGTAAATAAATCATATCATGGACACATAATTGGTTTTGGCAATTTTTTTATTTGAAGAAATTGATAAATAATATTTATGAAGAAAGAGGTTCAAAATTTTTAAGTTACTCATATTTTTAGACATCACTTAATTAGAAAAACATCCAACTATTTAAACTTATGTCAATTTTATAGAACATTTCAAAAATAGAACAAAGAATTCCCATTTATCTTTCAACAGTTATTAATATTTTACTAAATTTGCCTTAACCTTTTCTCTTAAGAATAAATTGTAAGCATCACGTATTTTTAAAGCATGAGAAAAAACTGGTTAGCTTTTATCCAAATTCAGAAATTTAACACGGATAAAATACTGTTACTCAACTGCTTATTTTTTGTACTTTTGTACTTGTCTATATTATATACTTTTTAGTTATATTTCTTGATCTTGGATATGAGACTCTTGACTAGTTACTAGTCTTTTCTTTGTTGATAATGGCATTGACATACTTGAAAAGTTTGCTATTGGTGTAATTTACCCCAAGTCAATTTTAACTCTTAAAACAGTCCTATGGGTGTATGAGCTCATTGTTGCAAGTGCTGCATCAGTCCATCTCCCAGAGAGTCTTCCTCTTTATCAGTGATCCTTTTACTTTCCCAAGTATGAAGTCCTTCTCCAGAGACTTGCTCCTCTTGATAACATGCACAAACTATGTCATGCTTTTCTTACTTCTAAAAAAGTGTCTTGTCTGTGCTTCCTTCAAAACAGATTTGGTCTTTTCTCTTAACAGTCCATGGTATATTAAATATCCTTCACCCACATATTAGTTCAGCTGCATAAGTTCCCTGTATTCCTTATTCATTGCCCACCTTTCACATACATATAGGGCAGTTAAATATATTATGACTAGGTTCAGACACACCTTAGTGCTCAAAGTGACATCTTTGCTTTTTAACACTTAAAAAAAATATCTTCTATAGCAGAATTGTCTGATGCATTACATCATTTGAATTCTTTTTTTTAAAGTTTAAGCATTTTATTAATAAGCCCTTTTTTTTACTATCAATATAAATTACAACTTTAAACTTTGGACCAGATTACATGTTATAAAAAACAGTAAAGCTAAAAATCACTCTTACCGTCAAACAATGAAATTCTGAAATTTAGTTAATATCTTCTAAGTGCTTATTTTTTTATTTTAATTTTTTCATTAATTGTTGTGTATCTTCTCTTCATTCTCTTCTCTCTACGCCCTCACAATTTCCCTTTTGTTCCAAACTCTTCTCATACATATAATGTGTAATCATATAGTCCTTTCAAACAGTTCTCCCCCGCATCCATTCCAGTGCAGTGTTCATTATCTATCTGGCCCTTCCCCATTCCCTTCAGTGTCCCCATGTCTACCCTATTTTAGAACAGTGGTGCTAGGCAGTATCCTTTTGTGACAGAGATATTTCATTTAACAAAAAGTCCTCCATGCTCCCCCAGTTGTGTAGTGTTTTACTGTTTCATTGTTTTTCAGTGTTGTATAATATTCCATTGTGTGGATGTATCCAAGTTTTTTTATCCATTTGTTTATTGATGAGCAATTGTATTGCTTCCATCTCTTTGCTATTGTAAATAATGTAGCAATAAACATGGATTTTATAGACAACTCCAGAACCTCAACAAGAAAAATGTAAAAAATCTAATCACAAAAAGGGCACAGGATATGAATACACACATCACCAAAGAGGATATTCAGATGTCAAACAGATACATGAAGAAGTGTTGAGAATCCCTAGGTGTTAGAGATGCAAATGAAAATAACTATGAGATACCATCTCACCTCAGCTGCAATAGCAAAGTTCAGTAGGACAACAACAACAACCAAAAAAACCCAAAAACACAAAGCAAGGTTGTGGAGAGATTGGAACTCTAGAGTCACTGCCAGTGGGAATGTAAATTGATACAACTACTATGGAAGGTGGTTTCGTGCTTTCTCAGAAAGTTGGAAATAGAAATGCCATTTGAGCCAGCAGTTCCACTACTGGGAATATGCCCTAAAAAAACCCGAGCCACAACTCAAAGAGATGTATGCTCATCGTTTAATTTCTTGACTGCTGCTTCCATAGGTGTTGATTATGGATCTAAATAGCATAAAATTCTTGAGAACTTCAGTCTTTCCTCCACAGATCCTCATGCTACTTGTTATTCCAGTTGTAGACATTTTTGTTTTCTTGATATTGGTGTATAATTCGTACTGAAAGCTGTAGATTTTTCTTTTATTAATCAGTGAGTGCTTAAAAATCCTTTTCACTTCAGCAAGCAAGGTTATGCTATCACAGATGCTTAATGAATCTTCCTTTAATACTGATGTGACCATCTTTATCTAAGTCCAGTTGCTCAGATTATTTGCTCAGCATACAGGTGTGGTCATAGAATACAACTCTGATTATTCCTGTCTTGGTAAATCATGTAATATCATTGTACTTTTTTGAAACATCTGCCTCTTGTCTATGGGCAGTATCCAAGTGAGTACAATTAGGTCTTGTGGAATTCTCATTATTTGCAATGATACTTATAATTTATTATGATCCAGAGAGTTGAATGTATTTACATAGTCAGTAAAACATGAGCAGATATCTCTCTGGTATTGTCTGCTTTCAACAAAGATCTGTCATCGTTTGTCTTTTGATGCATGGAAAATGTGGTTCCATGAAGAAGTTCCAGTAAATACCTTTGAATCCAGATTGATTTCCTGGCATTTCAGTGTCTGTGCAGCTGAAATATTTTTTTGTAAGATTTTAAAATTATCTGTAAGAATATTTTACTTTGTGTGGTATTAATGATACTACTTGAAAAAAAAATTTTTTTTTTTGGTTGCTCACTTTTCTTTATAATGAACTCACCAGGGGCTATTTCTAGTCACTGGAAAAGGTAACTTTCTTCCAGATTTCTTGGCACAGACAACTGCATTCTTCCAGTGTTGCATTCATTTGTTGAAACACCTCAATTAGAATTCTTTCAATTCCTGGAGCTTTATTTTTATCCAATACTTTCATTACAGCTTCATTACATACTTGTAGTTTTTTTATCATATGCTATCTCCTGAAACGTTTAAGACAAGTTTGGAAGCAGGAGTGGCATCTGCTTCCTAAACAGCATGCCTCTGGAAACTCTAAGAACTTTGAGAAACGAATGATAGTTATAGAAAGGTTTCAGGTCTTTTGTTCATAGGGTCCTTATGTGTTGTGTTCAACTCTACAGAAATCAACAACAACAACATCTCCTGAAATAGGTGAATATCAACCAATTTTTTTGGTGCAAAGTGACTGTATTTTTTTTAATATTCTCTTTTTAAATTTTTTAATTGTGATATTCATCAAAGTTTACAAAAGAGTTAGATTTTTCATTCATTCATTGTTGCACATTTTCCTCCCTAACCCCTCCCAGTTCATTTTTGGTTGTTGTTTTTTTTTTTTAAATATTCATTCATTGTTGCAAAATTTCTTCTCCCCCACCACACCCCCAATCCACTTTGCTATTCACCACTTATTCCGGACTTTTTAATACAAATTATGTATAATCATAAATTCTTTTTGAACAGTTCTTTCCTTCAGCTCTCCCAATACAGTGTCCATTCTTTATCCCCTCTTTATGTTCCTTGCATCACTCCATATTTTGCCCATAGAATCCTTGAATATCATTATCTTAAGGCTTGAATTTTTTACTTCTTTTAGCTTGAGAAATGTGAAACATGTCCTTGTTTCTGGTTTTCTAAGTCCAGGTGTTAGAGCATCATTTCACTCATTTTGGATTTTCCTTTCTTCCTGTTCTTTTTTCCCCTTGACTGATTAAAAATGTTCCTTGTATCTATGGCTAGAAGAATAGCTCTTGTATATGTTGTTGTTGTGTGCTGTCGAGTTGTCTGCAACTCAGCGACCCTAATCACCCCTAAACCCTGCTCTATCCCTTGCTAATTTTAATGTCTCTGACATGCCTATCCACATTACCCCAGTGACTGAATCAATCCATCTCATCAAGGATCTTCCTCTCCTGCACTGTCCCTCTACACTCCCAAACATGACGTCCCTCTCCAAGGACTGGTCTCCCCTTGCAGCATGTCCAGAGTATGTCAGGCGAAGCTTCAGAATCCTTGTCTCCAGGGAGCAGCCTGACTGCACCCTCTCTAGGACGAACTTATTTGTTCTCCTAGCAGTCCATGGTGTATATTCAGTACTCTTCTCCAGCACCCCAACTCCAAGGCATCAACTCTCCTTCTCTTGTCCCTAGTCATTGTCCAGCTCTCTGATGCATAGCAAGTAATTGCAAAGACCATGGCCTGTACCAGGCATACCTTGGTCTCCAGACTGACATTGTTACTCTTTAGTACTTCGGCGAGGTCTCTGACAGCAGACTTTCCCAATTCATTTAGTCTTTTAATTTCCTGGCTGCTGGTACTAAATGTGTTGATTGTAGAGCCAAGCAAATTGAAGCTGTCAACAATCCCAATCTCTTCATCATCTATCATGATGCTGCCAATTGGTCCAGTGGTGAGAATCTTTGTCTTCTTGACATTGAGCCTCTCCATATTGAAGGTGGCAGTCCTTGATCTTCTGCAGCAAACGCCTCAAGTCCTCCTCAGTTTCAGCAAACAGGGTTGTGTCATCTGCATAGCACAGATTGTTGATAAGTCTCCTTCCAATCCTGATGCTACACTTCTACTCATAGAGCCCAGTCTCCCAGATAATCTTTTCTGCATGTGGATTGAAAAGATCTGGAGATAGGACACATCCTTGATGCACACCCTTCCCAATTTTGAACCATGCAGTGTTTCCTTGCTCTGTTCTGATGACTGCCTCCTGGTCCAAGTATAGGTTTCATATAAGCACAATCAAGTGTTCTGCGATTCCCATTCTTCTCAGAGTCAGCCACAGTTTGTTGTGATCCACACAGTCAAATGCCTTTGCATAGTCAGTGAAACACAGATTGACATTCGTCTGGTACTCTATGCTTTCAGCCAAGATCCATCTGACATCAGCTATAATATCCCTAGTGCCGCCGCCTCTTCTAAATCCAGACTGCACTTCTCTGCAGTTCTCTGTTGATGTGCTGTTCCTGTCATTTTTGGATATTCTTCAGCACAGTCTTGCTTGCATGTGATATCAGTGATACTGTTCGATAATTTCCACACTCTGTCTGATTACCTTTCTTTGGTATGGGAACAAACACAGATCTCTTCCAATCAGTTGGCCAGGTGGTTGTCCTCCACATTTTTTGGCACAACTTGGTGAGCACATCCAGGGCAGCATCAGTTTGTTGAAATATGTCAGTTGGTATTTCATCAATTCCAGGGGCCTTGTTTTTTGTATATGCCTGTGTAAAAATACTAGTCAACACACACACACACACACACACACACACACACACACACACACACACAGAGCTCAATGTGGAGTGGTAATCCATAAGGAGTTGTGCTGCTAAACCCCAAAGACAGCACCTCTTTGTTGGCCAGAATCCATAAGAGGCTTCACAGGAGAAGGATCCTCTATTTAGATTTATTGCCTTGGAAAACCCACTGAAGGTCAGCTATGAGTCAATTCTGATTTTTCAGCAATAAGTTTGAGTCTATATGTTTGTTTATTTGTATATGTAGTTCTGTTTACCTTCCCAGCTTTGCTAAACTTGACCATCTGTGGATCCACTTGTAGATTTTTATTATTACTGTCACTGAGTAAGTATGTGTTTCTTTGTTGTCTTTAATTCTTTCCTGTCTTTTCAAAGACCTTTTCTTACTTCATGTGTGATGTTCCTGCTGTAAGCAAAATATTTAGCCCTTTATTTTATAGAATGTCAACTTTGGTGTATGTTATGTGGCAGCATTATGTCTATGTCAAATATTATGCATTTATATATGTAGCTTCAGTCACTTTCTTTCCCTATTCTGTTTGTCTGTAGATCTGTGCATCCAGTTGTAGTCTGTTACTACTATTATTGCATGACTAGGTATGTAATAGTGTCTCCTTTGTTGCCGTCAATTCTTCCCTGTATTTTAAAGGACAATTTACTTCCTTCATGTATGATATCCTTGAAGAGTTTAGGTTAATTACTTTGTTGAATGTTTGTTAATTTGGCTTTTTCTTACTCTTCCTTATGAATATATTTAAATTGTCTGTATTGATAGTAATTAAGTTATTTCTGTCACTTGTGTTGTTGTTGTTGGTAGTTGTCGTGGAGTTGAGCTTGACCCCATGACCAAAAGACCTAAGGCCTTTCTAGAACTATCATAGTTTCTTAAAGTTCATAGAGTTTACAGAGGCATGTTGTTTGGGAAGTGGAGGCCACTCCTGCTAATACACAACTTGTTTACTTGGTTAACGTAGTGTCTGCCAGCTTTCTCTCCTGTGAACTTACGATTTTCTTGTACATAATTAAAAAATATTTTGTGAGTAAGGTATGTAGATGTAGATACTATGATTCTCATCAAACTTTGATTTATATTAATTTCAATAAAAGACTCAAACAAGAAAAATTTATTATGCCTTCTACCTGATTTATGTAGAAAACATTTTAAAAAGTTGTGCTTAATGGGAGAAACATGAAATGTGTTCTGTGTCATCTTTTTAATAATACAGAGATGGTAAGCACTGTGTGTTAGCGCATGCCTCATTAAATTGGGATGGGTGAAATGTGTTCTGTGTCATCTTTTTGGTAATACAGAGATGGTAAACGCTGTTCGTTAGCTCATGCCTCATGATATTGGGGTGGGTTTTAGTCCATGTTCACATCTATAATCTGTAGTCCTTGCTTGTCTCTATTTGTTTTAGAGAAGAGACCTCAGTCATGAGGTCTTTGCTCACCTCACATTTTCTTATGTGGTTTGTTTATTTTTGCCTTTTAAAAAACTCATATTTTAAATGTATGTTATCTTGCTATGGATTATGAATTTTGTAAACTACATTGAAGATCTTTAGAATATGAGAGTGTAAAAATAAAATAGAAAAAATACACATTTAGCTTGTTTCTAGAACATACATCTTTTCATTGTTCAGTCAGGATCAGCTGTTAAGTGATCAACCACCAACAGAAACAAAATATAGTGTTAGTAGATGGCCTAATTCCTTGGAAAGCCCTTTCTGATTTACACCTTCCTGCTTAGTCTTGTACTGACCTTCACTGTTCAAAAATTTATCTCATAGTTTTCCTGTCATACTAATAAAAATAACAAATAGTTTTTGGAGAGTGCAAAACCAAATTTCTCTTTGGAGGCAAGGATTTTGAAGCTCCATTTCACATACTTTGGGCACGTGGCCCAGAGGGACCAGTCCTTGGAAAAGGACATCATGCATGGAAAGGTGAAGGGACAGCATAGAGACGAAGACCCCGAATGAGATGGATTGACATGGTCACTGAAGAAATGCGATTAAATGTGTCAGAGTTAATGAGACTGGCTCAGGATAGGGTTGCTGTGAGTTTCAGGTGACTCAACAGCACACAACAGAAACTAATGAAACTATATCATTGTTTAGAACAAAGGCTAGTTGCATATGACATGCTACATCTGCTCTCACTCACTTATTGCTGTCAAGTTGGCATTAACTCATAGCTGACCTGTTAGTTGGTTCAGAGATAGTTGGAAGGGAGGAGATTGCCTTTCTCCCATGGAGCCACTGGTGTATTTGAACTGCCTGCCTATGAGTTGGCAGAACAGCCCACATTAAAATCTACTGGCATGGAATTGGTTCCTTTTCGTAATGAACCTCTGTTGTGTTTGTGAGGTCATAAATCTTTACCGGAGGAGACTGCCTATCTTTTTTTCCTGTGAAATGGCTGATGGATTTGAACTGTTTACCTTTGGGTTCGCTTCCCGCTGTCCTGTGCCACTAGAGCTCTACATGTGTGTGTAAACAACTTCTCATCACCATCAGGTTAGAACCAATTTATAGCTGACTTTCTATTGGGTTTTGGAGACTGTAAATTACACAAGAGGAGATTGCTCATCTTTCTCCTGAGGTGCCCTGGTGCATCTGAACCTCCAGAGAAGACACAACTTTTTTTTGTTGTTGTTGTTGTTGTTAAGTAGTGTTAAGTAGAGCATGACTCACAGCAACCGTATGAACAGCGAACCTGAAACTTGCACTATCCTGTGCCATCTTCTCCATCTCTGAGACACTAGAACCCATTGCTGAAGTCCATCTCATTGGGAGTCATCTTCGGCTTTGCTGGACCCCCCACCTTTCCAAGCATGATGCCCCCTTCCAATGAATAGCCGCACCTAGCTACATGTCTGAAGTATGAAAGACGAAACATCTTCATCCTTGCCTCCAAGGAGCACTCCGGCTGCAAGCTTTGCAGAACACATCTGTTTGTTCTTTTTGCAGTTCAAGGGGACAGGGACCTTTTCCTTAATAAACAAATGGCTGAAATGTTATCTGTAGTCAATAAAGGTGAGTAACCGTGAATTGAGCTCATTCCCTACCATTCCAACTTCCACTCATAACTCAAAAGAAAACAGTTTTGACAGGACTTACTCTGAATACAGTAACTTGAAGATATTTGGAAGAAAGTCCTAGGATGATACAGAACAGAGCAGGCAGATCATCTGAGAATAGAGTTGGACTCCACGTGAACCTTTTCTTGTAAAGAACACCTGGCCGCTAGACTGTGTGCTCCATTTTATCCCATGTAGTAGATGAGTCTTAAAGTGATATATGCTAGGGTATTAGGATTATCACAGGAATCCAGAATGAAGGTTGCCTAGTGGAGTGCATTCGGGGAGGGGTCGGGATTGTATACCAACAAAGAACTTTATCTTTTGGTTTTCAAAGAGAGGAACGAACTGGGGGGGAGGGTAAGAGAAAAAAGTGCAACAGTGAATGAATGGAAATCCAAAATATCTGTAAATGTTCATTAAAATTAATATAATAAAATTTAAAAAACCAAAAAACAAAGCAAACCAGGGGCTTCTAGAATAATTTCCAACACTTCACTTTTAAAGTAAACTTCACGCAGACCCTCTTGTTATTACGTAGATGTATGATATGCCCCCAGAGGCTTTATATTTTACTTTATAGACTGGATATTAAATCAAAAGTGCAAACATGAGCTAAGGTTTAGTTGCATATAACTGTTTCACTCCTGTCAAGTCAGAGCGGACTCATAGCTGACCCTCTAGTGGGTTTTTGGCGATTGTAAATCACATGGAAGGGGTTTGCTCATCTTTCTTCAGAGGAGCAGCTGGTGGATTTGAACCACTTGACTTTGGGTTGGCAACAGAAGTCCTTATCCGTGGGGCCACTAGGGCTCCCTGCATACGTACTGTGCTTATGAAAAACGTAGCTATGTCACAGAGAAGTAGGGAACCGTTAACACATATATTGAGTGCGTGCAGCTAACATGTCCTAGAAATAACTAATTTTTTTTTTACTTTTTCTCCAAAATGATAATGCCCCTTAGAAGAAAACCACAAAGCAGCTGTTTCTTGGCTCATTTTCCTCAGTTTACCACATATGCCTTTTAGACTTTAGTTATCAATTTTATGTTGTTCTAGTTTTCTGTTATGGAAGTTTTTCAAGAGGAGACCAAGTTTTAAAATGCTCCTCTGCTGTTGAAAGCTCCTCCTTTGAGTAGACTGGGAAAGACATCCCACTCTTGAACACTAGAAATACAGAGACCTTGATAGTCAAGACAGTATAAAAACCTGAGTCTCTTAGAATGCTGGTATTAAGTGATAATTTGGTATTTAGTGCTATTTCCCTTCAGCTTCTTAGACTATAAATGTTATTTTTATAAATTGATTTTAGATTATGCCAAGATGGGAAATTTGAACACTATTTGTTTCTTTCTCATATGCTGCCATTTAGAAAAGATTTTTTTTTCCCAAGTAGAGTGGAGAAGAGGGTTTTATTTTAAATCAAAGTTGTTGAGGCCGTAATATTTTAGAATTCTATTATTTTTGTTGTGGGATGTGTGCAAAGTGATTATCTCAGGGATCCTCCTTAGTTTTTGGTTATTTTTGTCTTATTTTAGTCTAGTCTTGGCATATGAAAAATAGATTCAGTATATAAATAGGCATGCATCAACAACAGCTTCTTAACAAATTAAGATGTATGTGGACACAAACAAGATATCTCTGTTATAACTAGATGGCACTGAATGTGATAAATGGAAACACCACCCAGGCTAATTCAAATGCTGAAATTTTCTTTTGCAGTGGTCTCTTTAATCTTAAAAGCACTTGACTTTGTAGCAAAAAACTCTTCATTGGCTTCAAGTTGAGACCAATTCATAACTGACCCTTCAGTGGTTTTGGGATAGGCTGTGAATCACAAAGCAGGAGATCAGAGAGAAAAGCGATAGATATTTGAAATATTTTGATGAGGATTGCTGGTAGTTAAAACCATGGAGGTTTTTCCTAAAGCCTTTTTCTGGTGGTTGTTGCTTTTGAACATTTTTTTAGTTGTTCAAGAATTGGGTCCAAAATAGGGACTGGCCTTCCCTTTAACTCTCATAGGATTTAGCTCTTCTTTGCAGTGATTATTATTGTTGCTGTTACATGCCCTTGAGTTGCTGCAACTCATAGCTATTCTTTGTACAATAGTTCTGAACCCTGCCCTGTGCTAAGCCAGTCTCACTGTCTCCAGCACACCTATCCCCGTTATCTCAGGTACTGTGTCCATCCATCTCATCCTGGATGTTCTTCTCTTACACTGTCCCTCTACACTTCCAATCATGCATTATGTCCTTCTTCAAGGACTTGTCCTTCCTGGACACATGCCAAAGTATGTGAGACGGAGCTTCAAAATCCTTGCCTCTAAGGAGCAGCTTGGCTTCACTTCCTCCAGGACAAGCCTGTTTGTTCTTTTGGCGCTCCATCGTGTGTTCAGTATTCTTCACTAGCACCACTACTCAAAGGCATCAATTTTTCTGTCATGCTTATTCATTGTTCAGCTTTCTGAGGTGTAGCAGGTAATTATAAAAACCTTCAAGGGTCACATCCCATTCAAGAAAATAGAAAATGTGATAATGTGAAGACTACTCAGAGTATAATTTTATTCTGGAACTCTAGTGACCTGATTGCTAGGGAGTTGCACTGCCAACCCCATGCTGGATAAGTGAATCCACCAAACTGCTCCCAGGGGGAAAAAGATGGAAAATCTCCTGTGTGGTTTATAACCTCTGAAAACCCACTAAAGGGGCAGCTAGGACTCAGTTCATACTTGATGGCAATAACTTGAGCTTGTTCAATTTTTATTATGATTATATTCTGCAATTTTGTAAGAGATACATTGGGGGGGAAAATTGAAATTTTGTGACATGACTATCAAGGTCTTACCTGTTCTGCCATCTGCCCTAATCTCTTAACTGTTCTTCATTGCCATTTTTATGTTTTTATCAGACTGGCTTTTAAACATGTTTGTTTCAGGACTTCTGCGCTTAACTGTTCTTGAGCTGTGAGTGGAGTGGGCTAAGAAATTCTGCTCAGTCCCAAGGCTACTTTTTCAGGGAATCCTTTTTCTAACAATTATTACCACACACAGCTGTTATTTTCTGTCATGTCAACTTGACACGATCTTCACACATAGTTATAATTGTTTGATAACTTGTTCATATTTTCCTTATATGATTCTTGTTGAATCATTTTTAAGTCCCAACAGAGCATAATAGCCTTTGTATTCTATAGCAAATATTGGTTGGATAAAAAAGTTTTCATTACAGGTATTAATTAATTAATTATAGCCAAAATGAATGAGATGTAAGAAGTGAAATCATTATCATCATCTAGTCATTAATATATGTATTTTTCCCCCACCTGAAAGTCTATGGAGAATTTTTATGTGTGCATGGCTCCTAGGACAGTAACTTTGTTACTTGTTCTTAATAAACATGCAAGAATGAATACAGAAGCGCTTTGAGAGTAACTGGCGACAGAATTTTTTAAAAATTTTATCCAATTGACCTAGACTTGCCCTTGTTTTGCCTCTTTTACTAAGTGCTCTCTCTGTAACACAGTCCTGTAATTTGTTACCTTAGCAATGCAGATAGTATGCAGACTGGGCAGGCAGCTCAAAAACCAACTCAGAAAAGCTGAGTTTTTGATCCTTTTGTTTTTTGAAACTTATTTGTAAGCCTAATTGAATATTTGGCACAGGGTAGCAAGGCATCTTTCAGTGATAAGACAGCAAGCCATTGCTTATGCAACCCTGATAAATATCTTCAGAGAGGTTATATTGTCAAACAGCATTTATCAATGACTTTTCTTACTGTTTCCAAATGAGAACTCAAGAAGATTTTGGAGAAAAAACACCCAAAACAAATAAAAACCACACCACAATAAAACAAAAGCTAAGCCAAAGCAAAAAATCATCAGTTAATCTACTCTATCTATTCACCTTTTAAAAGTAGAAATGAAAATTCGTGACGTAATAAGTCTTTCATGTGTATGTAGTGAAAGCATATGATGGAGCAGCACGCCCAAACAGAACTGCGTTGTATTATCTGTTACCATCCTGTTTTTCCAAAAGAGATGATTAATCTAGCTCTCACCCATTCATTTCTGATTGATGTATCAGCATATGTTTTCAATGGTCAATTTTTCAGAAGTAAATTTTTACACCTTTCTTCAGAGGCACTTCTGGGTAAAGTCCAAACTCTTCCACTTTCAAGTTAGCAATTGTGTGCATGAGCAGTTTGTACCACCCAAGGTAAGTAAAAAAAATCCATACACTTCAGTTTTCTTCATTCTCAGAGGATAAACAGAGTACTTCATACACGATTAGTATATGCATGACTGGACTGCTGTTTGAGATTGAAACTCGCCTATGAGTAGGAAAGTGACGTTCGTTTTGTATGAATATAAAGACCAGTCCAGTCTGTTTTTAAATTTGATTTTGGCTTTTTTTTTTTTTTCACTTTCCTCTTTTACAGTCCTCACTTCTCCAAAGCCAATAATATTTGAATTAAAGAATCTTTTTTCCCCAAAAATGATGCCTCAGCTACTCTTGAAGGGTTGAAGGGTACAGAATTAAAGACTGGAGGCAGAGACATCACTCCAAAAACTCGTCTCGTTGACAATTTCTGTGATCTGTTGTTATTAGTACCCCCTGGGGACGACCTAATTTAAACTGGGCATATTAGGAAGGCTTGGTGTATAATCCACAAGGTGTTACACCTCTCTGTGAGTTCCAGTCCAGTGGCAGCTTCCAGGGAGAAAGATGAACCTGTCTCTTCCTGTGCTGTTTGTAGCCTCAAAAAGCCATTGGAGGGTCAGCTATAAGTCAGTTCTGACTTCATGGCTTTAATTTGTTTTTGAGGTACAGTGAAGGTGACATTTGAGCCCAATTAAAAGGAAAGCTAGAACGTATTCATTTGTTGATGCCTCAAGTCAGCTACTCATTACTGACCCTGTGAAAGTCAGATGCAAACCTTGCCTGTCTTAAACTATTCTTACAACTTGTCTGGCCTTTGGCCTTTATTGTTCAATGCATTAGATCTATTCTTGAGATGTTACTCAGGGGATGCAACAAGTAACAAGATAAAGACATACATGGAAAAGGTCACAATGTGTTCTAGAGTTTATAAGTAGTGTTATATGGTAGAAAAGAAGACATTCCATGAGAGAGTGGCCCGAGAGAAGGCTATTTGAACATTAGAGAGAAGCTCTTTATTAGGATTTTAGAATTTTAGGCTAAGGAAATATCTGTTGTATTAAAAGTTGTAGACAAACAGAATAACTCAGAAGTGACCTACTCTAGTCATTCTAACAGCTTTATGGAAAGGTCAGCATGAGGGTGTTATGAAACTAGGCAGTGAGATTGGCGAGATAGATACTGCTGTGATTTTGGAGAAATGTTATGGAGGCATTATAAGACTGTGGGAGAGTAAGGATTGAAAGTAGACATGGTGACTAGTAGAATGATTATACTAGGGTGGTGGGGTGACAAACTGAATTCTATTTAGTGAGAGAGAAGACAAATCAGGAGTGAACTGGGAAATGATGAGATCTATATTAGGTTGTGTTTGTTTTTTTAAAAAATGGAATTTTTAATTTTGTCATTTTAACGAAAGTTTACAGAAAAGTTAGCTTTTCATTCATTCATTGTTACCCATTTTATTCCCTCTCCTTCCTTTCCCCCTGCCCAACTTGACTTTTCCCCCACTAGTTTATTTATAAAATTCTAATAAAAATGCAAATTCTTTCAATTTATCTCACCCTCCCACCCTTCAAATTGTACAACCTAATGATTAATCCCCTCTTCCCCCATACATCCACATCCCTCTGCTTCCAGCCTCTCCCACCCCTCCTGGATCAACAATAACAATCTTATACAATATTTATCCTTGTGGGACCTAGTTAGTTAAATCAACATAATGCTCTCCAGTCCCAAGTTAGGTAATAATTTACAAAGTTGTTGCTCCTGCGTGCTACATGTGTGAATGTACCATAATTTCTAAATCCATTTGTTTGTGGTTGGACATTTGGGCTGTTTCCATGTTCTTGCAATGGTAAATAATGCTGCTATGAACATTTGTGTACAAATCTCAGTTTGTGCCTCAGTTCTTCTCATATTCTCAGGATATATTCCAAGTAGTGGAATAGCTGGGTTATATGGAATCTCTATGTTCAGCCTTTTGAGGAAGCACCAAACTGCCTTCCAGAATGGTTGCAACATTTTACAATCCCACCAACAATGTATAAGAGTTTCGATCCCACCACATCCTCTCCAACATCTATTAATTGCTGCCCTGTTAAACTTTGCCACTCTTACTGGAGTGAGATGGTACCTCATTTGCATCTCTCTTATTGCCAGTGATTTGGAGCATTTCTTCATGTGTCTGTTTGCCATTCGAATATCTTTCTCTGTGAAAATTCTTTCCATGTTTTTTTGCCCATTTTGTAATTGGGTTATCACTCTTTGTTCTTGTGGAAGCCCAGAGTATTCTGTAAACTTTTGTTATAAGACTCTTGTCTGAGATGGTATTACCAAATGTTTGTTCCAAGTATGTAGGTTTTATTTTCACCCTGTTGGGAAAAGTTTTTGATAGGCAGAAAGACTGAATCTTTAGAAAGTCCCGTGTATCAATTTTATCCTCTTTAGATTGTGCATTTCTGGTTATATATGGCCGTCTCTTTATACCTTGGTCTAGGTTGTGTTTTTATGGGTTTGTGGTTTTTTTGTTTGTTTGTTTGGGTTTTTTTTTTTTTTTTGGAGTGTGACAAACCTTAGGTTTTATAGATAAGAGAGACAAGATTTAAAAATCGTGTCAATCTCATTAAAAATGGCTTAAAAGCCATTGGTTTAAGTAATAGTTGAACTTATGAAAATGCATTTGTTTATACAGTGATAGAGTAAAGAATTATATCTAAAAATGCAAGATAAATAAATGTATATGTGCTGATTTTATCTCTGCTTCTTTATAAGAAGGTTCTTAAAAGATGACGTAGGCCAAAAGACCATAAAAAAAAAACCCAAGATGACATCATGAGAATATACTTAGCCTCCAGCCACTGAATGGCAGCTTCCAGCCAAGTGCTGCTAATTTCATAACCTCATACTTTTACTTAATTTGAAAGGCTATTTCTTTTTTGGGTTGTAATATATAGTCTAATTGTCAGTTATTTCCTTTTTCTTGGATCAGTAGTCAGTATCTCTGGAAACAGCAGTCAAGAAATCAAACAATGTATTCCACTGGGCAGATCTGCTGCAAACAACTTTTTAGTATTTGGGGAAAATAGAGATGTTACTTTGAGTAAGGTATGTGTTGCCCAAGCCCAGAGCATTCATTTCATTTAGCTCATATGTATGTAAAACATAGTTAAAAAAAAAAAAAGGATAATAAATGCTTTTTAATTGTGGTGTTGGATTTTCAGAAGAAAAAGCAGGTAAGTGCTAGAGAAAATGCAACCAGAGTACACCTATAAAGTAAGGATGGCAAGATTTCACCTCTCTTACAATGAATACGTCATGAAGAAAAAGTAGTCAATAGAGAAGGACAGGGGAGGGCTGATGGTTAAGTGTGTAGGGAGTTGTGCTACTAACCCAAAGTCAGCGCCTCTTTGGCAGTTCAGATCCACCAGAGGCTTCATGAAAGGAAGATAAGTGACTTCTCTTTGTGCAATTTATAATCTAGGAAGAAGTGTTGGTCATTTGTTTCCAACTCAATGGCAATGCATTATGTTTTGTAAGAGATTTATAGACTTAGAGCAGAAGTCTGGAGAATAAGAGACAATTTGAGTTAGATAAGTTCATATACTGGCCACAGCTATTGACTGAAATATGATTGTGAAAATGGCAATGTACTGGGCAAGGTTATACTATGTGAGTCA
Source organism: Elephantulus edwardii (assembly GCF_000299155.1). Lineage (NCBI taxonomy): Eukaryota > Metazoa > Chordata > Mammalia > Macroscelidea > Macroscelididae > Elephantulus > Elephantulus edwardii. Next base: position 9,880,592 of record NW_006399806.1, on the reverse strand, counting down.
GAAGCAACTTTAAGAAAACTATCAACAGGTCTTAACCTCAGTCATACACTTCAATGTGTACAGTATTATTAAAAGCAGAAGTCTGTCTCCTAACAAGATGTGATTCTCAGCAGTAGCACATATAGGAATTGTGTTGTTGTCTGTGCTTGGGGGAATTGGGTAGCATTGATATAAGTAGAGTGTGACGACTGACAACAGCCTCTTGTTTATATAAACTAATTATGAGCTAAACTGCTTGTGAACTAAGATAAATAGTTCCTAGTTTCTCAAGAAGAATATAAAAGAGGAGGGAACAAGGAAAATTTACTTCTTGATACCTTTTAATGATCATGTAAGATAGTTTAGATATAGCATAATGGGTAAGGAGTTGTACTGCCAATTTAAAGGTAGGTAGTTCAAATGCACCAGTTGCTCCAATGGAAAAAATATAGGCAGTCTCCTCTCTTCTGATTTACTATCTCTTAAAACCCACTGGAGGGTCAGCTCAGAGTTGGTTCTGACTCATATGGGAGAACCTGACTGTCAAGCTATTGGCCTCTTTCAGGAAGGAAGTCAATTTCCAAATTTCATTTTCTGTAGAAAAATCTTTAATAATCCCTTTAGATTTCTATTTTAGCTAAATCAGAGAGTACCAGAAGATGTCTATTTATGTTTCATTGACTATGCAAAGACATTTGACTGTGTGGATCACAACAGATTGTGGCTAGCCTTGAGAAGAATGGAAATCCCAGAACACTTGATTGTGCTTATATGAAAACTATACTTGGACCAGGAGGCAGTCTTCAGAACAGAGCAGGTAAAAGCTACATGATTCAAAATCAGGAAAGGAGTGCATCAAGGATGTATCCTATCTCCATATATTTTTAATCTATATGTGGAACAAATCATTTGAAAGCCTGGACTCTATGAGCCAGAATGTGCCATCAGGATTGGAGGAAGACTCATCAACAACCTATGATATGCTGATGATACAATCTTGCTTGCTGAAACTAAGGAGGACCTGGATGTCAGCTGCAAAAAAATCAAGGACTGCAGCCTTTAATATAGATTGAAACTCAACATCAAGAAAACAAAGATTCTCAACACTAGGCCAATTGGCAGCACCATGATAGAGAGCAAAAGAATGAGGCTGTTAACAGTTTCAGCTTGCTTGGTTCCACAGTCAATACTCTGAGGCATCAGCCTTCATGAAATAAAAGATGAATTGCATTGGGAAAAACTGTTGTCAGGGACTTCTGCAGAGTGCTGAAGATCAACAGTGTCAGTCTAAAGACTACGATGTGCCTGATCCAAGCCATAGTCTTTGCAGTTACTTGCTGTGTATCAGACAGTTGGACAGTGACTAAGGATGATAGAAGAAGAATTAATGTCTTTGAGTGTTGGAGAAGAGTATTGAACATATTGTGAACTGCTAAGAGACCAAATAGGTCTGTCCTGAGAGAGTGAATCAGAATTATTCCTTGAAGGAAAGGGTTTTGAAGCTCCATCTCATATACCTGGGACATATTATCAGGAGGGACAGGTCCTTGAAGGCCATCATGCTTGGAAGGAGATGTACAAGAGAAGACAACTCTGGATGAGCTGGATTGACTCAGTAACTGGGCTAATGGGGGTAGTTATATTGGAGACAATCAAATGGACTTAAGATAGGTCAGGGTATGCTGAGCTGTTGTGCATAAGTCACTATGACTGGAAGGCTCCTTGATGGCACATAACAATAACCACAACATGAATTGAAAATTATTCAGCCAGCGGGTAAGACCAGAAGTGTTCAGATGTCGATGATTAATTAAATGATTTGTGTTCTTTTGGAACATACTTTTCTACAGATAAAGAAAAGGATTTTTAATATTACTTGTCATGTGTAGCAAGGAGAATTTCTCTAGCATTGACATAATTCTAGTACTTTGTGTGATGTAAGACCTCACAGAAAGGGCTGGAAGAGGCTTTTTACTGCATTGGGTAAGAAAGGTTTTTTTTTGACAGTTGTGTGGTGCGGAAAACCAGGTCATAGTTTATGACCAGATCTGTGTCTGGAAAAGAAAAGAGGTATAACATATGGAACTTATTTGGGAAGTAATTCTTAGCTATGACTAAGAGCCTGTGCTCAAGTGCCTGGGAAAGTTTAAAAGAAAATCTTTGCAAAATAAATCATATCTCTTGTTTGCTCAATTGGAGGACTGAGATAACTTTTGAGTGCTCATGGACTTTTGTAATTCTGTCCTAAAGCTGAAACTCAAGTTTTCTCTCTTAATTAGTTTTTCCAGGCTTTATTTTTAGCAACATTGTGATTTATTTTGCTGGTTTATTCAATTAAGGAATTATGTATTTCAAAAGATTATTTGCTCTTTCCCCATCCTTCAGATTTATAAAATAGTCACATCCTTGCAGACACTCAAAGGGTAGTTTACAGTAAAAAGATGTTTACTACGTATGTTCGTTAGCTTCTGGTGCTGATTTTTTTGGCTGAACGATTTTAAATTACGGTGTTCCTTGTGTTTATTTGTATCAAGATAGTATGTGACATAAACATTCCAAATAAGTGTTGTTCCAGGGGAATGAACGAGGAAACAGCGTACTACTGTGGTTATGTTTCTGAAAGAATATCTTTTTCTCATATCCCAAATTTTAATTGGATGCTTTTATGTGGATCCCCGCTCTTAACTTAATCAGTGTCATGGTCTTGTTCTTATCTTCCCTGTAGTCTCACCATTTTTACCACAAGGCATTTCATAAGCCAAGCAAACTTTTGAGTTTTTTCCACTTGACCTTTTATCACACATATTTATGGCCTCAATCAGATAGTGAAATTGAGTTTTGGGAAGTGATGATGCAATTCATGTCATTTTCGTAATTAAAAAAAAAGGAAGATGCTAATAGGGAAAATATTTTCACATTTCAAAATTTAGAGATTAGAAAATATGAAAAAATAATAATACATCCTCTAAATAGAAAACTCCTCTTCAACTCTCTCTCTTTTTTTTAAATTTTTTGCAAGACTCTGAAGTGGGAGCAACATCTGTACTTATAGTTTAAATAACTTCATACTTATTTTTGATTCTGTAATACATGCTTTGGTGTCTCAGAAATGGTGTGATGTGACATTATTCCATGGTTAGGAGTATGGAGTTAGATTGCCAGGGCTCAAATTTGGGTTTCTCCAGTCTCCTGGTTAAAGGAGCTCAGATAGTTCTTTTAACTAAGTTTTCTTATAGGGCACCAGTGGGTGGTTGTGAACTGTGAACCTTTTGGCTAACAACAGAATGCAAACTGTTTATGTCATCCCGAGACCTTTATTTCTGCTAAGAGATGTTAATTGCCCTCAATACCCAGTGGTCATGCCCATTGTGCCTGCCAAGTCCGGATACAGCTTCAGGATTCTTCGCAACCTAGCACCACAGATGGCTGCCGTCACTCACAGACATTTAGGAGGTTAAACCTATTTGTCATCATCATTGGAAGGCAGGCTTGTTCAAGGTCCCACTGTGGAAGCCCACAGAGGTGCTATGCTGTGTCCAAGTACATTATAAACTGTACCTTTTAAAGAGGTATGTAGGGATGTGCCCATCAACCCAAAGGCATGCAACTTGAATCACCAGCTGCTCCATGGGAGAAAGATGGGCAGTCTCCTTCTTTGTGATTAACAGCTGTTGAAAACGCACTGGAGGGTCAGCTATGAGTAAGATCCTACATAACAACAACAGCAACAACAATGGAAAAAGTACATAAAAAAAGAAGAGCTGGCACCTCTTTACCTTTAACTGGAGTTTAATATTGATTTCTTCCAAATGCATATTGGGCCCCAAGCAAAAATGTACAGGTAAATAATTAACCACTAGCTCTCAGGTAGACTTGACAACTTAAAGGTCACCACTCTTCTGACAGTATGAATCCACCCTCTGCACCAACGGAAAAAAGAGGGGTAGTCTCCTTCTAAGCAGTTTGCAGCTTTGACAATCTGCTGAAGAGTCATCTCTGAGTATAACTTCATGTCAGTGAGACACAGAGAGAGAGAAAGTGAGAGTGATTGGCAATGGGGATCATGTTAGTTCTGAGGTGTATGTATGTGTGTGTGTGGGAAGTGCTTGCTGATTTCCACAGTGAAAGCTCCCATCTGGATGATTTTGAGCCAGTCATAGTAGGTCACTGAACAAAGGTTGAGAACAGATGTGCCTCAGTTCCCACGAGTCTTCCAACACTACAGCTCATCACCAGCTCCAAGCTACTTGCATACTGTTTCCCTCTTCACCCCCTGACTCGTTAGGTTAGTGTCTACTTCAATACACATTGCTCTAGAATTCCTCCTTTCTTACTTCTATCCCCTTTCTCTTCCTTCCCCTGACCCAGTCATTGCAAAATTGCAGTAAGCAGTTAAGGAATTGTATGTGCATTAGGATAGCTTAAGTCTTTCACAAAGTATTAGTAATCTACCATTACCAAAGTTTTGACCAATTACAATTGAAACACAATCATCGACTAAATGTAATTGCTGTGAAATAACTATAATGCTGAGAAATCTTTTAATGAATTTTCCTCTATCAATTCATAAAGATGACCAGAAATTTGTTTAAATTCACAAATGAAGAATTGGAAAGAGATGAGTGATTTTATTTTTTTTTCTTTCCAAAGTACTTAGTCTTGAATACCAAGAGGATTAGAACAATATCCCTAAGAAGAAATAATAAAAAACTTGGGAGGACGGACATGAACTTTTCCTTAAATTTGTGCAAGTATCCCCTCGAGAAAGAACAAAAGTTATACAGGTGTCCAGAACTTTTGTTCATAGGGTCACTATGAGTCGCCCAAGACTTGACGGCACTTAATAACAGTAACAACATCCCCTCTTGTACTTCCTACTGCTTTTCATTTAGAAACTAAATTCAGGGAGTAGGGGGCAGGAATCTTTCTAAGATCATATTAACCTACTTTTATATACCTGGTGTCTTCTTATCAAGAGTAAAAACTGAGGAAAAATATTTTTTTTTCATTAGCATAAGGGCATAATAGTTACCTAGTGCTTCTTCAATAGAAATTCCACAGGTGGCTATGATTAAAGAACACAAATTAATTTTCTCTCATCATTCTAGAGATTAAAAGTTAGGATCATGCTTATATCTGTTCTTTCTGTGATCCTCTTTCTTAGGTTTTAATGTGTGATCTTACTGCTTGGGATTCCTTTGTTTATTGATGATGCCTATATGTTACCTCTCTTCCCATGTGTGAGGAATGTGTGTGTGTGTGTTTGTGCGTGTGTGTGTGTGTGTGTGTGTGTGTGTGTGTGTGTGTCTGGTCTGTGCAAAATTCAGAAATTATTCAGTTGAAACTCAGCCTGCACAACCTACACTGGAATGGTCTTGCCATGGTTGCAGCCTACCAGTTGTCAACTTTGCTTTTCTCCCAGCAATGTGTGAGAGTTCTGGTTGTACCATATCATTGCTGGTGCTTGGTTCTGTCAATACATATGTTTTAAATATTACCTATTGTTGAGCACAGTAAAGATTGTGAATGTGGTGCAAGATTAGGCAGAGTTTTGATCTGTTTGTTTTAAAGTGACAGTTGGCCTCATGGCACCTAACAAGAGATGAATATGTGTTGGACGTGATTCCCAGTGTTGTATGATTGTTCTATTTGGCGATCAAATGTAATTCTCTTCCATTTTGTGATATGGGTATGGAGTTTTGCTTTCACCTATAGGCATATGGTACCAATCCCCCAGTTTCTTTGCATGAGAAAGATGGGCATTCTTTTCTCATGTGATTTACAGCCTCTGAAAATCCACTGGAGGGTCAGCTCTGAGTTAGTCCCAACATGACAGCAAAGAAAGAAAAATATTAATGAGGCAAGAGTAGGGTGGGTTGTGTCTTGAATCATAGTTTTACAAGAGGGTGTAACTCAAGTCCTCACCCTTTCTTGAGTCATATCTTTTATCTTGGAAGAGGTAAAAGGAGAAAAGTACAGAGGGGAGATGTATAATTACCACCAAAGAAGATGAGCCAGAGACAAAATGCTTCCTTTGGATCCAGGATCTCAGTGCTGAGAATCTCCTAGGCCCAGGATAAAAGGGATACAGAGACATGCGTAGATCTTAAAGGATGTTGATTAGAGACAAGGACTTTACCTCAGAGATAGCAGGAAAAAAACCCTTCCTGTAGAATTAACACCCTGCATTAGAACTTCTAAACTGTGAGAAAATAAATTTCTAATTGTTAAAGCTCTCCATTTGTGGTATTTTTGTTATGACAGTATTAGATAACAGACAAAATTTAGAGCTGGGAAAAGAGAGATGCTGCCCTTACAAATATACAGAATGTGGAAGTGGTTTTGGAAATGGATGGAGACTAGAAGAATCTTAAGGTGCTTAATATTAAAAATCAAGATTGTCTGCCTTGAAGACACTGTTGATAGAATTATGAATTTCAGCAAGGGCTCAGAAGGAAGTAAGGAGAGCTATAGAGAGAGTCTCTGTCATCTTAGATAATACATATGGCACCAGCAGTAGAATACTGCTAGGAATATGATGTTAAATGCACTTCAGATGAGGCTTTAGACAAAAATAAAGGACATGTGAATGGACAGTGGAAGAAAACTTGTGCTTTTTATGACATGTGAAAGAACTTGTTTAAATTATGTTCAAGTGTTTGGTGGAAGGTGTGATTTGTAAGTGATGAATCTAGTTATGTACCTTAGGAGATTTCTTCTAAGCCAAGACAGAGATTTCTGAGGAATGTTAGACCCAGAGATGTTGAAAGGAAACAAGAAACTCTCCATAGAACTGACACAAAAGAGAAAAGCTTCCCCTGGAACTAGTGTGGTTCCTTCAACTTGAATGTCTAGTTTCCTAAACAGTGTGAGAATTAATGTTTTTTTGTGATCCCCTTGTGCTATTTATTATTATTGTTAGGTAATGCAGAAGGGTCTTGAACATACCATGGACTGCTAAGAAAACAGGTAAGTCTGTCGTGAAGAGGATGAAACTAAATTTCTCCTTGAAGGCTAGGATTTTGAAGCTCCATATCACATTCTTTGTGCACATGGCCAAGAAGGGCCAGACCTAGCAGAGGACATCATGCTTGGACGGGTGGAGAGATAGCACAGGAGAGGAAGACTTTGGATGAGATAGATTGACACAGTAACTAGAGTAATGGGGGTAGGTGTGTCGGAGCCAGTGAGACTAACTCAGGACAGAGCAGGCTTCAGAGATATCGTACTTAGGGTGAGTCGCAGGTGACTCGATGGTAGTTAACAATAACAACTACAACAACAACTGTTCAATAGTCATAACTGGCCTATAGCTGATCCTCTGAGCAGGTTTTCAGAGACAGTGAATTGCATGGGGGAAGATTGCGCAGTTGGTCTCCCACAGAGCTGCTGATGTATTTTAATTGTGTGACATTGGGTTGGGAGTGCAACTCCCTACCGCTAAGCCACCAGAACTCCCATTATTGTTTATTTGTTATAGTTCCAGAGAACTAAAGCAGATCTCCATTTACTGATGGATTACATTACAGTAGGTAGATTATGAAAGAAAGTTTCATTGCATTATGTTTGATGTGAGGTAATTCTATTACCTTATGCTAATAGATAGCAGTTTGGAAAGTAATTTGCATTATCTGGGCCCACTTACCTAATCACTGTCAACAGCTCCATAACAATAACTGAAATGGGCAAACCGCTGAGAACACTCCAGCCATGATGATACTTAAAATGAACCATTGCTAGTGGGGCGGGGGGAATTAGAGTATCATTCATGGTATTAATAGATGTAGGAGTGTCATTGTATTCCTATAGCAATACTAGTTGGTTTACACACATTCAGAAAATTCTGGTATTTCCTGTGAAAGTCTAAAGGTAGAAGACTTAGTGAAGTACCCTTAACCAGTATCTTTATTCTGTTTGTGAATTGTAAGTCGAAGTGTTTTTGCTTAGATACAGGAATGATTATTTCACTTACTGACAAGAAACAACAGAGTTGTACATATCTTAAACATTCTTTTATTTTTTTTT
>NW_006399806.1:9861736-9867158 GCF_000299155.1 Elephantulus edwardii | reverse complement strand
TTGTAAAACAATGAAAGAATCTTTTCTTTTACTTTTCCATAATTTTTGGACTCATGTACTTATAACTCATGAAATATTTCTGGATTAAACAAAGAATAAAGAAGAAATAGGTTAGCAACAACAATAGGAAAACTGAAATGAAAGATTTAGCCCTTCTGGTTCGAACAACTTGGTATTCAGATAATTTAATTTTATACGATTAGAGTCATGACCGTATTAGATCACAGTGGATGGCATGAAATTTTTTCACTTTGTTACCCCTTCTCTGTTTTCTTAGCTATTTTCTATGAAAATAGTCCATTCTTCTTGTTTCAGTGGTTTCACACTTCTCTACCCTATGAATATACCTGGTTTTATTTAAAAAAATTGCAAATCCCAATTTGATTTCTGTTTAGAGCAGTCATAGCTCTACATGTTTGCCATTTTCCCAAATAATCACTCTTACTCAGTTATGAAGCCTTGATATTCAGTGTGTACTGGATCCAGTCTGTGAATTTTCTTTAAAAATAGATGGTGAGGTAAAAAATCAAAACAAAACAAACAAAAAACCCCCCACAAAACCAAAACCCCTGCATTTTCATTTTCATTATGTAGGAAGGAATCTGAGATTTAGAGAGTATCTGAATAATTTGATCACGGTTAAGGCTGCATTATGGTTAGTTTATTGTAGTTGCTGTGTACCATTGGGTCTGAGTCAATCCATGGCTTCCCTCCATCCAGTTTCCAGAGGCAATAAATCACAGGACAGAAGATTGCCCATCTTTCTCCTGTGGAATGCCTGGTGGATTGCAAATAAAAGAAGTCATGTATTAAGAGTTTATATATCCCCAAACTTAACTTTCTTATCCCTCTTCATTTCTAGAACAAAAGTAGTGTTACTAAAAGTGAATATTAAATTGAAATGATATTTGGATCCAATATCTATCAGTGAGCTCCAGTGCAGTGTTCATAATGGAACACTGATCAGTCAGTAGCATAAACTCAAACACTCCTGTGCTCAGACTCCTAGTTACCCTCCACCTGAGATTGTACATCATGAGTGAAGGCTTTTCATGTACCTCCCTTGGAGCATGTAATGGATTAGTACCTCTGAAAAGGTCCGTGTTTTGGTCAGCAGTGCAACTAGATATAGACTACATCACCAAGCTTTGTCAGCTGAGTATAGAACTGACTTATAGGTGACCCCCGAACGAGTTTTCAGACGCAGTCAGTCTCACAGAGGAAGAGATTTCCTGTGTTTCTCCTCCAGAGAAGCTGGTAGACCTCTTAGGTTGGCAACTTCTTACCACTAGGTTACCAGGGCTTTCTAAATCGGTAGAATGGTATGTTTGTATGCACCTTCTAGTCAGAGCCCACACACAGCTGATAATCCAGCTGGTGAATTCCAGCCATGTACTTTATCAATAGAATTGTTGTTGTTATTATGTGTTGAGTTTCTTGTGACTCATAGTAACCCTATACTCAGTAGCTCTGAGCCCTGTCCTATCCTGAGCCAATCTCACTGTCTCTGACACACCTACCCCCATGACCCCAGTTACTATGTCAATCCATCTCATCTAGGATCTTCCTCTCTTGCGCTCTCCCTCCGTCATTACAAGCATGATGTCATTTTCCCAGGATTCTTCCATTCTGACAACATATTTAAGCAACAAGTAGCATTCAAGTAGGAATTAAATGGATTTACATGGCACTGGTTTTTGCTGTTGATGGCCAAGTGTTTCAGGGCCATTTGAGCACATTAAAGAATATAAGATAATAATTTGAATCTTTGACTTCTGATCACTGTATTTTGTGAAAGTCTTCTACAACTCCACGCAGATATTGGTTAGGAAGCATTGTGGGTTTACTGACTTGTGGAAACACTCTCTCTAAAGCAGCCAGTCTTTGAAGATTGTCCTTAAGTTAACTCTGTGGAAGGTTAACTTGACCAGTACTAAAGAGTTTTGAGCCCAGGCTCACTCTATCCCTTTCCAGAGCTTTTCCCAGGGAAGTTGCTGGAAGGATAATAAGGGAACAAGGATTGTAACAAGATAATAGATGCTTGCTTCTAATGCCAAATTAAAACTCTAACCTGATTTTTCTCTTATTGTAAATACCAATTTGAAAGTAATCCATTCTTATCAAGATTATGTATAGATTTTTTTTGGTATTGATTATTTCTAAAAGGCTAATTAATGCTTGCCTCTCTGATTTTCCTACACTGATTGGCTATATTGACACCTATTCAGAAATTATTTTTGTGAGGAGCAATACCATTTCTCATTGTCCTAAACAAAATATTAAGTTGTAGCTGTCTCAAGCATTTGCTTTAGTTTACAGTGTAGAATATCCTGTATCTTCTCATCTAAGCTTTGTTTTTTCTACTTCTATGAAAATTTGTGATGCAGAAGTGTAATTATTCCTACCTCCTGGTGTTAGCTATTAAGTTGCTAGGTAATGGGTCAATTAGTGATGAAACCTCTAGCACCAACTGCTGGGTTGTAACCAGAACTTGGTATGGGAATTTATTTGTTGTGTGCTGTCAAGTTAGAAACCAGTTCACATAGCTGATCCTCCTGTGAGTTTTCAGGGGCTGTAAATCACAAGGCAGGAGACTGCTCATCTTCCTCTCATGGAGTACTTGATGGGTTTGAACTGCCTGCCCTCGGGTTGGGAGTGCAACTCTTTACCACTAAGCTGTAAGATAGTACAATACTCCTGTCAGATTTCTGTATTGCATTGCCGCTTACTCCATTTGGCAAACAAGTTGTGGTAAGGTTTCCATAGTGAAAAAGCAAGTATTAGAAATTATTCTTGACTAGCACTTAAAAATCCATGGTCTGTAGAAAATTATAATTTATGTACATTTAAAGCAAAATAAAACCAAACATATTTGGAGCATCATTTTTCTAACCACATAAAAACCTTGCTAGCCATTATTTCTGAGTGATTTATGAGCACTCCCTTGTGGCTGTTTATTGGAACCACTTGAAATAGCAAGAGTTGCAACAGGAAATGTAATTGCCTGGATTAATGTAATATACCCACAGTTAAAGTATTTCTACCTGTTCCGTGTATCATTCTGAAGCATTTATTATCCAATGTCAGATTTACTTTTATGCTACTGAAAGTAAGTTTTTTGTTCTACCGGAAAAAAGTATAGGTAATTATTTTTCTAATATTAGATATGAACATATTTCTAAATAAATTGTTAGACCTCCAAAAGTAATGGGTAATAATTGTAACATAGCCAATAAACTAATTAAGTTAATGACAGAAATAAGTATCTGGGAGATATTAAATTACTTTTGTATTTTTTTCCTTGAAATATCTCAGTGAAATTAAATCAAGTCACACATTCAGAAAATACGATGGGATCTTGAATCTCCTGAATGTTGTGATTTTATTTTTATTTTTTTTTTTTATCTCTAAGTATTAGCTTTTATAAGGAATTTCTTCAAATTTCTTATATCCACCTGAGGAGAAAGAGGTTCATGTTAGCCAAAAGTGCGTTTCTCCTCTCTTTCTTTTGCTCCCTCATCTTCATGCCCATCCTGATTTTTTTTCTTCCCTCTTTTTTATGTGTTAGTTTTGTCACCAGTGTGTAACCCTAATTCACATTTCCAGCAATGACTTCCCATCTTTATTGTTCAGTAGCATCTGCAACTCTTTTAATCCTACCAAAGTCCTTTTGTGCTTGCCTGGTTATAAATCTACACAATGCCCTTTGGGTTTTGGCATTTTTATTTTGATCTTTGACTTTAAATCCACATATTGAGAACAGCAGCCATTGATTGCTTACAAAAGGAACATTGTATTTCAGATCTAAAATAACCCACATGTTTATAGTGGTTTATGTGAGAGAGAGAAAAAAAGATTTATGGTTATCTACTACCAGCAGTCAGAAAATCAAAAGACAAATTTCTCTGGGGCAATCTGCTGTCAAGGACCTCTCCAGAGTACTGAGAAGCAGCGATGTCCATCTAGAGACAGATGCTCCTGACCCAGACCAAAGTCTTCACAATTACTTGCTATGCATCAGAGAACTGGGGAATGACTAAGGCTAACAGAAGGATCAATATCTTTTAGTTGAGGTGCTGGAAAAATGTATGAACATACCATGGACTGCCAAAAGGACAAAGAGGTCTATCTTAGAGAGAGTGAAGCCAGGCTTCTCCTTGGAGGCAAGAATTTTGAAGCTCTTTCTCACATACTTTAAGTACGTGGCCAGGAAGGACTGATTGCTTGGAAGGGTGGAAGGACTGCACAGGAGAGGAAGACCCTGCATGAGATGAATTGATGTAGTTACTGGGGTTCTGGGGTTAGGTGAGTCAGAATCAGTGAGACTGGATCAGGACAGGGCAGGTTTCAGAGCTATTGTGCATAGGGGTCGCTGTGAGTGGAATGAGACTCAATGGCATGTAATATTAACTACTGTTCAACCCATAGATGAGTACTGTTAAATCCATTTGGATGTTTGTTTCTAGGTGACTCACTACTCTTAATATAAATTTTGGATACTCTAAGACAGCATAGGATAGTGAGGAGCATGTAGTAGACATTCCATTATTTCTTTGAGGAAGCTAACATTGAGAAACGGCTGGTGTGAGACCTATGATACTATTGACTTACAAGTATATACTTTTAATTTTCATAATCTTAAGAGGTCTAGACAAGAAGATGAATTTTAGCAATTTTAATACTACAATGCAAACTGTTGGGTCTAACTTTAATACTTGTGTTTAATTTACTTGTGCAGATGATTTTTCAACCTCATTTATCATCAAATTGACTTTAACCTACATAGACCAAAGAATTTATCACCGCATTTGGCATGTAGTAAACACTGAATAAAACTCAACTGTTGTCACCTCTGGTCTATATTTTTCTTGTTTTTCCTCTTTTCTTTCTGTTTACCATTTTGTGATGTTTTATTTTTCAAATAAAATATCTTTTGTTTTATATTAGATGAATGAAAGCAAATCTAAACACATGGCCTTTGAGTTTGCTCTGACTTGCAGCGACCCTACCTCTGATTGCTGAAGTTATTAATCTTTATGAGAGGAGACCGTCTTTCTCCTACACAGTGGCCAGCAGGTTCAAACTTTCAGTCTTTTATGTAGCATCCAGGTACTATGCCAAATATATGAGAGCAGAGAGGTGAGATAGAAAGAATGAGAAAGAACTAATTAATAAGAGAGGTAGAGCAAGACAGAAACACGTATGTGCATTAAATCCCAAACAAAAGGAAAATAAAACAGAACACTGAAGAAGTTGTTGTTGTTTTGTGCCATTGAGTTGCTTGTGACTCATAGTGACCCTGTGTACAACAGCTCTGAACACTGCTCTATCTGAGCCAGTCTTACTGTCTCTGACACACCTACCCCCATTACCCCAGTTACTGTGTCAATCCATCTCATCTAGAGTCTTCTTCTCCTGTGGT
>NW_006399806.1:9840863-9861426 GCF_000299155.1 Elephantulus edwardii | reverse complement strand
GAAGAGTATGGAACATACCATGGACTACCAAGAGAACAAACAAATCTCTCCTGGAGACCAACGAAGTAGGAGAGACAAAAATAGTGGACCTTTGGGGGGAAAATAAGGTCCCAGGAATCTATGATGTACCAATTCAAATGTTTCACATAACAGATGTAGCCCTGGACATGCTCACTCATCTATGCCAGCAAATCTGGAGGACAGGTATTTGCTACTGACTGGAAGAAATCCATATTTTTTTCCCCTATTCCTAACAAAAGTGATTCAACAGAATGTGGGAATCACATTGAATAATATCATTAATATCACACACAAATAATACTGCTGGAGATCATTTAAAATATTATAACAAATACATAGACAGAAAATAGCTAGAAATTCAAGCTTGATTTAGAAGAGGTTGTGGCACCAGGAATCTCATTGCTGATGTCAGGTCCATGCTGGCTGAAAGCATTGAGTACCAGAAGGATGTCTGTTTTTGCTTTATTGATTATAGAAAACATTTGACTCTGTGGATCATAACAGGTTATGACTAACGTTGAGAAGAATGAGAGTCCCAGAACACTGAATTGTACTCATGTGAAACCTGTACCTACACCAAGAGGTTGTGATGTGAACATAGCAAGGGTACACTTCATAATTTAAAATTATGAAAGTGTTGTTGTTGTTGTTAAGTGCCGCCAAGTTGAGTACAACTCATTGGAACTCAATTAACAAAAGATCTGAACCTTGTGCTATCCTCTGCCTTCTTGACACACAAGAGCCCATTGTATTAGTCCCCATATCTGTCCACCTGCTCGGGTGTCTTTCTCTCCTTTGCCAGCTCTCCACCCTTCCCAGCATCTTGTAACCTTTCCAAGGAATAGTTCCTCTTAGCAACTTGCCCAGAGTATGTGAGGCAAAGCATCATCATTCTGGCCTTCAAAGAGTACTCTGGCTGCACCCTTTCCAAGACATATCAGTTTGTTCTTTGGGCTGTCCATTAGATGTTCAGTGCTCTTCTCCAACACCACAGCTCAAAGGCATCAGTTCTTCTTCTGTCATCCTTATTCATTGTCCAGATCTTAGATGCATAGCAAATTATCAGAAAGATTGTGGACTGAATCAGATGCACTTTAGTCCTCAAACTGACAACATTATTCCTTAATAATTTGGAGAGATTCCTAATTGCAGATTTTCCCAATGCAGTGTGTCTTATTTTCTTACTACTGGTTCAAGGGTGTTAATTGTGAGTTCAAGCAAGATGAAGCTGCTGACAGTTTCAGTCTTCTTTCCATTCATCATGATGTTGCCTGTCAGTCCAGTGTTAAGAATCTTTGTTTTCTTGACATTGAGATGCAATCCATCAGTGTGTCCTTTTTAAATATCAATATGATCTTTATGCTGCAAAAATTATTCAAGCAGCAGGACTCTGTGAAGAAGAATGTGGCATCAGGATTGGAAAAAGACTCATCCATAATCTTCATCATGCAAATGATACAACTTTGCTTGCTGAAAGTGAAAAAAGATTTAAAGAGCTTGTTGCAGAAGATCAGACTGTTGTTAGGTGCCATCAAGTTGAGTATGACTCATAGTGAACCTATGGACAAAAGTTCTGAACCCAATCCTGTCCTACATCGTCCCCACACTTCCTAACACATAGGAGCCCATTGCAGTAATCACCTTGTCAATAATCCGGTTGAGGGTCTTTCTCTACTTTGCTAACTCTCCACCCTTCCCAACATCATGTCCCTCCCCAAGGAATAGCACCTCTTTGGCATATGTCCAAAGTGTGTGAGGTGAATCCTCATCATTCTTGCCTCCAAAGAGCACTCTGGCTTCACCCTCTCCAAGACATAATCTGTTCATTCTCTTGGCCATCCCTGGGATGTTCAGTGCTGTTCTCCAGCTCCATAGCTCAAAGACGATTATTCTGTTTCTGTCATCTTTGTTCATTGTCCAGGTCTCAGATGCATAGCTAGTAATCAGAAAGACTATGGCCTGAATCAGATGCACCTTAGTCCTCAAACTGACATCGCTACTCCTCAGTAATTTTGAAATTTCCTTAAATGCAGATTTTCCCATTGCAGTGTGTCTCCTTATTTCCTGACTGCTCGTACCAAGGGTGTTAAGTGTGGATCCAAACAAGATGAAGTTGTTGACTATTTCAATCTCCTCTCCATCCATCATGAGATACCTATTGGTCCAGTGGTAAGAATCTTTGTTTTCTTGACATTGAGATACAGTCTATCCTTAAGGCTGTATTCCTTGATCTTCTGCCATACGTGCTTCAAGTCCTCCTCAATTTGAGTAAGTAAGGTTGTGTCATCTGCGAAAGGCAGGTTATTGATGAGTCTCGCTCCAATCCTGGTGCCACATTCCTCTTTCTAAAAGATCAAAGACTGCATCCTTCAAAATGTATTGCATCTCATTGTAAGGAAAATAAAAATTCTTACCACAGCCCTAATAGGAAACATCATGATAGTTGGAAAAGAGATTGAAACTGTCCATGACTTCATCTTACATGGATCTGCAATCAGTATAGTTGGTACTAGCAGTCTGAGAAAGTCTTTAGTCAGAGACCACCACAAATTACAGAGAAGCGATGATGTTACTTTGAGGACTAAGGTACTCCTTATTCAGGTCATGTTCTTTTCAATTACTTGTTATGCTGCTGAGAGCTGGACCCTAAATAACGATGACAGAAGAATTTATTACTTTGAGCTATGATGTTGGAAAAATTATTAAATATCTCATGACTGCCATTTATTTCTTGGAGAAGGTACTGCCAGAGTGTTCCTTGGAAGCAATGATGATTAAACTTTGTCTCACATGCTTTGACCATGTTGCTAGGAAAGGAACATTGTGTTTGGGAAGGTGGAGGGTTGACAAAAGTTAGGCCTACCCTCGACCAGGTGAATTGACACAGTGACTGCAACAATAGACTTAAATGTGTCTGAGGTTGTGAGGATGGCACAGGATAGGACAGGGTTCAGATCTGTTGTTCACAATGTTTTTATGAGATGTATTGAACTCAAGAGAACCTAAGCACAACATCAACACCAGTAGGGTGGTTATTCAATATTCATTTAGTTGGTTATGTTCTAAGGCATTTGCTTCTATCCTGGTCACATTTATATGAGAATTACAGGAAATTTTATCTATTTCAAACCACTGTGTGTGATCATGGGGGTGGTGGGGGTGGGGGTGGGGGAGTGTCAATGTGTTAGAGTATAGAATGACCCATAGTGGAGTTGGCTGGCTAGCTAGCATCTTGATAGCAGTCTCATCTTGATGGCAGTCACATAAGGGAAGTTTCTGGGGTTGTGTTTGTTGTATGTTACTGTTCTTTATTCACCCCTCAAAAGTGAGTGGCCCTTGTGCATTAGATTAAGGGTGGAGGCCTGCTTGAGGATGTGGCTTCAAAATCTATAAGGAAGTGATGGATCTGTGGGCTGGTCTGGGGCCTGGGGCCTTGGAGTTTCCCTCCACTCTAGGAGTTGGCTGACTAGCTACCATTTCAATCGTGATCTCGTCTTGATGGCAGTCACGTAAGAGAATTTTCTGGGGTTGTGTTACTGTTCTTTATTACCTCCTCAAAAGTAGGTGGGCCTTGTGCCTTAGACTAAGGGTGGAGGTCTGATTAAGGGTATGGCTTTAAAATCCTGTAGGGCCTGAGGGCCACAGGCCCTCAGGCCAATTTGTTAATTGTAGAATGAATATTCTTTAGAAGACACAACAGTCATTTGTCTATTTACTGTACTGAACAACTTGGAGTGGCTGTGATACTGGACACTGTTCCATAGTTGTGTCAAATACCATAATGGTTACCCAATATGTACATACAATGTTTGGATGAGCTTCCAGATTGATTCATGTTGGGAAGCAGGATTGGCATCCACTGCCTAAACTAGATGCCTCGGGGAACTCTACAAACTCTCTTATAAATGTACAGAAACACTGCTAATTATAGAACAGCATGCAGGTCTTTTGTGTAAAGCTTACTTTGAGTCGTATTCAACTTGACAACACTTAACCACTGCTAAATGAGAGTAGTGTTGTTATTTCTGGAGGAACATTCTTCCACTTTGCACATCACTTTTTGTCAATGTTCTGTATGAAGTAACCTGGATTTGCTGTGATGCTGAACCTTGTGCCATGGGGATATCAAATACCTTAATGTTTTCCCATTGTGGACAGTGTTTGGTGGAGCTCCCAGCTGTAAAACAGGTGTGGAAGCAGGAGTGGCATCCACTTCCTAAACCACATGCCTCTGGAAACTGTATTACCTTGGAGAAACAATAATAGTTATGGAAAGGCATTAGATCTTTTGTACATAGAGTTGCTGTATGGAAAATGGAACTCTAGTGGTGTATCACTGTACATCTTTGGCTTATAACCAAATGAGGTTTCATTCATCAGGGGGAGGAAGATTGGCAGTTTCATGTGCTTAAAATTTCTACAGCCCTGGAAGTCTGATAGAGGCTGCCATAAGTTGGAATCACAGCTGTGTGTTTGAGGATTTTGGCCTTGAGGAAAGAAGCTGTGCTTAGATCCCAAAGGCACCTGGTTTGACTCCACCAGCTGTTCTGCAGAAGAAAGATGGGCAGTCTATTCCAATGTGATTTATTGTGTCTGAAAACCCACTGGAGGGTCAGTGCTGAGTCACTTCCAACTCGAGGAAACACTACTTCAACAATAACAGGGCAATGAGATGAGGGTTTTGCATTCACAATCTCTTGGTTTTTAGAGCCAGCTTGTTAGATAGATGATGAATTTCATACTCAGAATAATTGAATAACAGCTTGTGAACAACAGAATGTGACTCAAATAAATCCAGGTACTCTTGACTACCAAGAGAGATACTCAGGCACTATACTAGAAGGCAATTTGTTCAGTCTTATTATGAGGGGAGGTGTCACCACTTAAAAAGTATCTTCCTTTTTGAGTGGCAAGAAGCTGGGTTCCAACCCAGAAAGGCATGAGGTTCAAGGCTACCAGCTGCTCCATGGGAGAAGGATTGTAAATCTTCCGTGCCATTAACTGCCTCCTCTGAAAACTCACTGGAGAGTTAGCTATGGGCCAGTTCTGACTCTATGGTACACAACATCATTAGTTAAAGACTTAGATAATGCATGTAAAGTACTTAGCACTGTTTCTAGCACAAATGAGCATTCAGTGATGTTAGCCTTTACAGTTGCTATGCTTGCAAATTATACTGAAGCATTAAAAATACTGGATAATATTTTACACTTAGGTGCATGCTTCCCTTAAAAGCTGATTCAGCATTACTCCTCTTAACATCTCTGTGTGTACTGGGGCTTCAAGAGGTCAAAGATGATTTACAGAGTGAGGTTGACAGTGAGCATCTTCCTCCCATTTCCACACATCTTTCCTCATTGAGGCATCTGCATAGTGTCTCTGTAGGTATTCCTGTTTTGCTCACTCTTTAGAATTAGGTGGTGGATGTCAGAGGTACTGACAGTTGGCCTAATGCCTTTGAAAGGATTTTGAGTATTGATCTGCTTTGTATGTTGTTTCAACACAAGCTTTCAGATTCCCTTTTTAAGATCTGTCATTTAATTTTTTTTATATAATTTGCACATTGCTGAATGACAGCATTGTTAAAATGCCAGTTTTTAGTTTTTATGCCTACGACCACTATTCAGTTAGGTTATGGAACTGATAAACAACCTGACTAGGGAATAACCAGTTTAAAAAAACATATTTTTCCTTTATCTAGCATATGCTTTGAATGTAATAGCTTATATTCAGATATCACAGTGGTAGAGCAAATCATGTGTTTTAACTGGGCCTACTTTTTAATTTAAATGCTTTCTAGAAGTCAGTTTCAAGATTTCCATCCAGCATGATAATATCCTTAGAAATCTGTGTCTCTGTTTGTGTCTGTAGTCTACATATGCTCCCTTTTGATATATTTTTAGTACTCAATATGAAGAGACTTACGAATTTAAAATTGTTTAAGTAAATAAAAAAATTGATGTTTAGAACTAAGCTATTGTTGTTGTTGTTGTTGTTATGTACCGTCGAGTCTCAGGTAACTCATAGCGATGCTTTGAAGGCGAGTCCTTGACACTTGGGTGCCGTTCATCCTCTCTCCAGGTTCATAGGGTTTCCGGAGGCAAACTATTACAGAAGTGGATGCCACTCCTCCTTCCAAGCTATTATTCATATAAATTAAATTAGACACTATTTTAGTAGAGGCAGAAATACAATGAAACATTGGGAAAATGACATGTATAAGGAATCTAAATAAAGGGAAAAGTGAGCCTTATTTTATTTTGCAGCTGTAAGGATGTAACTGTTTAATGGTAGAATGAGAAAAACTTATATATGATTCAGAGTTAAAATGGTACTTGAACTAGCTGAATTAAATCAGTATAAGTAAACATATTTGTAATTTAATATCCATTGGATTTTTTCTTAGTTAAATCTTCGATGTTGCTTTTATTGTTGATGTGTACCTTAGAGTGGGAACCAACTCATAGCTGACCCTCCAACAGGTTTTCAGAAGCAGTTCCTCAATCACATGGGAGGAGATTATTCATCCATCTCCCATGGAATAGCTTGTGGGCTTGAACCGCCTCTCTTCAGGATTGCAGTGCAGCCTCTTGTCACTAGATGACCAGAGCTCTAAATCTTCAATAAGATATTTAAATATTTCAAATTTTTACCATGTTAACTTGTTTTCATATTGTTCACATTATTCCTATCACTATTTGGAGCGAATGAAATATTGTAATGTAAAGTGAATTTCCTTCTGTGAAAGCACACACAAAAAATAAAAGCTGTATGAGTTTAGTACTGTTTCTATGAAATGAAATAGATTTTCATTTATGCTCACTTTTATTTTCAGATTCAAAACGCTAATGATGTATTAATTGCTCCACTTGAGAAGTTTCGGAAAGAACAGATTGGGGCAGCAAAAGTAAGTGCTACTTTTTTTTTTTTATACTTCTTCTGATGCTTATTAATATGTTTGAGATTAGAATGACCTTTTCAAAGATTCTGTATGTAATTTTTAATTTTTAGCTCAGCCTATTACAAAGTCAGGAATTCTTTTAAGAATAAGAAAAGATATTCTTCTACTAAATAAAGTCAGCATGTTATAAATAATTTTCTTTCATCTGACAATTGTAGCAAGTTAGCTGCATTATAAAGAGGGTGGAATTAGGAAAAAACTCTGCTGAGTTTTGCCCTACTGCCCATGTTGTTGTTGTTGTTAAGTGCTGTCGAGTCGCAGGCAACTCAAAGTGACCCTATGAAGGAGAGCCCTCGATGCTTGGGTGCCTCTCATCCTCTCTCCAGGTTCATAGGGTTTCTGGAGTGGATTATGAAAGTGGATGCCACTCTTCCTTCCAAGCTCTACTGCCCATACAAGATAAAAATTAAGGGGAACATATATTGAAAATTCATGTTATTATTCTTTTTGGCACTGCTAAGCCAGAAACCTCTCCTCTCTGCCAGGTCTTGTCTATCAGTGGAAAGCGGAGGACAGTAACTTCACATGTCATTTACAGCCTCAGAAACCTAGTGGAGCGTCAATGAGTCAGTTCTGACTTGATGGCAGTGAGAAATAGAAAATAAAGAAATATGTTTATAGAAAACTTTTGATATGTAGGTTTGGCTTTTGTTTATATTATTTTGTTTCTTAAGACATACTTTATTTGCATTACTTTTTAATTTATCATCATCCAGTCAGAATTCCCCTGAGGAGCTCTAGTGGCCTAGTGGTTAAGGAGATGGGCAGTCAGCATAAAGGCAGGTGGTTTAAATGCACCAGCTTCTCAGTTTGTTGGGGTTTTTTTTTTAATTAATTTCTTTATTAATTGTTGCACATTTTCTGTACCTCCCCACCTCCCTCAGACCATCCTGCAATGTCATACACATAATGCCTAATTATATAGTCCTTTCAGACAGCTCCTCCCCTCATGTCTTCTACTACAGTGTCCATTATCGATCCACTCTTTTCCCATTCTCTCCCCAACTCCCCACCCCCTTTTGTCCTATTTTTATAACAATGATGTTATGCATATTTGTCCTTTTGTGACTGAGATATTTCACTTAGCATAATGTCCTCCAGACTCTCCCATGTTGTGCAATATTTTACAGTTTCGTTGTTTTGCAGTGCTGTGTGATATTCCATGTATGAATATACCATTGTTTTTCTATCCATTCATTTGTTGATGGGCTCTTAGAATGTGTGCATCTCTTTGCTACTATGAATAACACAGCAATAAATGTGTGAATGTACATACATCTGCTTGAATTGTGGCTCTGGTTTCTTTAAGGTGTATTTCCAGTAGTAGAATTGCTGGGTCAAATGGTATTTTGATATCCAATTTTTGAGAAAGCTCCAGGTCAACTTCCATAGTGGTTATACCATTTTACATTCCCACTATCATGAATAAGAGTTCCATTCTCTTCACAACCTCTCCAGCATTTGTTGTTTGGTGCCCTGTTGAACTTCACTATTGTTGCTGGGGTGATATGGGTTTTTGTTTTTAGAGTTTGGGTTTTTTTGTGTTTAAAAGCTTATGTGCTAGAAGAAAAAAAGTGCAACAATGAATGAATGAAAATCCAAAATCTCTGTAAATGTTAATTAAAATTAATAAAATAATTTTTTTTTAAAAAAAGCTTATGTGCTAACCTGATGCTGAGTAAGATGTTAAATGTGTATATAAGAAAGCGAAAGCAATAATTTAAAAACACATTACTGCTGGCTCTAAACTGATTGAAAGCTTACCCCACCTCCGCCAGTGAGTTTTCAGAGGCTGCAAATTTTATGGGAGGAGATTGCTTCTCTTTCTCTCATATAGAGCTGCCAGTGGAGTCAAACCGCCAGAGAGGCACCACCTTTGTTGTTAGCAGTGTACCTCCATGTGGTATGTGTCAAAATAGAGCTAATGCCTCAAATTCCATTCTCTTTTGATTTTCCCATTATTTAATAGCATGCTCCTTACCCATTCAAAACAGTGCTGCTCTTTCTACAGAAGAATTATTTCTTCTTCTCACCTCTTAAACTCTCTGAAGCAAGGAGATAGCCTACTAATTGGTCTCTGCATCCATCCCAATCTTTGAACCCGTTTTTGCATTTTCAATGCTTCTTTCTTTCAGTGAAGAAACCATTATGGTTTCCAAAAGATACAGGTTAGTAGAGACAGTGAAAACTCTCCATTTGCTGTGTTTGGTGTACCCTCACTAAGCACTGTAGTTTGTCCATTCTTCTCTGTATTATTTAGATGCTGACTCTATCCATGCCTTTCCTATTGCCTGGACATTCCTTACCCTCTGCTTACTGAAGGATTGCCAACACCCCCTGGCATATTTAATTTTTCTGAACCAGAAAGAGCTCACGTGGGGTAGTTCATAGGGAGTTGTGTGGCTATGCTTCTGGCTGTTCAGATTCACCAACAGCTCCACAGCGGAAAGATGAGCAGTCTCCTCCTCATGGAGTTTACAGTCTTGAAAACCCAGTGGCAGGTTGGCTATGGGGAGGTTCCAACTCTATGGCTTCAAGAGCAAGAGCACCAGAAAGACAATTTTCATTATAAAGCTTTTCCTTATAGCCATATCCTTTCCAGACCTGATCCCTCCCACTAGCCCCTGCCCTGTCTCTTCATTCAATCATTCCTTATGCTTATTTCACATAGAAAGGTGATGGCTTGAATTGAATTACAGTTTTGTGTGTATCCCTCCTTTAGTTGTTATTATTAAGTCAGAGACTAAGTCAGAACTATTTTTAATTAGTCAATTCAACAAATGTCCATCATTATTAATCATGCTTTGCATGGCCACAAGTAGCTGTCTTGATGTTTGATAAAATTAAGGGATCTAGCCATAGGTACGACAGATGTGATCTCTGTATTTACATTCCTTATCTTTTGTGGAAAACAGAGACACACAGGAACAATTGCAAATGCACAGAGAATTTCATGCAAAAACATGAGGGCTATGAGAGCATGAGCTGGAGGGATCTGACCTTGCCTGGAGACTCAGGACACGCCTCCTGGAGGAAGTGTTGCTGACCCAGAGACCTAAGGATGAGAAAGGCAGGGCTGGGAATTGGAGACAAATGGATAGGAAGTTAAAAATATTCCAAGTATTCAAGAGAGAAAAACAGAATGCTGTGAGGGAAGGCAGTGGAGAGGGAAAATGTCTTTTAATGCATTTTAAAGGAAAGAAAGCTTGGAATATTGAATGTCAGGGTGGGGGATAAAGGTAGTGTGATTTTACAGAAGTTCCATGGGGTTTTACTACTTAATCCTCAAAGTTGTTGAGAAAGCATAGAAAAGTAATAACCTGGGTATATTTTTCATGTGCTGTTGTGTTGTTGTTTAAATAGTACCCTGGCTGCTGTGTCATTGTGGGTTGGAAGAGGCAAAACTGCCTGTGGACTTATTCGATGCAGGAGTTGATAGCTTTAGTGGAGCTGTGGTGGTGTAGTCAGCTAGGCATTGGGCTGTTTAACAGAAAATTAATGGTTCCAGCTACCAGCAGCTCCTTGGGAGGGGGAAGAGAAGGTCTGCTCCTGTCGAGGTTTCAAGCCTCAAAACTGTACAAGGGAGTTCTACTCTGTCCTATCGCATCAATGCGGGTTGAAATTAAAACAGGAGGGGGTTCGTTTTTTTTTGGTTTTAGAAGAGACAATGGGTAGTACAAACAGTTGCTGTGCTTGCCTCATAATCAAAAGGTTAGAGATTGATATTGACCCATAGGCAACTGGAAGAAAGACACCGTGATGTATTTACAAAAAAAGTCAGCCATTGGAACATAAGTGTTGCTTTTATGTGCCGTCGAGTCGCTTGCGACTCATAGCGACCCTATGTTCAACAGCCCTAAACTCTACTCTGTCCTGTGCCAATTGTACTATCTCCGACACAACCCAGCCTGATTACCCCAGTCACTGTATCAGTCCACCTCATAGAGGGCCTTCCCCTCCTGCGCTGTCCCTCCACCCTACCAAGGATGATGTCCCTCTCCAAGGACCGGTCCCTCCTTACACCATGTCCAAAGTAACTTTAAAAAGTTTAAAAAGGAACTAGTGTTTAGACTCAGAAGGTGACAGTGGCTGTAGAGACAAGGGGAGGTATGAGAACTATTTGAGAGGTAAGTGGAAAGAACAAGAAATGGGCAAGCTACTGTGAAGTGAGGACTAGGAAGGTTTTAGGGATGACTCTGGAGGGTTCTACGTTCTGTAACGGAGTGGTTCTTGGAGCTAGTTTATGAGATCATCTCATTGCCACCAAGTAAATCCTGAGTCATAACAGCCCTTCATTGGTTTTGTAGGCTGTAAATCTTTACAGGAGGAGACTGCCTATGTTTCTCCCACCAAGCAGCCAGTGGAGTCAAACCTTGGACCTTTCTTCGCTTAGCAATTCAGTATGTTACTTACTATGCCACTTTATCACCTTTCCCCTGCTTCATCTTTTAGCCTCTTAGCCACCAGTGGAAGCACAGGAGATTGCCCATCCTTCTCCTGTGGAGCAGCTGGTAGATTTCAAACATGTGCCTTTTAGATTGCAACTCACCTGCTTAAGACTAGGCCAGCAGAGCTCCTACTATTATCTGGTGATCTAGTGGTAAGGAATGGTGCTGCCAATGGTGCATGTGGTTCAGATCCTACAGCTGCTGCCCCTGGAGAACGATGAGCAGTCTCTTCTCTTGAGATTACATTGCCTCAGAAAACTCATTGGAGGGTCAGTTATTGTTTGGATTCTGACTCTATGGTACATAATAGCAACAATGCCACTTAATGAGATATCTATCTATTCATATTCATATTCTCTCTCCTCTCCTCTCCTCCCCTCCCCTCCCCTCTCCTCTCCTCTCTCTCCATTTGAGTCAGAATTAACTCCCAGCTGATTCTCCATTAGTTTTCTGAAATTGTAAGTTGTGTAGAATATTTCCCATCTTTCTGTCTTGGGGCCATTAGTGGATTAAAAGCACCAGAGAACTACAGCCTTTGGGTTAGCAGTGCAGTTCCTTATCAGCTGCACCATCAGAGTCCTCTCCTCAATAAAATAGTTGTCATTCATGTCTGAATGGCAAAGATGCTTAGATCTGTTTTGTATATATTAAATCTGAAAAATCAAAGTAGAAATGTTAATCTACTCAGATCTGAATTAGAATTGGTTTTTTTCTATTCCTTGGAAGGAGACGTTATGCTTGGAAAGGTAGAGTGGGAAGGTCAGAGAAGGAGAATGCTCTCAAGGAGAAGGACTGGCACAGTGACTGCAGCACTGGGCTCTCAAGTGTGTCAGAGATGATGAAGATGGCACAGGATAGGACAGGGTTCAGTTTTGTTCATAGGGTTGTGAGTTGTAGTCAGCTTGACACTTAACAACAATGTTAAGGAAGCTCTGCTGTTCTAGTCCCTAGGGATTTGTACTATGAATGCACCTCTTCGGAGATTCAAATCACTAGGAGCTACTTGGGAGAAAGTCAGGCTATCTCATGCATGTTTTACAACCGCAGGACCCCAATGGAGGGAGGGTCAGCTATGAATTGGTTGACTCAATGGCAAGGGTATTGCTGTGGATAAAACATTGAACCATTGACTAAAAGGTCATAGGTTCAAATCCTCCAGCCCCTCCATGGGAGAAAGTTGTGGCAAACAGCATCTATAAACATCCACAGTCTTGGAAACTCTGTTGGACAGTTCTGCTGTCTTCTTTCAGCACTTCTGTCAGTCAGAATTAATTGAGCAACAGTGCATTTGGTTTGGTTTTGATCCCATAACCATAAAGAAGATCCTCTTAAGAATAATAATAGGTAATCTTTCATATGAGCTATTTGAGAAAGTAGGGAGATAAGGTGACATCCTTACAGTAAAGACTGAAACCAAATTAGTTCAGATCCTCAGTGTATGCTACTTCTTCACTTTGTCCATGATATTTTCAAATAAAATTTGAAACTTGTAATTCTTTCAGAAAGTCATTATAATAGTAACTAAAATGTCTTTCTTGTGGATTCTTCTTATCTAAAGGCTTCAGTTAATTAAAATTTGAATGCCTGGGACAGTAACTTTTTTTTTTAACCATTTCTCAGTTCCTAGACAGGAAAGAGAGCACATATGACATGTCTCAACCATGAGAAGTTAAAAGGAATCTTGATGACAGAGTGGCTAAGAGCTTGGCAGATAACCCAAAAGTTGACAGTTTGGATCCATCAGCCATTCCACCGGATAAAGATGTAGGAGTCTGCTTCTGTAATGATTGTTGTACACTATCGAGTCAGAACCGACTCATAGCTGATCCTCCAGCAAGTTTTCAGAGGCATGGGCAGTGATTGCCCATCTTTCTCCCGAGAAGCAGCTGACAGAATCAAACCATGTCTCTTGGGGTTGGCAGCACAATTCTTTACCCCTTGGCAACCTTATGAGGCAGTTTTACTCTGTGCTGTAGGGTCACTGTGAGTTCGAATAGACTCAACAGCAAGGACTTTCTTATGAGGGAGGTTAAACTTGTGGTAAAATGAAGCAGGTGAAATCTTGAACATGAAGAATAGTCATTGCACTTAGTCTTTTGATGGTGGTGATTATATGAATTTTACCTGCCTAGGGTTCTTAGTTCTAAACCGTTTTCTGAGTTACAAAGTTGATGTTGTTTAGTAAACAAATCATGAGTTGCAAACAGACCTTCTCTTCTGAAACACAGGTAGGGCAGTTTTCTTTTAGCGTTATGGGAGTATCTTGAGAGGAATAAGATATTTTAAGGTATTTATTGTTCCATTGTTCTGCGCCCTGTTTGACTCAGATATTTTCATACTTAGTTGATGATGTTCCTTTTGCAAATGATCCTGTGCTGTTTTGCTCAGTCTTTGCTGTGAAGTTTTCCAAAGCAGTTGAGGCCAGTTAGCTAGCAGAAAGGCTAGGATGTCAGTTAAGTGCAAATTCTTCCACTGTAGTCAGCGGCCTGCCTCCTCAGCCTGCTTCCCATAGGCCAGGAGTGGAAAATGCTGAGTCAAGGTGGCCCTCTCCTCACAACCAGATGATATTGTTTAACTCAAGTGGATACTGTCCATGGGCCACAGACATTTCCTTTGTAGTGTGCTCTGTGGCGTTTGAGACACCTGATATGTCTGTGTGGAGAAAGGAGGCCTTCGCTGAGTTACAGTTGTGGGAAAGAAGCTTTGCTCATCAGTGAGAGGACTTAGAAGAGATGAATGATGGGGTCATTGATCTGAATGACACAAAGGGATGGGTCCTGCTTTTGAGTAGCTGGAGATTAGAAGAATTACATATAAACAGTTGTCAGAGTCTATTTATGTAAAGACTCTGTGTCTGATGATTTCTGCAGAAGGAATTGTATTGCAGGCCAGGGAGTTAGATTGAACACTTGGTTTCTTTAGTTCACCTCCTAACCAACTGCTGGTTTAAATTTTAGAAAACAAATGAAAAGCAACATGAGAACATTTCAAGCTGACTAGAAACCTCATTATTTGAATATATCCAGAGTACTGGTACTGCAGCACTAGATAAATCATTTCCTTCTTTTCATACCTTTTTGCGTAAGTTAACAGCTATATTAGAAATTGTGAGTTATTTTCATACTTTTTTCTACATGTAATGACTATTATGTTAAGATTATTTACAGTTGACATGGAGCTGACCCATAGCTGACACTCTAGCAGGTATTCAGAGGCAATGAGTTACATGAAAGAAGACTGACCATCTTTCTTCCATGGAACAGCTGAAGGATTTGAATCTTGTGCCTTTGGGTTGTCAGTGCAGCTTCTTGCCACTAGCCCACCAGAGCTCCTAATGACTAATGTTGTTGTTGTTGTTATGTGCCGTCGAGTCACTTGCGACTCATAGTGACCTGATGTACAACAGCCCCAAACCCTGCTCTGTCCTGTGCCACTCTCACTGCCTCTGACACACCCATCCTGATTACCCCAGTCACTGAATCAATCCACCTCATAGAGGGTCTTCCTTTTCTGCGCCCTCCCTCCACCCTCCCAAGCATGATGTCCCTCTCCAAGAACCTCTCCCTCCTTACAACATGTCCAGAGTATGTCATACAAAGCCTCAGAATCCTTGCCTCCGAGGAGCAGCCTGGTTTAACCCTCTACAGGATGAATCTGTTTTCTTGCCAGTCCACGGTACACTCAATACTCTTCTCCAGCACCACAGCTCAAAGGCATCAATTCTCCTTCTGTCCTCCCTAGTCATTGTCTAACTCTCCGATGCGTAACAAGTGATTGCAAAGACCATAGCTTGTATCCGATGCACCTTGGTCTCCAGAGTGACACCATTGCTCTTCAGTATCCTGGAGAGGTCCCTAACAACAGACTTTACCATTGCTATAGGGTTTTTTATTTCCTGGCTACTGGTGCCAAGAGTGTTGACCGTGGAGCCAAGCAGACTAAATTTGTTAACAATCTCAATCTCTTCACCATCCATCCTGATGCTGCCAATTGGTCCAGTGGTGAGAATAACTTAGTATCTGAGCTCCTAATAGGAAAAATACATTGTGTAAAAAAATGTGTCTATGACCATATATGCTTGTTGTTGCTTTGCCAAAACCAAAAATCAAACAAATTGATGTCAAGTCCGTTCTCACTCATGCCATGATCCACTGTGTAGAGAGAACTGTCCCATGGGGTTTCCAAGAAGCAGACCACCTGGCCTGTTATCAAAGGCATCTTTAAATGGATTCGAACTACTAACCTTGAAGTTAGTATTTAAGCACTTTTTCACAACCCAGGGACTATCCCAAACTATATTTTAAGGAACTTTAAGAACACTAAGGGTATGTAAAACAGATTGATTAGCTAGTTGGTGGCAAAGTCAATCTCTCTTTCTGTCATATTGCTATTGAGTCAGATCCAACTCATAACTGACGCTCTGAAGACTAAAATTCTTCTCCTTTTCATTTTCACCAGTCTTTTGACTCCTTCATGCTACTCTTCAGCAAATATTTTTATTTGCAGAATATTTCATTTTCTCTACATTTCACAAAATAAACCATTTAATGTGAAATACATTTTCATTATGAAAATATTTCAGATATGTGCAAACTCAGTCAGTTTGAACCGAGCTTGGTTGATATGTTTTCCCTGTCCTTTAAATTCCCCAGAGTCTGTAAAATCCCTGTTACATATTAGACTTTTAGTAATAGCTTGTTCCATTGAAAACACAGATAGGAGAAATTCTGCCCATATAACTTCAAAGATAATTTTTTATGAGAAATATTTCTATGGAAAGTTTTGTTCAAGACTCTGGTTTTTATTTTTAGTGATACTCTAACTAAAGGGATTTCTGGTGGCCTAGTGGCAAGAAACTCCACTGCAGTCTTAAAGGCATGTGGTTCAAAACCACCAGCTGCTCTGCCGGTGAAGGATGAGCAGTCTCCTCCGGCGCGATTAACGACCTCTGAAGATGCACCAGAGTTTCAGCTGTGGGTTGTTTCTGACTTTACAGTATAAATCCACCCCCTCCACACACAGAGTAACAAACATCATATGAACATTCTTACATGGTTTTAATACCAAAAAGAGTGCACTATGACATTACACATATGGCATCATTTTTAAAACAATAATTACCTTTTCTGGTGATAACCAAGGCACTCTGGTGGCCAACTAGTAAGGAGCCCTGCTGCCAACCTGAAGGCATAGGATTTGAATCCACCAGCTGCTCCACAGAAGAAAGATAGTCTCTACCCATGCCATTTACTGCCTCTGAAAACCCACTAGAGGGTCAGCTGTGAGTCTCCTAGTTCAAGGTCCATAACAATTCTAACTAGGTACTTCACCTGCATACTTTACATATAAATTTAGTTAGCCCATAGCCCATCCTACTTGATAAGCCAACTATTAAGCTCATTTTATAGATAAGGAAACTCAGAAGTTAAGCAAAGTGGCTGAGATAGTATAATTAGGATGAGGCAAACTTAGATTTGAACAGAAATTTGGTTAGATAGATAGATGTTTTTGTTATGTGCCATCAAGTTGCCTGCCAGTCATAGCAGCCCTATGAACAACATCTCTGGACCCTGCTCTATCCTGAGCCAATCTTATTGTCTCTGGCACACATACCCCCATTACCACAGTCTCTGAGTCAGGCCATTTCATCTAGTCTTCCTGTTCTGTGCTGTTCCTCCAAGCATAATGTCCCTCTCCAAGGACTGGTCCCTCCTTGCAACATGCGCAAAGTGTGTCGACAGAGCTCAAGAATCCTTGCCTCTAAGGAACAAACAAGTTTCACTCTCTACAGTACAAACCTGCTTATTCTCTTAGCAGTCCATGGTATATTGAATAGTTTTCTCTAGCACCACAGCTCAAATACATCAATTCTTCATCTATCCTCCCTAGTCATTGTCCAGTTTCCTGATGCATAGCACATAATTGTGAAGACCATGGCCTGGATCAGGTGCACCTTAGTCTCCAGACTGACATTGTTGCTCTTCAGTACTCTGAAGATGTCCCTGACAGCAGTCTTTCCCATGCAGTTCATCTTTTGATTGCCTGGCTGCTGGTACCAAGAATGTTGATTTTGGAGCCAAGCAAACTAAAGCTGTTAACAAGCTCAATCTGCTGCTAATTGGCTCAGTGGTGAGGATCTTTGTTTTCTTGATGTTGAGCTTCAATCCATATTGAAAGCTGCAGTCCTTGACCTTCAGCAGCAAGTGCTTCAGTTCCTCCTCCTTTTGGTAAGCAAGGTTATGTCATCTCCATAACACAGGTTGTTGATTAGTCTTCCTTCAATCCTGATGCAACATTCCTCCTCATGGAGCCCAGCCTCCCAGATGGTCTGTTCTGCATATAGTTTGAAAAGTTTTGGAGATAGGACACATGCCTGGCATATACCCTTTCCAATTTTAAACCATGTAGTGTTTCCTTTCTCTCTTCTGCCTACTAATTCCTGGTCCAAGTACAGGTTTTGCTTGCACACAATTAAGTGTTCAGGGATTCCCATCTTTGTCAAGGTTTGCCACAGTTTATTGCAATCCACATAGTCAAATGCCTTTGCTAGCCAATGAAACACAGGCATTCCTTTGGTACTCTCTACTTTCTGCCAAGATTCACCTAACATTAGCGGTAATATTCCTTGTACCACAGCCTCTTCTAAGCCGAGTCTGCATATCTGGCAGTTCTTTGTGGATGTGCTGTTCTAGTCATTTTTGGATAACGATCAGCAGAATCTTGCTTGCATGTGATAGTAATATTGTTCAATAATTTCCATACACTATCATATCACGTGATCTAGTGGTATAATCCCTTGATAGTTGCACTGCTTGCCTCACTTTTGGTTTGATTCCACCAGCTGCTTCACAGGACACAGATGGGCCATTTCCTCCCCCTTGATTTGCAGATTAAAGATCAGCTGGAGGATCACCTATGAGTCAAAGCCAACTTAAGGGCAATGAGAGTACCTCATTCTGATGTATAGGAACTGAAGAACAAATTCAAACCTCGAGTTGCTATAACCAAGGATGCTTTAGGCAGAATATTAAATGATCCAGGAGGTATTAAAAGAAGATGGAAGGAATATACTGAGTCATTGTATCGAAAGGAATTGGCAGATACAGAAGAATTTAATGAAATAACATTTGAGCAAGAGCCTATGGTGATGAAGGAAGAAGTTCAAGCTGCTTTGAAGGAAATAGCAAAAAATAAGGCCCCAGGAATAGATGGTATACCAGTTGACATATTTCATCTAACAGATGCTGCTGTGGATGTGCTCACCAAATTGTGCCAGGAAATCTGGAGAACAACCACTTGGCCAACTGACTGGAAGAGATCTATATTTGTTTCCATTCCAAAGAAGGGCGACCCAACTGAGTGTGGAAACTACAGAAGAGTATTATTGATTTCACATGCAAGCAAGATTCTACTGAGGATTATCCAAAAACAACTGGAATAGCACATCAGCAGAGAACTGCCAGAAGTCCAGGCAGGGTTTAGAAGGGGTCTTGGTACAAGGGATATTGTGGCTGATGTTAGATGGATCTTAGCTGAAAGCAGGGAACACCAGAAGAATGTCTATCTGTGTTTCATTGATTATGCAAAGGCGTTTGACTGTCTGGATCGTAACAAACTGTGGCTGACTCTGAGAAGAATGGGAATCCCAGAATATTTAATTGTGCTAATGCGAAACCTATACTTGGACCAAGAGGCAGTCGTCAGAACAGAGCAGAGTAACCGCATGATTCAAAATTGGAAAGGGTGTATGCCAGGGATGTGTCCTGTCTCCATACATTTCCAACCTGTATTCAGAGCAGATTATCCAGGTGGCTGGGCTCTATGAGGAGAAGTGTGGCGTCAGGATTAGTAGAAGATCTATTAACAATCTGCGTTATGCAGATGACACAACCCTGCTTGCTGAAACTGAGGAGGACCTCATGCACTTGCTGCAGAGGGTCAAGGACTTCAGCCTTCAGTATGGACTGAGGCTCAATGTCAAGAAGACAAAGATTCTCACCACTGGTCCAATTGGTAGCATCAGGATGAATAGCGAAGAGATTGAGATTGTTCACAGCTTCAGTATGCTTGGGTCCACAGTCAACTCTCTTGGCACCAGCAGCCAGGAAATAAAAAATACTTATTGCGATGCGAAAGTTTGCTTTTAGGGACCTCTCTAAAGTACCCAAGAGCAACGGTGTCTCTCTGGAGACTAAGGTGCACCTGATACAGGCCATGGTCTTTGCAATCACTTGTTATGCATCAGAGAGTTGGACAATGACTAGGGAGGATAGAAGGAGAATTGATGCCTTTGAGCTGTGGTGCTGGAGAAGAGTATTGAATGTACCCTGGACTGCCAAGAAAACAAACAGATTCATCCTGGAGAGGGTTAAATCAGGCTGCTCCTTGGAGTCAAGGATTCTGGGGCTTCGTCTGACACACTTTGACATGTTGTAAGGAGAGACAGGTCCTTGGAGAGAGACATCATGCTTGGTAGGGTGGAGGGACAGCGCAGGAGGGGAAGACTCTCTATGAGGTGGATTGATTCGGTGACTAGGGTAATCGGGATGGGTGTGTCAGAGGCAATGCAATTGGCACAGTATAGAGCAGGGTTTAGGGCTGTTGTACATAGGGTCGCTATGAGTCGCAAACGACTCGATGGCACATAACATTAAAACAACAATATCTTTAATAAATAGCTGTGGCCTATCCTCAGGCAGCTAAGCTCTTATAATTTGATTATACTGAATTAGATAAAATCTTTCCTAATAGTTTTTCTGTTGATGATTGAAGACCAGTATTTTTAAATTAGTGGGTAGCCTAGTTGCTAGGGAGTTGTGCACCCAACCCAGAGGTGATTGGTTCAAATCCACTAACTGCCACACAAGAAAAGACCGGGCAATTTATAGCTTCTAAAAACCTGTTGAGGGTTTGTTATGAGTTAGTTCCTACTGGACAGCAATGAATTGCACTGAATTTTATGAATCCTGTTTTTTTTTTTTTAAATATACTTTTGCTTATTTTTTGGGTCTAATATATGCCTCGTAAGTGTTTTAGTAACAGGTTGTTGTTGTTGTTATGTGCCATCGAGTCATTTCCGACTCATAGCGACCCTATGCACAACAGCTCTAAACCCTGCTCTATCCTGCGCCAA
>NW_006399806.1:9815255-9839309 GCF_000299155.1 Elephantulus edwardii | reverse complement strand
TTGAATCTGTTCTTCAGTTCCTTGAGCTTAAGAAATGCTGAGCGAGTTCGGCCCTTTTGATTTTCTGACTCTAGTTCCTCGCACATTTCCTTGTAGTATTTTGCTTTGTCATTCCGAGCAGCCTTTTGGTACCATACATAAATAAGAGCGGATTATGAGATGTAGCACAACCTCACTAAGGACATCATTGAAGTCTATACTGAAAGATCTTGAGAGTGAAACTTGTTACACAGATCATTTTGATTCTTCAATGGTCAGTATCCTTGGGTGGGTACCAAACCAGTTCTCTTGATGCTTTATTTGTTGCACACCCAGCTCTTTATAGAAATCTGATTTGATCAGATAAAGAGTTTAAAAACTCCACCTGCAGCATCATTGCAGAAAAAACTTTCACTTTGAAGTGTGTGTTTTTTTCTATATAGGAAAGTGGTCTACTTGGTTTCAAGAATGAGTGTTTTTATTTGTGGTTACATTTTCCCCTCCCATTTCATCTGCTGGCTGCCCTGCTATAGGATAATTTGCTGTATGAGAATGAGAATGTATGCTTGTTAATGTGTTTTGCAAGATGTCGTTTGGCGCTGAGCTTTGCTGTGCACTTGAGACTATTTTTACTTATACATCTTTGTTCAGGGTCATTGCCTTTCCAATTATCCTTGAAGTGGTTGAAAACTTATTAGTGATTGGTTGTTTTGGGGGTTTTTTTGGTAAATTTAAATTGTTTATGAATACTCGGAAATACTTCAGAGACTTTACATTGACATCTGTGGAAAACTCAAACGAGAGTGTAATAAAAATTATACACATCCTGTTTCACTATGTGTTTTGGAATTCAAGGCAAGTAATGGATACAAACAGAAGTGTATTTTTAGGTTCTTTGGGGAAAGGAAAGATGAAACATCAGGAATAAGTGGTTTTATAGTTCTTACCATCTGATAGTAAAAAGGGACTGATGAAATGACAACTACTTGGATCTTAAGCTATCTTGTGTTTAATAGTATTCTATAATAGCTGACGATAGAGAAATAATTTAAAAAATCCATTTATTACCATTGAAATAAAGGGATAAAGGAGTATTAAAGAGGATTTTAAAATCTAATTTTTAAAAATTTTTTTATTTTGTTGTTATCTATTCTTTGTGTTGTTATCCATTGAATTGTGTCAGTATTTGAATTGCAAGAGTGTCTTACTTAGTAAAGTGCTTTCATTTTAATAATGGTTTTGTCTACATTCTGTGTAACTTAAAGTGGTATTAAAACGTTAATATATTTTGAAGTAATTAAAAGCCCTCAACAGCCTGAATCAGTCAATTAAATACTTGTGGAAAACTTGTATAGGTTTAAAAAGAAAACTCTGAAGATCCTCAATTTGTTTCTTGTGTGAAGCAAACTAAAACCTTCTCTTATATTTGAATTTTTTTAAAAAAAAATACACATCTGATTTACCAACAAAAAGGTATTTATCAAGTGTACATATGTTCAGTATGCCCAAGTCAATACCCATCATGAAGCCTCTGCATATATCCAACATCCCTGCTATCTTCAGTTATTCTGTGTCACTGGGAGGTTTTGATATTCAGCAGGCTTGCTTTAAACCTTGTAGGAATTTGCCAGTTAGTGCAAGGAAATAGGGCTGCCCAGGCAGGGGAGAGGTCTAGGTATAAAAGAAATATAGACCCATTGCCCTCAAATTAATTCTGAATCATAGTAATGCTGAATGACAACGTCACACTACCCAATAGAGTTCCTAGGGAGCCTAAGCTTTGGAGAAGCAGGCTGCACCTTTGTCCCATAGAATAAATTGGTGAGTTTGAACCAGCAATCTTTTATTTAGCAGTCATATGCTTTAATGACTGTGCTCCTTGAAGGAATCTTAACAATAGCAACAACAAAACTACTCATTGCCATCTAGGTGGAACTGATCTGACCCTTGAGCTGTGTTCATAGACTAAAAATTACAAGAGGGGAGATTGCCCATTTTTAACCTGCAGAGCAGCTGGTGAATCTGAACCAGCTGCACATACATTGGGCATGTTGCTAGGAGGGGCTGTTCCTTGGAGAGGGACATGATGCTTGGAAGGTTGGAGGGTTGACACAGGAGAGGAAAATCCTTGACCAGGTAGACTGACATGGTGACTGCTGCAGTGGGATCAGGTGTGTCAGGAAGTGTGAGGATGGCGCAGGATATGACTGGGTTTAGATCTCTTGTTCACAGGGCAACAGTGAATCGTACTTGACTCCCCAGTACCTAACAACAGCAACAACAGTCTTTGGATTAGCAGCACAACTGCTTAACCACTAGACCAATCCTGTGTTGTTGTTGTAGTTGTTGTGTGCTGTTGAGTTGAAATTGACCCATAGCTAATCCTCTGGCAGGTATTCAGAGGCAGTTAATTGCATGAGAGGAGATTGCCTATCCTTCTCCTGTGGAGCAGCTGGTGAATTTGAACTATGTGCCATTGGGATTGCAGTGCAGATTCTTGCCACTACTCCACCAATCCTAGGGATTAAAAAAAAAAACAAAACAAAACACAAAACCACACAGACCTTTATAAACTTAAGGTGATCTTGTACTCTGGTGTGGTTAGAAGAGTGACATTTAACTTTAAAAAAACACACACCAAAAAACCCAGCAAAGTATCATGAAATGTGTTCTACTTTATATTTCAATGAGATCAGAAATTGTACTAGATTTCAAGAAGCACTATTTCCATTAATTGTATGTTCTATTCTATTCTACTGTATTTGATTGGCTACAAAGATGCTGATTATAAGCTATAAAATTTATTTATAGTCTACCAGTGTGTCATGGCCTGTAACATGCATACATATTGGTCTAAAGCTTAGTATGTACATGTAAATGAACAATGAAGGAGGAATTAATGAGAAAGGAGACGGGAAGTATTCTTCTGGGCTGAATAATTATGAATTTGTTCAATTTCAAGGAGGTTTTTTTGTTTAATAACAATAATGGTGTCCAGGATCTAATATGTGTTGAGGACTCACATGTCAGACATTCTAGCACTTTACAGATATTTATATATGTGATCTTTACAGGAGCTCCGTGAAGTAGCAGCTGTGACTTTTTTTATCCTCGCACTAGCAGCGTGAGCAATAGAGCAGGTAGTGTCATTTCTGTGATTAGACAGCACAGAAATAGCAAAACAGAGACTGAGCCAGGGAGGGATGGCCCTAATGCATATGCCCCCAGGCAAGGCATTATATTCACATGGGCAATTGTGCCTCACATCTGCATTTTGAGAAGACAGTTTAAGGACCCTGTGAAAGGGTAGAGTCAAAGACACTAGTTAACAGACACTCCTTCTTCCGTATTTACCTTAGGATGATGATGATGATGATATATTTTGGCCTACCATCATGAGATCCATTAATTTCTCTGTTTTCTGCCAGCCGCATCAAGCTTGATAGCTGCCAGACCACTGTGTCAGTGAAAGAGCAAGTGGGGGCATGTTCAGGCCTGTGTCAGATCACAAAGGTCTTCCACTCTGAGCTCCCTCAGAATACCACCAAGTTAATTGCAAACTCTTGGAGCCTCCTGTCTGTCTTGTGTAGTTCAAAGACCATACTGTTGGTCTTCCAGTTTCCTTAAAGCACAGTGCACTTTAGTTCTATGGATCTTGCTGTTGTGAGAGTTAGTGTACTTCTCCAGTCTGCCAAAGCTTTTCCTTTCCAAACATATTCCTTTTTCCTCCCTTTCGTAGAATGAGTACTGTCTCCATCAGTGAATTGAGCTATTCCCAAGTTCTGTATGTAAGTATGGAACACGAGAGAGTGAAGCTGTGTGGTTTTACATTGTTCTGAAAAGAACAAGGGCAAAAGACTTCATAAAAATAATCAAAAGCTGAGGGGGTGGTGTAGGTAGAGGAAATGGGAAAATCCAATGTGAGAAACAATGTATTCAGACTTTGTAGGTAAATCAGTATAATTTTTTTAAAAGAAGTATTCAAAAGCAAAGATGCCACTTTGAGGACTAACATGCTCCTAATTCAGTCTTGGTATTTTTACTTGCTTCATATGCATAGGAAAGCTGGAGAGTGAATGAGGAAGAGTGAAGGAGTGTTAATGCATTTAGATTGTGGTGGTGACCAAGTATATTGGCTACACCATGGATTGACAGAAAACCAACAGATCTGTCTTGGGAAAAAGTACAGCCAAATGCTCCTTGATAAATACCTTATATATACCTGTATAGCTTTGATATCTTAGACATGTTATCAGAGGAAACCAGTCCTTGGAGATGGCCATTGCCCTTGGTAGGTCAATGAAGACCCTCAGTGAGATAGATTGATACAGTGGCTCCAGTGTGAACTCAGCTGTTACGGCAATTGTGAGCATGGTATGCTTCCAGAAAATATTTTCTTTTGTTGTCTGGAGGGTAACTGAGTCAGAACTCACCTGCTTGATGGCACCTGACCACCACCACAGTAAACGACAGCTCAGAGCGAATTCAAGTTTATCTGCCACGTTACCACTGCTGTCTTGTACATGGGATCAATGGCCTCATTTAGAGGAGGAGTGTGAGTGTCATTTGACTCTTTCCTCCTCTTTTGAGAGAGACTACTAATTCCAGTGTTTTCAGGTCAGGTTCAGAAACTTCAAGCCACATCTGACCCAGTGCCTGTATTGTCTGCCTTTTTTTCTCTGAAGAAGGTCCTGTGGTTTTCAAATTATTAAAAAATTTGAACAAAAATAGTATTTTGTGACTAATGAACATTATATTAATTCTGGATAGTCAGGGTTGTGTGAATGGGTATGATGACCTATTATTCACTAGGGAATTTGGCTAGTTCCACCGTAAAATTGAGTGTATTCTATAGAGAACACAAAGTGTAAGCCCTTTAAAGGCCAAATACTCCTGCGCTGCTGAGATGGAACCTCCAGGAGCAGCAGCCGCTGCCACAGCAGAAAACCAGAGATCAGACATGAGACAGAGCTGTCCTTGGAACTGCTACCCAGTGGAACCAAACTAGGATCCTTTGCCAAAATGTGATTGAGGGGTGGGGTGGCGTGTGAGACATGCCATAATAGGCAGGAACAGAAGCTTTGTAACACTGCCTAAAGCCTTGAGACTGAGGCTGAAGTGCCTGTGAGCACATTTCAGAAGCTCCTCTGAGTGAGCAATTCTATCTGCTGCCAACTTGCCTTTTGACTTCCCAGTTAAGCACTATAATCATGAAAGGGGAAAAAATGTCTTAGTTCAAGTTTTATTGTCCATAGTAGCGATTTACTGGAACATAACTGTTGCCTGTTTCTGTAGATGTCCCTGTATGAATATTGGTGGTCTGGTGAATAGGAAGTTGGACTTCCAGCCTGGGTGGTTCAAATCCACCAGCACCTGTGAGGGAGAAAGATGAACAGTCTTCTTCCATGTGATTTATAGCCTCTGAAAATCCACTGGAGGGTTAGCTGTGAGCCAGTCTGACTCACCAGCAATGTACAGCAGCAGTTTTCACATAACACCAGTATAGCTGAGAAGTTGTGACAGAGATCAGGTGAGCAACAAAGTCAAATATATTTACTATCTTGGTTTGTCCAGAAAACTTTTGCCTACAACTGCCCCTTTATAAGTCCTGAACTAAATATCAGTTTTAAACTATTGGTCTTTTGGATCTTCATGCAAACAGAATTTTATATCCCTGACCTAAACAGCTTGGGCTTGAAGATTTGGTTTCCTAAATTGGATGACCACAGAATTTATAGTTAGATAAACTTGGGTGTGACCTTGAGGAGATTAGAGGGTAAGAGTCATAACTGTGACACCAAACCGAAAGCTTTTATTTCAAGCATATTTGTCTTTATGAGAATCTTTTCTCTGAAAAGCAAAACATATATTCTTATTTTAGAGCTAGATCTTGACACACTAAGGAAAAGGACAAATCCTTATTTCTGAAATGAAATGCATTTAAATACATAAAATACACAAGAAAAAATCCAATAAAAACTACTTGACTCAGATGTTTTGGTTCTTTGTTTTGTTTTGTCTTTTGTATCAAGACCTAAACTGCTGAATATGGTAGCCAGTGCTCCCCTATCAGTGTTCTTTAATTAATAAGATAAATCCAGGGTCCTCTTATGGCCTACGGAGTAGGGGGTTGCACAGCCAAGGTTAAGGCATGTGGTTCGAATTGACCAGCTGTTCTACAAGCAAAAGAAGGGTAGTCTTCTCGTCTGCAGCTCACAGCCTCTGAAAACATACTAGAGGGTCAGCTATGAGCTGCCACCAACCAAACAGCACGTAACAACATCCATTGAGAGGGAAAAGGTACGGTCTGCCAATTTTATTCACAATAGTAAACAACTCTTTACTGGTGTAATTAATAGGTTTTGCTTTAGACAGTGTCACTATTTTGCCTGTACAGCAGATACTGCTTCTTTCTTTTCTGTATGCAAAGAGTAATAATCCAAAGCCAAATGGAATGATCTCCAGAGACCATGCAACCACGTTTGCATTGAGAGCCTGATGATTTACTGACTCCGTGTTGGAGAGGTGACCTCTACAATTACCCAAGAAACCCAATGGGAAGTGGAGTGAGCTCACTGTAGAAGGATTTCAAGCATTGAAAAAACTTCCCTTATTTGGTAAATGTGGTTAACTGGTCCCAGCTGGTAATGCTGGTGAGCTCATTGTGAAATGTATTGTCTCTTTAAGCCAAATTGTATTTTTTTAAATCCATCAAAAATAGTATTTGTTCATTTCTTCTTTACGTTCCATGCACTGGATCAAATCTAAAGGAAAAAGTCCATTTAGATTATTAAAGTTCAGATGCACTGACACTTAAAATTTTTCCTACATGTATTTCCTGGCCTATGGTTTTTTTTTTTTTTTTTTTTTTTTTTTTTTAATTCACCTTACGTAGCCTCTGGGTAATCCTGATTTTAATTTATGCCTTCAAGATCTAGTCTCTTGAGAAACAAGTCAGTATGCATTTTTGGATGTTACAGTATCTCTCTGCTTTTAGACTAACATTCAATGTTAGGACAGGCTCTGCTAATTATCCTTCCTTTCAATACCAAATAGCATTTCATATCCAGAAAAGAAAAGAACAGCTCTAACGTCTCATGAATTCTCTTTCAAAATCCTGCATCAGGTTTGGCTATATCCTGAGTTTGACATTTTCTCAAATGTAAACCTAGTTTTCCATAAGCAGTTTGTCTAAAGGAAAAGAATGCAGGAGTCACATTGACCTTGGTTTAAATCTTGGCTCTGACATGTGTACTAGATTTCAAGACAGTTCTTTAAAATGCAGGGACAATGAAGGTGATCTCTCGCCTGCCCCACAGATTGTGTTACATAGGTATATGAAGTGACATGTAGAATATGAAGTAAATATGTGTCTGTTTCTCTTTTATTATCTTTTAATGGGTAGCCCTAGTGGCACGGTGAATTAAACATTGTGCTGATTAAGAGAAAGCTTGGCAGTTTGAACCTGCTGCGGCGGGAGAATGGGAGGGCCATGGATTCCTGAGACCTAACAGACTCAGAAACTGTAGGATGTGTTTCTACTTCATCCTCCAGGATTGCTGTGAGTCAGAATGAATTGAAGGGCCGTTGAGTTCATTTTATGTATTTTGGGCTATTTTTCACTTGTACTTGGATTTTCTTCTTTTGCCTTATATTCCTATGACATGGCAGATCCTATCTGCCCTGGTCATCACATCTCTGCATGGGGTCAAGAAGAAGGAGTCTGCATTTTAAAAAAAAATGTAATTTTTAAAAAATTTTATATTGGTTTACTCACAAAGTTCATATGTATTGTGTTTCACACTAATCTTCATTCATATTGTGTTTCATACAATCATTCCCATTTGTATAAATCAATCACTGTTGGACCTTGCCCCATAATTTTTTTTCTTCTTTATTTTTCTTTTCTACTAGTTTATTTACAAAATTCAAAAACAAATTTGAACAGATTCTTTCCATTTCCCTCACCTCCCACCCATCAAATTGTACAACCCAATGATTAATCCCCCTGCCCCCTGCACATCCACATCCCTCTTCTTCAAGCCTCTCCCACCTTCCTGGATCCTCATACTCATTCTCCAATAATGGTTTTATACAATATTTAGCCTTATGGGACTGAGTTAGTTCACTCAGCATACTGCTCTCCAGTCCCTCCCAAGTTAGATAATAATTGCCAAAGTTATTGGTCCTGTGTGCTGCACAGTGTCCCGTTGTGTGAGTGTACCATCATTTCTCAATCCATTCATTTGTGGTTGGACATTTGGGCATGTTCTTCTGATGGTGAATAATGCTGCTATGAACATTGGTGTACAAATCTCAGTTTGTGCCTCAATTCTCCTATTCTCAGGGTATCTTCAAAGTAATGGAATAGCTGGGTCATATGGAATTTCTATGTTCAGCTTTTTGAGGAA
The DNA here is from genome assembly GCF_000299155.1 of Elephantulus edwardii. Classification (NCBI taxonomy): domain Eukaryota; kingdom Metazoa; phylum Chordata; class Mammalia; order Macroscelidea; family Macroscelididae; genus Elephantulus; species Elephantulus edwardii. Next base: position 9,830,919 of record NW_006399806.1, on the reverse strand, counting down.
GCACCAAACTGCCTTCCAGAATGGTTGTAACATTTTACAACCCCACCAAAAATGTAGAAGAGTTCCTTTCTCTCCTCATCTTCACCAACATCTATTATTTGCTGCCCTGTTAAACTTTGCCACTGTTACTGGAGTGAGATGGTACCTCATTGTGGTTTTGATTTGGGTCTCTCTTATTGCCAGTGATTTGGAGCATTTCTTCATGTGTCTGTTTGCCATTCAAATATCTTTCTCTGTGAAAATTCTTTCCATATCTTAACATTAAAAACATGGTCCAGGGACCTGCGAATGAGGAGATTAAGTACAGACTCTCACCCTTCCCCCTAAATCTCTGTCTCACTCTCCTTTAGGAAAGGCTTATCTGCTCAGTCCCATTTCTGCTTGGTATCTTCAAAGGTTAACACGCTACTTGCATATGAAGTGTTTACATGCTCATCAGTGCTATTTTGAGTTTCTTCCTGGTACAGAAGCTGACTGACTTGTGTTTCTTTATTCCCTTTGCCTGATTCTTTGCTCTCATGCCCAGGTCTGCTTGAACATTCCTGCCAGGCTTTGAACTGGTCATGTCTGGTTTGCTTTCATTGTCCCCCACCCTTGCTGTCTTCTTTGTACCATCAGAGCCTTTTTCTCTGGCTAGCCCCTCTCTTCTTTCTATCTGTGCATGCTCCACCCCTCTTCCAGTCAGTCCCTTAGCTTGTGCACTCTGTACTCCCCTTGGGTCTCCTGCCTCATCCTCTTTGACGGTTTCCTTTCTGTCTTCATCCCACACACCAGTAATTTAGCAAAAGGATCCCAGTCTAAATAAAAAATGTTTGGGACTAAAATGACAAGCCTTACTCTTTGTCTCTGATAGCTGCCTTTAGTAGTCACTGAACATGCATTTCTCTCCACCCACAGTCCTGGACTGTGTGAGACTTTATCACTTTATTTGCCTGTCTTAATCTCTAAGCTGAGCTCCTGGAAGGCAGAATAATTCGCTTGATTATTTTATATGCTCAGTGCCTGGCCCAGAGCTGCTATTGTTAAGTGCTGCCAAGTCAACTGTACTTGACAGCGACCCATGTTCAGCACATCTGAACTTTGCCCTATCCTGTGCCATCCTTACAATTTCTATATGTTTAGTTGTTAGATACTGTGTCACCTCATCTTGGGAAGGATCTTCATTTCTTCTCTGACCCTCCACCTTTCCCAGTATGATGTCTTCTGAATGAGGTCAAGCTTTACCATCCTTGCCACTAGTTCTTTTGACAGCCTTTGGAATATTCAATAATCTTTTCTAACGTAGCATGGTATAAATGTTGGTATTAACCCTTTTCATGCATTTTTCTTTCTTTTTTTATTAATTTTAATGAAAGTTTACAGAGACATAGGGTTTCCAAGTCATTCATTGTTGTACTTTTCTCCCTGCCTGCCCCTTCCCCCACCGCAATTCACTCTTCTCCTCGAAAAGTGAAAGAAAAACTCTTTCATTTTTATGAAATCCCTCCCCTAAAGTCCACTTTACCGTGCAAGCTTCATTCTGGACTCCTCTCATGACAATAATACCCAATCATATATCCCTTTTAAGCTGTTCGCTCCCTCATCTGTTTCAATGTCATATACATCATTCTTCCATGCCTTCTCTGTCTTCCCTCAACCCCTAAGTCAGTTCTGTTTTACAGTAGTGGCCCTATGCAATATTTATCCTTTTGTGACTGTGATTTTTCACTTAGCATAATGTCCTCTAGTGTCATCCACTTTGCATAATATTTCATGAGGTCCTTGTCTTTCAGTGCTGCATAGTATTCCATCGTGTGAATATATCAGAGCTTCTCTATCCATTCATTAGTTGATGGGCACTTAGATTGTTTCTAGCTCTTTTCTATTTCAAACAAAGCCACGAAACTGGAAAACTATCTTCAGAAGACTGAAGCAAGATATTCACCTCACTCCAAACACAAAAACCAACTCAAAGTGGACCATGGTCCTTGGACTAAAACCAAGGACTATAAATTTCATTAAAGAAATGCTTGGAAGAACACTAGAAGTCCTAGTTCACAACATAAGCATCCTGGAAAATCTGCAACTAGGAGAGGATAAAATAGATGTATGGGACCTTCTAAGAATCAAATCCTTATGCGCATCCAAAAATTTCTCCAACAGAGTAAAATGGAAAGCCACAGAATGGGAAAAATATTTGATAATGACGTGTCAGACAAGTGACTTATATCTAGAATTTATAAAATACTTGAGCGCCACAACAAAATACAGGTAAATAACCCAGTTGAAAAGTGGGCACAGGATATGAACAGACACTTCACCAAAGAAGACATTCAGATGGCAAACAAACACATGAAGAAATGTTCAAAACCCCTAGTTCTAAGAGAGACACAAATCAAAACAACTATGAGACACCATCTCACCCCAGTAAGAACAGCAAAATTTAAGAGGACAGCAAACATCAAATGCTGGCAAGGTTGTTAAGAAACTGGAACTCTTATTCACTGTTGGTGGGAGTGTAAAATCGTGCAGCCACTATGAAAGGCTGTATGGTGCTTTCTCGTAAAGTTGCAAATAAAATACCATTTCACCCAGCAATTTTACTATTGGGAATGTACCCTAAAGAAATCATAACTGCCACCCAAGCAGATATATGCATGCCTTTTTCTTTTTTAACTGTAAAATTCTGAAGACTTAATGGGTTGAGTGCTTAATTTGGAGAAATGCTTAGGAGAAGGAAGGACACTAAAATCAATACAAGGACAGATTCATTTAGTCCCTGGCAGTCGACAAGAAACAAGCAAGGGTGCGTGTGTGAGTTGTCTGTGTGTGTTGTTGTTGTTGTTATGTGCCGTTGAGTCACCTGCGACTCATAGCGACCCTATGTACAACAGCCCTAAACTCCGCTCTGTCCTGTGCCAATCGCACTGTCTCTGACACTCCCGTCCCAATTATCCCAGTCACTGAATCAATCCACCTCATAGAGGGCCTTCCTCTTCTGCGCCGTCCCTCCACCCTCCCAAGCATGGTGTCCCTCTCTAAGGACCGGTCTCTCCTCACTACATGTCCAAAGTAAGTTAGACAGAGCCTCAGAATCCTTGCCTCCAAGGAGCCACCCGGTTTAACCCTCTCCAGGACAAATCTATTTGTTTTCCTAGCAGTCCATGGTATTCTCAATACTCTTCTCCAGCACCACAGCTCAAAGGCATCAATTCTCCTTCTATCCTCCTTGGTCATTGTCCAACTCTCTGATGCATAGCAGGTGATTGCGAAGACCATGGCCTGTATCAGATGTACCTTAGTCTCCAGAGAGATACCACTGCTCTTCAGCACCTTGGAGAGGTCCCTAACAGCAGACTTTGCCATGTCAATGCGCCTTTTAATTTCCTGGCTGCTGGTGCCAAGACTGTTGACTATGGAGCCAAGCAAACTAAAGCTGTGTACAATCTCAATCTCTTCACCATCCATCCTGATGCTGCCAATTGGTCCAGTGGTGAGAATCTTTGTCTTCTTGACATTGAGCCTCAATCCATATTGTAGGCTGCAGTCCTTGACACTCTGCAGCAGGTGCTTCAGGTCTTCCTCAGTTTCAGCAAGTGTGTGTAGGGTGCTTAATCCAGGCATAACTATGGGTCTCAAAACTGTAGTATGTTTTCACAAAATTATATCCAAAGTGGCTTGGCCTTTCTGGACAATTTGGAACGTTGGTACTAGAAACTTAACATTTACCACAGTCCTCAACATCACTTTTGTGAGTAATGCTGACTTTGGCATAATTAAAAGGAAACTTCATAATGGATATTTCCTTTTCTCCACCTTATTTTTTTTCCCACTTGTATTATATGGTCATGTCACTTTCTTTTCTTAGCATATCCTCCTTATTTAACCCTGTATTGTAGTTTTGCTTCTTGACCACAATAGAAAACCTACCAAAACATGGTACCATCATTTCAACAAAATGTTTAAAAGCAACAGTAGTTAAAACGTATTGTTTTAAAAATAGTAAGATTTGTTTGTTATCCCTGGTTTAGAATAAGCCACATCAGTCTCTTGAATCTCAATGTCCCAAAATCCATTTGGAAGCCCGGCTGTTGAATTGAGTGAGGCTTTGATTCTAGCATATTTCTTCCCCAAAGGATCAATGTTTAGGAGCTAAGAATGTGAACATAATCACTCATGAGTACTAACAGACTCATAAAGCATCAATATTAAAAGAAAGGAATCAGTTAATATAACTGAGCACTTTGGCAATACAAGATGCTAACTGAGAGCCAGAGTAGAATCACTTTATGATGAAGCCACAAAAATGAAAATGTTACCATTGAAGCAAACAGTGCATCAATGCATTGCCTGCTGAACAGTTCAAAGCTGTCTCCATGCCTTCTCTATTTCTTCTGTCATTGGGATTTTACAATAGTGACATTTACCTTTCACACTTCAGAATATTTCTGAGTCCTTCCTTGAGCTCTTCTCCATAGAGTTGACAGACTCAACAGCTTCTGGACCCAGCCCAGGGGAGAGGTGTGTCTTTTTTTTTGTTGTTACTGGAGCAAGATTCTCCTTCAAAGCCCCACCCCAGATGGAATGCTGAAGCCATGCATCTGGGAAAGTCTAAAATTAATAAGAGAGCCTGGGTGGGCACAGGGCTCTGAGGAGATTTTTTTGTTTAATTATCATTTGATTGAGTGTCCTCTTAAATTCATACCAAGCAATGTAATCCTCTTTCCCAGCTCTCCTCCCTGCTAATAAATCCTGCAGTTAGAATGTAGGGGGCAGGGGGTGGCACAGAATCAGTAGCACAGAATTCTTTCTCTTGCTCACTGGTCACATGGTGCATATCCTGTGTGCACTCTGTGTGTGTGTGTGTGTGTGTGTGTGTGTGTGTGTGTAAAAGCCAGCATGTTGGAACCAACAACCAACACATCACTGATCCTCTGGCAGATTTCCCAGAGCCTGAAGGGACTGCCCACCTTCTCCTGAGGAGCAGCTGGTGGATTCAAATCACCTGCCTTTGTGTTGGCAATGCAACTCTGTACCCATTTGGCCACCAGGCCTCCCTTGTGGAAGGTGAGAATTTTACCACTGAACCACTGCTGCCCCCTCGGTGCCTTAAAGCCAGAGTTCACTTACAGTGGACTCAATGGATTGATAAAGTGACTCCAGCAGGGGTTTTAAGTATATCAGAGGTGAAGATGATGCACAGGATACGGCAGGGTTCAGAAGGTCCTTATGAGTCATACTTGACCTGAAGGCACCTAACAACAAAAATTCCATTATTTTCACTAGAAGAGCAGATGCTTTTTTCTACCTGTCATAAAAACAAACATTTATTTCCTTTTAAGGTTTTGGTTCTGTAACTTTGAAATTGATTTTAGAGTTATAAAATCATAATGAACTTTTGCGTATAAAACTATGGTTCTAAAAACTTCTATTGCGTGTTTTGTTGTTGATTTATTATCTATAAATGCTTTGGCCCATTTTAAGAAACAAAAAGGCTCATTGTCAAAAATATGTAACTTCCAAGTTTACTTCATAATGATTTTTGGTGTTGCTATTTTGCTTTCACATACATGTATACAACTGTAAAAATTAATAATATACTGATTTAAAGTAGTTTAAGATTGGTAAGACACAAACAAAACTGTACATGCCCATAGATATGACTGCATTTACAAAATCCCTTTTGCATTGCTACCGAAAAGTGGGGGCACCTAAAATGATGTAAGTACTTTTGAAAAATAAGTTGTTATTTCTCTCTAAGGCCATTAATTTCTGAATCATTCTCAGTGGAGTAAACTTAAAGCCAAGAGGACGAGGTAAGCTTTGTTTAGCTCTGTTTCAATGGCATAGTGTTTCATCCATGTGCTCTCTGACCAAGGACACTTGGTTTCCTTCTTTTGAGAGAGAATCCTTAGACCTTGAGGTCAAACATTTTATAATTGGGTAAACCTAGAAAATTCAGTCTTGAAGTCCATTTCCATCTCTTTGGGGTTTGCGAGGGTCAAATTAAATGTGGAAATGTTTTATAAAATCTAGAGCATTATTCAATTGTTAATTGTTATTCTTCTTCTTCTATTAAATGAACCTATTTCTAGCTTGTCTTTTTCCCCCCACAAGCATTTCTTTGATTTGCCTCAACCTTAATAGGGGAACTATCCTACAGGGAACAGACTGTCTTAAAAACTAATTAGGAAAAAAATTCCTAAAGAGGCTGTACTATCTGTAGGGAATATGTAACAGTGCTTTTCTGTATAGAGTTGTAAATTGAAATAAATTATTTCCTCTTAGTTTTCTTCAGACACTAGAGCTCTCTGAGCTCTTAATTTTGTAAATTATTAGTTATTTAGAAAGTTTTTTTCTTTTTGCTCTTCCTTGGTCTGCAAGTATCAAAAGACTTTTATCACTTAAAATTCCAAAGAACCTTTATATATGGATTATTTTTATTTCATGTAATGACATGCATGTTATTGTTTGGAGTTTGAATATTATTTCAATAATTTATGCAATAGATGAGAACATTAATCTTAAGAAATGAATATTTATTTCTGCATCTCTGATAAAAGAAATGACCAATTTAAAACCAAATTAGCAAGACTACATATTTATAAGATTAAAATACTAGCTCAGTTTCTTTAAGAAGAGCATAATGGGAGAACACGGAATTGGATTTAAACTTTAAATCTTCTTTAATTTAAATTGCAAGTAGTAGCTTTCTATGTAATTTAAACTTCTTTTAAATGTGGTAGTTTAAGAAGAAAAAATAATTTGTAAAACTCAGCCTCCCAAATGGAAGATTTCTGTCTATCTAACATCTATCCATCTGTCTGATGCCTGAAGCTCTTTACAAGCACTCCAATGAATAGTGAGCCAACTAAACCACTCACTAATGACAGAAACATTGGTGAGTGGAGTCCACTCAGAAGGACCTCAGAATAAAGGCCTGGATTTTCTTCCAAAATCAGCCAATGAAAACCGTATGGCGCCCAGCTTTACTCAGACATGTGTGCAGCTGCTATGGGTCAGAATATCTTGATGGCCCCTGGTTTGGTTTGCTTTCGGTTTTTTGCTTGGGCCACTTCTTTAGGTGTCAGTCCTTAAAGAACAGTTGTTGTTCTTCATTGATTCTGGTGAGTTTATCAAGCAACATAGCATTTGACAAAATTACATTTTGTAACACCCTCCTCCCCAAGTCAAATGTTTTATTTTCAAACCATTTCATTTGTTCAAGGCAGGCCATTTTCAAAGTAGTAGGACTTTCCTCCCAAGGATAAAAATGCAGAGATAGACTAGCATTTCAGATAAGAAGATGGATTTGGCCGTGGAGCTTCATGCCCTAAACATCATTCAGCGTCAGTGCCTTTGACAGCCATGAAAAACAGTCTCTCTTTTTTTAAAATGCTTTTCCATAATTTAGCTTGACATGTATCCCCAGGCCTGAACAAACTACTACTACTACTTGTCAGTAAATGATAATTGTGTTCCTTGCAAAGTGCCTTTGAAATGAGTATTTAAACTTTTATTTTAGAGAAAATTGAGATTTAGGCAAGGTTGGATGGGAGAAAATGGAATAGTTGACCTGAGAGAGAGAGAAGGAGAAAGAGTGGGAATCTTGTTCTTTCAGTTCTAAAATTTTTTGGACAGAGACTAAAATATATTTTAAGTGCATGTGGGGAGAGAAGTGTATTTTCATTTATTTTATGATATTTGAAATGATATTGTTGACCAAAGGAAACTATTTTCCCATTCTTGTCATAAAAAAGGCTTTAAAGTAATAACTTAAATTCCAGGTAATTTTCTTTATGGAATCCTAAAAATATTTATTCTAATGCTCTTTATAGAGCAAGAGGGATTTAGTCTAGTTCTTGTGGATGTGTAACATTCTGAGGTAAGAGTGCATTCCATAATATGTGGGAAAATGCTCATAAAATTATAGTGGTATATATACCTTTATATAATCCTGTTTTACAATAATAGGAGAAGGACATGATGCTGTGGCTCCAGCATTACCATGTTGTTGTAGTTCATAAGTTTTTGTTAGGAATGGTGCTTTCATATACAGTTTTCTTTTTTCTTTTTCTTATTTTCCCAATAAAGTTATCTAACATCACTAAGATGCTAATTTCTCATCCCATGAGTTCCAACTCAGTTTGTCTAAAATTCTCTTTTTAAAAAATTTTTATTTTATATTGATTTGCTTACCAAGTTTGTGTACATTGTGTTTCATACTGTCCTTCATTCATATTGTGTTTCATATAATCATTATGATTCACTATATTTTATAACATTAATCAACACTGAACTATGCTCACCATTGCCTTGCCTTCCCAGATTTTCTTTTTTTTTTTTGCCTTCCCAGATTTTCACTGGGTCTTTCCCATTTCCTTTACCCATCCCTCCTTCCACCCATCAAATTGTGCAACCTTATAATGTTCCCCCTGCCCATCCTCACTCCTCTGTTCCTCCCTTTCCCCCTTGTATCCAAATACATGTTTTACTATAATCAATAATGGTATTATACGGTATTTGTCCTTATGGGACTTAGTTAGTTCACGCAGCGTAATAATGCTCTGCAGGCCCTCCCAAGTCATGTAGTAATTTTCAAAATCATTGCTCCTAGGTGCTGCAGAGTATTCCATTGTGTGAATGTACCACAATTTGTCAATCTGTTAGATTGTGGTTGGACATTTGGGCTGTTTCTATGTTCTTGCAATGATGAATAACACTACTGTGAACATTGGAGTACAAAACTTTCTTTTTGTCTCAGTCCTAATTTTCTCAGAGTTTATTCCAAGCAATGGAATAGCTGAGTTATATGGAATTTCTATGCTCAACTTTTTGAGGAAATGCCATACTGCCTTTTAGAGTGGATTTACCATTTTACACTCCCACCAACAGTATATTAAAGTTTCTGTCTCTCTACATCCTCTCCAATATTTATTGAGTGCTATTCTGTTAAACTTTGCCACTGCTACTGAAGTAAGAAACCAAACATTGTCAACCATTATAACATTTGACGCACCAGTGACACACTGTTCCGTATCATAGCAAACCCAGGTTACGTCAGTACAGTGAAATGACAGAACAGTGCTGTACCACATAGAAAAATGTTCATTTCAAATATAATTAAAACCAGGCCCGAGTGCCACAGGCACTTAGGCCCAAATGAGTTTTCAAAAGCAAGAGGCTTCCAGCCCACACTAACCACCAGCCAACCAGTACAGAGCCGACCCCCATCAAGCAGGAGAAGAACAAGCCCCTACACAGTCAAATGAATTTTCAAAAACCCCAAACCCACTCACCAAGCTCTCATTGGCTCCAACAAGAGGCTTCCAGCCCAAACTCACCACCACCAGCCAAACAGTGCAGAGCTGTCCCCCATCCAGCAAGAGAAGAACTCACCGCTCCAAAGTCAGATGAATTTTCAGAAATTCATATTGGAAGCAGGAGTAGCATCCACTTCCTAAACATGCCTATGGAAACTCTATGAACTTAGAGAAAGGGCAATAATTATAGAACAGGCTTAAGGTGTTTTGTTTATAGGGTTGCTACTTGAAGGCACCACCACCAACAACAACAAATTGAATTGGTATTGCCAAACATTTTTTCTCAGTCAGACAGTTTTCTTTTTACCTTGTTGGGAAAAAAAATTTGATGGACACAGGGATTTAATCTTTAGAAGGTCTCACTCATCAATTTTATCCTCTTCTGGTTGTTTATTTCTGACTATATTTGTCAGCCTTTTTATATCATGGGCTAGGCCTTCTAAGCTTGGTCCTACTTTGTCTCTTACATAATCTTTATGGTTTGGGGCTTTACCCCTAGGTCTCTGATTCACCCTGAATTTATTTTTGTTTACAGTGAGAGGCGTGCATCCTTCTTCAGCTTTTTGCAGGTAGTAATCCAGTTTTGCCAGCACCATTTGTTGAACAGTTTGTTATTTCCCCATTTGACAGGATTGATTTGCTTGTCGAGTATCAGTTGGCTACAACAGGATTCTCGATTGTGTTCCATTGGTCTGTGTGCCTGTCATTGTACTAGTACTATGCTGTTTTGGATACTACTGCTATGTAGTAGATTGTCTAAAATTCTCTTACTGTCTTTGCTATAGTACTTTCTACTTTGCATTATTGATATGTATGCACTATATTCTCTCTAAATTATAGTATATGGAGAAAGGATTGAAGTGGTCAGTGCTTTCATCTTACTTGAATCAACAATCAGCACCCTTGATAACAGCAGTAAGGGAATCATGAGATATATTGCATTGGTCAAATCTATAAGGAACCCCTCCAGAATGCTGAGGAGCATTGATGTCAGTTTGAACACTAAGGTGCATCTGATGTAGTACATAGTCTTCTCAATCACCTGACATGCATCAGAGATCTGGACAGTGAATAAGTATGACAGAAGAAGAACTGATGCCTTTGAGTCGTGTTGTTAGAAAAGAATGCTGAATATTCCATGGACTGCCAAAATAGCAAGCAGATATGTCTTGGATAAAATGCAGTCGGAGTGCTCCTTGGAAGCAATTATGGCAAAGCCTTGTCTTTCACACTTTGGACATGTAGCTAGGCAAGGCTATTTCGTGGAAAAGTGCATCGTGATTGTCAAGATGAAGGGTAGCAAAGAGGCGGATTGTCATGGTGACTTCAGTAATGGGCTCTAGTGGGTAGGAGATAATGAGGATGAGGATGGCACTGGTTCGAGCAGTTTTTAAGGACTATTCAAAGGGTCACTATGAGTTCTACTTAACTTGATGGCACCTAACAAACAAGAACAACTTAAAGACCTTTGAAACAGAAGTTATAAATAGTATAGTTAGAAGATACAGTAATCCTCAGCAAATATTTGGTGACTCATGGAGGGAGTTGACTGTCTTAGACAAAATGGTTATAATCACTCCTATTCTTACAAATGAGGAAAGTGAAGATCAAAGAGGTTAAATGAGTTTAGCTACCTTTGTATTTAGTAATTGGTAGAACACACCACTACACTCTAATTTTCTCATTTAATTCATTACTCTTTTTGTGATACCATATGCATGCTTAAAGATGGTAAATTCATTTTCTCTGGAAGCCACAAAACAGTCTAATCTTGACATGACTTCTGTGTTCTTCATAGACATTCTTCAGTCTTCAAGACTTTTAGCAATATGTATTATTCAGATTCTCTTACTTCCTTGGTGTAACATTCGGCCCTCTTGCATGCCTTCCCATGTCCTAGTCATTCTTGACAGCTAGTTACTCATATATGGATTAAGAGGCAGATAACCAAGGCCAGTTTTTGAGATTTTTACCACAGAAGACATGTTGACAGAAATAATGTAAAAAATGGGATCAGATATTAAGGAACATTGATACAGAAATAAACTATGGAAGAGGTCAATATGGCAAAGTTGGTGAAACAGATCTGGCATCTAAATAATAGAATCCCAAAGAATCTGAGGGGCAGATGAAGTGTTCTGTCTTTGGAAGGCCCTTGTTGCCATTGAGCCTTCATGGTCTGGATTTAACTCTTGGCAGCCAGCTCCTGACTCCTGGAATTTGACCTTCCCAACCAGAACGAGGACACAGTCATTCAGAAATTGTATTGCATTTGCTTACTCCTATGGATTAGTGGTAAATTGGTTTTTGATGCCTGTGTATTCAAAAAGATTGAATATTGACTAAGAACTGTGCTCAATAATTTATAAGGAATTACCTCTTTTAATTATTGTGACAGCTTCATTAGGTATGTTCTGATATTATTCCTATTGTACAACTGAGGAAAACAAAGAAATTAAGATAACCTCTTAAGACTCGCATAGATGTTAATTGGTAGAAACTCGACTTGGAGTCAGATAGTATGCTGTGTTTGTAATCTATTACATTATATGGTATAGCTGTAACATTATTGTTAAGCACTGCTTTAGTTTCTTTTTAAAATTAATGAAATTGATCACTTCAATTTTTATTATTTTTTCTTTCTTATTGTGACTTTTAAACAAAAGTTTATAGAAAAGTTGAACTTCATTCATTGTTGTACATTTTTCCTCCCTATCCTCCCCAGTTCACTTAAAAAAAAATCATTCATCATTGGGATAAAAAATGAAATTGATAACTTTAAAGACAAAGAAAAGTTTAGATGTTCTTGTGCTCTCTGCCTGTGACAGGGACTGACAGTTTGCTATTTTTTATCCATGGCTGTAAAATTGATTCCAGCTCATAGTGACCTTCCATCAGGTTTTTGAGGCTATAAATCTTGATGAGAAGAGCAACTGGTGGATCGAAACCTTGACATTTCAGTTAGCAACCTGATGTGTTACATACTTTATTTTTGCACAAGCCCCATGGCTGAAAAATTAGATGTCTTGGCACTATGAAGAACACTGACTAACATAATCTAATATTTAGAATTGGGGTTTAAATAGAAGGAAATACTGTCCCCAAAGAGTCTCTAAGCCTTGGCTGCACCTAATTCACAGCCTTTTTACACCACTACTAATGTTCTTTCCAAGCTAGAAGGGACATAGTGGATGATAGTGAAAGGATTCCTAGCATCTCAGGGGAGACAAGAAGTTCCAGAATGCCCTTCTTCATCCTCACATAGCTCTCAGCTTTCAGGTTGCTTTCTGGCTGAATTGGGTAATAGATAATAAACCCTTATTCTTCTGAGGCATGTGATGCAGATAGGAAGAAATCAGGCTCTCTACAATCTGAAAATGGGATCATTACTGAAAATGTGGCTTTGTTTGAGCTGCATGGGAAAGATTTCATAGGACTTTCATTGACAAAAGAATCAGAAATAAAAGTTTGTGTAGTCTGTAGTGTGTTTTTACAATTCCTTATTATTGTTTCTCATTTTTCTTATGCACTATTTTTTATTATTATTAAATTTTATTAATTTTAATGAACATTTACAGAGATTTGGGGTTTTCATTCGTTCATTGTTGCACTATTTTCTCTACCCTCCTCCCCAGTTTGTTCTTCTTCCCCCCCCCTTGAAAGTCTGTTTTAATTGTCCCATTGCCACAGTGCTTCTCAAAGCCAGTTCTGATTAATCTCCTTTGTCAGTGTGTCCTTTGCCATTCCCTATCACTCCTCCCTGAGAGAGACTTCACCCTGATTCATAAGGAAAAGGGGATGGCGTATTCTCTTAGCTACTTCCTGCTGAAAAAGGACGTTGTGGGTTTCAGGGTGAAAATCTTCTCTCACTACTCTAAAGGGCCCCTTTGGCAATAGGAACACATAGACTGTTATGGAGATTGATTTTGGAATTTAGATGCACTGTTATCAGTTGTGCTTAGCCACACATGTTCATATCCTTGAAGATGTATCATGGAAGTGTTGTAGCCTAGAAGACACAAATTTAACTAACAAGTTAAAAGTACATGAGTCAAAAATTAAAAAGCAATAATATTCCAAGTAGAGGCTCTAATAGTGTGGCCCACATCAGGTCCTCATGGCTGACAGGACTGACAGGCCCCAGCTCGCAGCTGGAAACAAAGGAGGATGCTTCAACGATTTAGATCCTCCCAGAAGAGCTGTGGGTGAGCATTAACATTACTGGTAAGTATATTCATTTTCTCCTGGACGCAAGAGCCTGCTATTTGGTCCTGAAAGCCTTCTGAGGTCCCAACTTTTCTCACTATTTCTTAGTTGTTGGAATTGACGGAAAACCTCATAAGCAGTTCCTTACTTCACCTCTGCCTTGCATGTGGACTTCCTAGTTGTAAAACAACACAGTGGTAGATGGAATTTGGTCCAGGACTTAAGAACAATAAATGACATAGTTGAGCGTCTACATCTTGTGGTTCCTAACCTTTATACTATAATAGACAAAGTGCTAGTCAATAGGTCTTTTCTTGAAAGAACTACCTTCCCTCTGTAACTTATCCACTATTTGATATGGTTTATGTATATTCATATATCTATTGTTATTGTTAGGTGCCGTCAAGTCGTAGATGACTCATAGTGACCCTATGAACAAAAGGCCTGAGCACTGTTCATAGAGTTTCCAGAAGCAGGCCATTTCAGAAGCAGATGCCACTCCTGTTTCCAGGCTTGTTTTAATCAGGAAGCTCCAGCAAACACTGTCCAACATGGGTAAACATCACCACTGGCACATCAGTGTCACAATATTCAGCATCACAGCAATTGCAAGTTACCTCTGTACAGCAATGCACAAATCAGTGCCATACCACCTAGAAGAATGTTTAACAGAAAAACAATTTGAACCAGGCCCGAGTGCCGCAGATTAAAATCACCCACCTTGGGCTTGGTAGCATAACTTTCTGTCCACTAGGCCAACGTAGCTCTCTCTATGTCATCGTTGTTGTTCTTAGGTGCTGTTTCTAAATACTACATAGGCCTGCCTGCCTGCCTGCCTGCCTTCCTTTCTTTCTTCCTTCCTTTCTTCCTCCCTCTCCCTTCCTCTTCCCCTTCTTCTTCCTCTTCCCCATCTCCCCTCCCCCTCTCCCAAATTCTTAGAGACAAAAGAGTAAATCTTAAGGAATGACTCAAAGTCCGAAACTATTGCTGGATGAGACAAATTTACAGTCTGAAAACTCACTGGAGGGTCAGCTAGGAGTTGATTGTGACTCAGTAGCAATGAGTTTTGAGTTTTCCTCTGGTGGCTTCTGAGGACCTCGAACATAGGGAATACTCAGTCTTGTTCACACTAGAATCTGTCATGTCCTGAGTGTTCAGTGTTGAGTGGTGAGTAAGGGGACTGTGGGCATAACTTTCTCAAATTATTGTAAGAGAAACACACTAAGAAAACAAAAAGTGAAATATTCTGAACTACATACAACCTTGTGTAATGTGGGAAGATATTACACATGTCTCAGTAACCTAATAACCAGAAAGATAAATCTTCCAATTTACATTTCCTAAGTAGGAACCTGTCTAGTTTGTTGTTGGGAGTGGGGATTCTGGAAATAAATAGTTGCTCAGAAGACATACTTGGCATGACTGGCAGTTCCTGATCTGGACCAAGCTATAACCAGTGGTAGTTTCTTTCTTCATTTTTTTTTTTTTAATTCGCGTCTTGTTTTAGTTGCCTAGAGCTGCCACACACACTACAATAGAATGACTGACTAAAGAACACAGATATTTTTGCACAGAAGCTAGATTTTAGAGTATTCTCAAGGTTTTTTCTCTCTGTCTCTGTGTCCACCCAAGGGGGAGATCCTCGTCTGTCAATTTATGGCAGCTCCATATAGTTCTTAGTGTTGTCCCCTGACGTACTGAGGAGTCCTCATGGGATGTCTTCCTCCTGTATATGACCTTGAAGCTATCCCTGTTCTCTGCTTTTATAAAACCATCAGGAATACTCACTCTGATAGGGCCTAATTAACTTATACTTGAATATCTTCAAGGAAGAGACCCAATTTCCTCATACAGAGACCCAGTTTCCTCATACAAGGTCAAGTTCACATGTACAGGGGGTTAGATTTCATCATAGCATTTGTTTCTTGGGGGAGAAGGAGGAGCATAATTGTAACCCTAAAGAATTACTATGCTAATTTGTTTTAAAATTTACTCTAAGCTATACTAGGCCAGGAGCTGATTGTGGAACAGACCACCAACTACTCATATGCAAGTTCAAGCTGAAGCTGAGGAAAATTAAACCGAATACACAGGAGCCAAAATAAGACTTTAATTTCATACCACCTGAATTTCAGAATCATCTCAGGAACAGGTTT
>NW_006399806.1:9802431-9813570 GCF_000299155.1 Elephantulus edwardii | reverse complement strand
GGCTGCTCCTTGGAGGCAAAGATTCTAGGGCTTCGCCTGACATACTTTGGACATGTTGTAAGGAGAGGCAGGTCTTTGGAGAGGGACATCATGCTGGGCAGAGTGGAGGGACGGCGCAGGAGGGGAAGACCCTCTATGAGGTGGATTGATTCAGTGACCGGAGTAATCGGGATGGATGTGTCAGAGGCAAGGAGATTGGCACAGAATAGAGCAGGGTTTAGGGGTGTTGTACATAGGGTTGCTATGAGTCGCAAGTAACTCGACGGCACATAACAACAACATTATTCAGACTTAACTAACAGCCAAATTTAAGGTGTAAAATCTGGGGTTTTAGTCCTGTCTTTAGAATGTGTGATCTAAAGAAGCCATCCAAATGGAACTGACTGTAACAACTGTCTTTCACCAAATGAAGAACAAAAAGTGGCAATCATGAGAAAAGTTGCTTCCAGAACAATCTTAAAAGGAAATGTTGTGTTTCTAGACAGTTGCCATAATTCCCATGTGTACTACCTATCAAATATTATATGCCCTTAAAACAGAAGCTAGTTTCCCTCTGATTTTCAATATATACCCTGTGGCTGGACCCTCAGGAAGAAGAGTCCTTATTCACCTTGTCACATCATTAATTGGTGCTGCCTCATACACCAGCATAGGAAGATATACTGAGTTGTTGCAAAATTCTTCCTCACAACTAACTCAAATGTCTCGGATTCAATCCATTTCCTTCTGTTGTTTTCTCACTGGGGACAGAGAACAGGTGGTCACCATGTGACAAACTAGTATTTTACATACAACTAAAAGAACTTGGAAGCTGTTTCCTTCACCTTTGATTTCTCTCCATGCTTGTTTATCCAAGTGCCAGGAACATGTGAATAACATGACATCCATGGAGAGGTGAAGGATCATTTTATGAGAAATGACAGAGTCCTTACTCTATCTGCACTGCCCTTTTGAGAAACATTTAGGGGCCTGTGTATGTATTTCCTTACAGAATTGGATTAGAGCTTTAGTCTCAGTGTTTTAAATACCACCATTGTACTACTGAAAATTAATTTCATTCAGATGTTCTTGCTCTGTGGTTGAAGTTGAATTTCACAATTTGGAGAGAGACTATTCAGGCTGTGGGAAAGAACTTGTCAGATAATTTCTAAACTCAACATTTGTATTAAAATCTACTTTGTAATTAACTTGCAAGTACTGTCAGTAATATACAAAATAAATGGAATTATGACTTAAAAACCCAGTTTTGTTGCCAGAAAATTCAAATTTATATGACCACAGTGAACAAAACAATGATCAAACACTATTGACAGCAATTATGAAGAAAATACTGAAGAAGAACTTAAAAATCTTAAATAATAATTGCAGAAGGGAGCTTGTCTCTGTATTCAATTCACATGTTAGAATTTTCACAAATTACAATTTTTATTTCTACATTTTTAATATAAAAGTGAAATTTTCTTTGAGGAAAGCAGTATCATTAGAGTTTATTTAAAACTATTGAAATGATAATACCTAGAGCTTATTTTTATTAACTAGTGTTAATGTAGGGATTTGAAGCTAATTAAGATTATGGATATAATTAATTTAGAATTTTCTGGCCACAAAACTAAGCTTTAAATAATTATTTTGAATCATTCTAATTGATAAATGTCCTGGTAAGAAAAATGACCATGTTTGTCAAAGCATTATTTTGTGCAACTTTGATGGAAACATTATTTCAAATTTTCTCTTTTGTTTTTTAATTTTCACAAAATGGGCTTTTTTTAAGTTTCAAAACTATGTTAAACTTTCATTTGAAACATTTGTTAACCATTTCTTGAAAAATAATGAATCATCTTTTCCCAGGATGGAAGTCCATACTTGCTAACCAAAAGTCATTTTGGTTTTTACTTTAGTCTTTTTTAAAAAGGAGCTCTGTTTGCTTATAGTGGTAAAGAGTTGCCAACCCAAAGGATGAGTTGCAGTCCACCAGCTGCTCCATGGGAGAAAGATGGGCAGTCCCCTCCCATGTGATTTACATCCTCTATAAACCCACAGGAAGGTCAGCTATGAGTTGATTCTGACGCAACAGTACATAACAAAAACAGCATTGTATGTAACATGAGAAAGGATTAAGAATTATTTGAAAACATCATGGAGACCGCTCCCACTACCATCTGCTGTGATCAGGATCTCAGAGCAAGAAAAGGGGCAGGAGAGAAACACAAATTTGAAAAAAAAAAACCCCAAAAAACAAAAACCACCACAAAACATAGGTAAAGATGAGATAGAGGCTAGGAGAGCTCCCAAGACTGTGACCCTTAGACATCCTTTAAACCTGGAACTGAACCCACTTCAGTGGCTTGACTTTTCAGCCAAACAGTTATTATTATATGCTATCAAGTTGGAACTGGGTTGTAACTGAAGTTTTAGCAAGTTTTCAAAGCCTGTAAACCATACCTTTCTCTCACAGAAATACTCCTTCTGTCTTCTTTTGAAGCTTGTTGGATCTTTCAATATTCTACCCAAGCCATCTTTAAGTGTATAGTCACCATTTGTGTTTTAAGAAAAGGTATTTGTTGAGAAAAACTGGATAAATTATGTGTACTGCACTGAAACAGATGAGGGAGAGAATAATTTAAAAGCGATATATGAGGGTGTTATAGTTATCACAAGAGTCCAGAATTAAGGGTGCATAGTGGAGTGTACCTGGGGCAGTGGGAGGGGTGAGACCCTATGACTAATGTCCCCCACCCCGCCCATCCTCAGCCTTTTGTTCCCAACCTTCCCCTACTTATTCCACTATAATTGTCTTATACAATATTTATCTTTATGGGACTGAGTTAGTTCACTTAGCATAATGTTCTCCAGACCCTCCCAAGTTACAAAATCAGTGTTCCTGCATGCTATGTAGTATTCCATTGAGTGAATGTACCATAATTTCTCAATCCATTCTATTGTAATTGGACATTTGAGCTGTTTCTATGTTCTTACTATGGTAAATAACGCTGCTATGACCATTGGTATACAAGTCTCCATTTATGCCTCAGTTCTCATTCTCTCAGGGTATATTCATGGAATAGCTGGGTCATATGGAATTTCTATGTTCAGCTTTTTGAGGAAGCACTAAACTGCCTTTTGGATTGTGAATGTGACCCTGTTTTTTTCTCACTTTCCTTGAATAAGTAGATCATATTATTGGCTGATTCAAAATGTCCCATGCCAGTCCTTCTCAGGTTGTAAGTGCCTACTATGTCGATATATATTTATTCCATTTATTTTTTTAACACTGTCCAATTTTCCTACATTCATACTTTATACATTCCACATACCTATTATTTATACCTATTGGTGACCGTTTGCAACTGTTCCTCTTCATTTATCTTTACAAATATGAGGACTCAGCCACCAGTGCCACATCTACAAACCTAAGTGTGCTCTATTGTTCTTAGGGTGTTGAAGGCCTGCTAATTTGACCACTCCTTCTTCCTAGTCTATCTTCATTTGCAAGCTCAGCTTTAGTACGATATCCTGATACCCTAACAGTGATTTTTTTTTTAATAAAAACACTTCTTTTTAAAGACAGGCTTTCATGATTTGATACTTTAGAAAGGCCACTTTCTGCTTCCTAGAATTGGTTCACAGGCTTATAAAATTGACTAAACTCCAAGAATACTTTGAGGAACAAAAGTCATGTTATTTTCTTGTATGAACTAGGGCCTTGCGTTATTTATTCTGATTTTGAGAAAGTCTAAAAAAAGTTACTCTCATATTGATATAGTAGACCCAGTTTATACTACTGTTAAACTTTTAAGGCCTTCTCAACAGAGAACCTTGACCACAGGTTGTCACCACTTACTCCTCCTACCAGGTGAAGTCCTGACTCAGGTCAGCTCCCTGCTGACATCAAGTCTTATGGGACAATGGAAGCCCTGGTACATTAGCTCAAAAGCACACTGTCTGCTCCCATCATGTCCCCTCTGTAGAGCTCGAGCGGCATTGTCTGTAACTTGTCCACCACCCAGTGACACCACAGACTCTTAACGCTTTCTGTAACTGCTGGA
Organism: Elephantulus edwardii; assembly: GCF_000299155.1. NCBI lineage: Eukaryota > Metazoa > Chordata > Mammalia > Macroscelidea > Macroscelididae > Elephantulus > Elephantulus edwardii. The sequence goes on along the minus strand of NW_006399806.1, from coordinate 9,809,524 downwards.
AAGGCCAATTGACAGTCCAATTTTAGTTCAAGGCATGAGGTAGAAGGCAATGGGCAAAAACTCTCTTCTGCCTTCCCCAGGGGACTTTTAGGAGATGCTGGTTAAGTGGACTCTGCCTAGAGATGCACCTGACTGGGTTTTCTCTGGTTGCTTTGCTCAGGTCAACAATGACCACACTTCTTTTTTTTTTTTTTTCTTAATTCAATTTATCCTTTAATTTCCTGGCTTCTCGTGCCAAAATTATTGATTGTGAATGACCACACTTCTGTTTGCCGCTTTCTCCTCCTTGTCAAGGAGCCCTGGCAGTGTAATGATTAAACTCTTGGCTACTAAATGAAAAGGTTGGTGGTTCAAACCTAACTAGTGCCTCTGCAGTGCTTTTGCAGGAGAAGCAAAAGGACGCCTTGTCATGGTGCTCCTAGATATACAGTCTAGAAAGTGCTGTGTGTCAGCTCTTTCTGTCACAGAGTTACTGTGAGTCCCTAATATTAGGAGCAACAGCTTGTCACACTTCCTTCTTTCACTGTCTTGCTCTCCATAAATAATACTCCCACCCTTTAAAATAAGACTTGGCAAGCAAGGTTTGTCTTCAGCTCTATGCTCTATTTTAAGAAATTTGAACCATACCAGTTACTACATTTACTACAGTCACTCACTCAGTGCCATAGTGGAGCTTGTGACGTACAGCAACCCAGTAGGACATAGTAGATAGTGTAAAGTTTCCAAGAGTGTCATCTTTACAGGAGCAGATTGCATCATCTTTCCTCCTCAGAGCAAATAGTGAGCTTGACCTGCCGAACTTTTGTCTGCCTTTGTTGTTATGGGCCTTTGAGTCAGAATAGTCTCACAGCTGACCCTTAAGTGGTTTTTCAGAGACTATAAATCATACAGGAGAAAACTGCCCATCTTTCTGTCAAAGGGCAGCTGATTCATTTGAACCCCTTGTCTTTGAGTCGATAGTACAAGTCCCTACCCACTAGACCACCAGAGCTCCCTTTTCATGTGGATGCCTGACTCTCAACCTACTGCACTACCATTGCTGTCTATTTAACATCATAGATACACTCACTTTCCATTTGATATTGCATTCACCCTAGGAATGAAAAACAAAACTTCCATTTCAGTCAGCTACAGTGTTTGTTATAATTTGTTTTGATCACAATTAGTCTCTATTTCTCTATAGTTGTTTCTCCTTCCATATCTTCAGTGTTTTTGTTTGTTTTGTTTTGCAACTCTGCATCCCCTGCCATCCCAGAAAAGGAGAAAAATTTGAATTCTTGGCATAGAAAAGCCTCCTGTTAGCTTTAATTAGCAAGTCTCTAAATTCATCCATGGTACTTTTTCCAAATACTCTGCCTGGTGCAGAGTTATGTATCAGTTTTATGCATCATGTCATTCCAGAGCCCATCAAATTACAGCTACTCCAGACAGGATCAGCTCTTCTCATTCCATTCTCCTCTGCCTCCCACAAGTGGAAAGAAAATTGACAATCTAAAACCGACATTTACTTTTCAACTGCATGTCTGTCTTTCCTGTGGTTCAGGGTAGCATTACAGAATTCCCAGAGCTCCTTGCACTTTCTACTTTTAATTTGTCCCCTTTTCTTTTTTTCTTTCCTCCTCCTCTCAAGGTCTTTTTGTTGATAATAGAATGTACTGTAGTGTGTTTAGTGTTTTTGTTGTTTTTTTTTTTAAATAATGATAAAAACATATAGGAAAAAAGTGATAATTAAACATGTATAATTCTGTGACATTAACTCTTCACATGCCTCTTTCCTCTTGGGATTTTCTTATGTATGTTGTCACTTCATAGTCTCCAGATAGTCTTCTATTTGCAGCTTCTTCTGACCAGTCTGTAGGCGTTCCTTCTAATTGTTAGAAATGGTCAGATGTATTGGTGTTATGGTGGTTGAGAAAGGAGTGGAGGAATATGATGAATTATGCTGATCCAGCTACCCAGGAGCCCTGTTGCCATTGATGTTTTGTTTGTCGTTCAGTTAGAAAGGACCCATAGCTGACCCTTCAGTGGGTTTGCAGAGGCAGTAAATTACATGGGAGGAGACTGCCCATCCTTCTATGGAGCATCTAGTGGATTCAAACTGTGTGCTTTTGCATTTGCAGCACAGCTTCTTACTGCTAGGCCATCAGAGCTCCCTCTAGTCTTTTGGCACAGTAAGGATAATATATCAAAGTGCTCACTGAAAGACTGGCAGTTCAATTCCGCTAGCCACTCTGAAGGGGAAAAAAGGGGGGATGTCATTGGAACCAACTGTGAGTCAGAATCAACCCTCTGGCAGTGGATAACCACCCAGAAAAAGGAGTCTTTTGACATGTCTGTATTTCAGTGGAATAGGTTTTAGCATGAAGGGAGAATTGGGACATGGGCTAGAGAGAGTGAAGAGAGGGCTGGAGTGAGTGGGGGGAGACAGGAAGAGGGAGAGGGAGATAATAACCCAAAGAGGACATAGATGTGTAAGAGCTACTCCTTCCTCAAATATTGGAAACTAGGAATCCCTTGGGTCTCAGGAAACCTCAAAGCATATGGTCACAGTGCCAATTAATCCTGCTGAGGAAGGTGATGCCAGCTTGGGGTGTCCATTCTAAACAGATAAGCCCCTGATCAGAGGAAGAAATCTGAAATGGCAGGTAGTTGGGGCTACATCGTACAGTCACTTCTGTGGTTTCAGTGCTTGGCACAGTGCCAGTTTATAAGAATTCCCCAGGATTTCTAAGTAAATTTTGCTGCTAGACTATGTTATTCTTAATCAGAGCTGTTTCTTGAAGGACTTTTCAAAGTACTCAAATAGTGTTTACTTAGAGAATACTTATACTAACATGATGACATGTAGAGTTGCATGGGAAGTTTTGAGATATCTTATATTGTCTAAAAAAGTAAGGCTTTGCACTGCCAACCCAAAGGCAAGCTGTTTGAAGCCACCAGCTTCTACAAGGGAGAAGGATGGTTGATCTCCTCCCATGAGACTAAAAGTCCTGAAAACCCACTGGAAGGTCTGACTTGACAGCAATAAGTTGGGGTTTTGGGTAGTATTTGTCCTCTATATCAATTAGGACATTGAAATGGTCTTAATAATATGATCAAATATTCTAATCCATGCTCCATATTTAAAAATTTATAAAGTATATTTATTCACTTTTGAAAATTTTATATCATGATGATGTTAAGAAAGAAATAATAGTAAACAAAGCTTTGTAGTTGTTGTTTGCAGTTGAGTCATAATTGACAAATGGCTGACCCTCCAGTGGGTTTTCAGAGGCAGTAAAGAGTATCAAGTGGATCTGAACCATAGGCCTTTTGAGATTTCAGTGTAGCAGCTTCTTTTTTTTATTATTTGAACTTAAAGCTTTATTTCAGTATTCAGTCACATTACTATTTGCACCACTCAAGGATACTATAACTTAAGAAATCAGACTATAATTGTCTATAGTATTGCTATTTCTAGTCAAGTACTAACTTGAGAAAACTTTTTTCATAAAGTTTTTTGATATATTCTTCTCAGGTTCTATGTTTTCAAAATGTATTTTATCCTTAATAATCTGGAACAAGATGTGCATTGCAGAATGGCTTATGGGAGGGGAAGAAAGGACATATGCAACAATGAATGAATGAATGAATGAATGAATACCCAACCTCTCTACAGCACAGCTTCTTAACACTTGGCAACCACAATTCTGAATGGATAAGATTTTGGAAATATTTTTTTCTTGGTATGATTTTCCTAATAGTGCTGTAGAGACTCTACTTTGTCTTTGGTACCCTCTTGTGGTCAGTGAGGGCATGGTTTGATTTTGCTTTCTTTTCAATGATTGATATTAGAATCTGTGGGGAATTTTTTTTATCTCTTTGATGAATTTAAAATACTCATAAATAATTGACGCTGGTACGTGTATAGTGAAGACATGGCAGGACCACAGACTTTAATCTTAGAAGCTGAACAATAGATAATGTGTTGTTCCTATAACCACAGTAGAGGCAATATAGTTTGAAAAACAAACAAGCAAACCCAAATTGTAGCCCAGAACATAGTTGACCTTTTTGTTAGCTTTCATTGGATTTGGGACTAATTTACAGTTCCTGGTGATCTGTTTTACACCGTTGTGCTTCCGGCTTCTGTATTTATCTCTGTTACCCTTTTTCTCTGTCAGTCTGTCTTAGTCTATGTACTCTGGCACATACTACAATAAGTACTATACTAAATACTGAGTATTACTGCTTTATAATATGTTTTTATATCTTGTAGTGCATCACCCTCCTACTTCATTCCTCTTCTTCTTCCTTATAATTATGATTTATTAATTTGCATTTATTTTAATTGATTACCTAATTCAAATGTGTTTGTTGTGGATTTTTACTTGTGAAGGAAGGGGATAGGGGAATTACAGTAGATCCTATGTTATGGCTTTAAAAAGACAGCAGTCAGGCAATTGTGCACGTTCATAAAGGTCTTTTCTTTGTCTCTATGCTTGTATTCGGTTCCAGAGTAATATATCATATCTTCATACGTTTTCAACCTGTGTGCACAACAGATTATCTGGGAGGCTGGGCTCTGTGAGGAGAAATGTGGGGTCAAGATTGTTGGAAGATCTATGAACAGTCTGAGTTATGCAGATGACACAACCTTGCTTGCTGAAACTGAGGAGGACCTGAAGTGCTTGCTTCAGAGGGTCAAGGACTGCAGCCTCCAATATGGATTGAGGCTCAATGTCAAGAAGACAAAGATTCTCACCACTGGACCAATTGGCAGCATCAGGATGGATGGTGAAGAGATTGAGATTGTACACAGCATTAGTTTGCTTGGCTCCACCATCAACACTCTTGGCACCAGTAGCCAGGAAATTAAAAGGCATATTGCCATGGGAAAATCTGCTGTTAGCGACCTCTCCAAAGTTCTGAAGAGCAGTGGTGCCCCTCTGGAGACTAAGGTGTGTCTGATACAGGCCATGGTCTTTGAAATCACTTGTTATGCATCAGAGAGTTGGACAATGACTAAGGAGGATAGAAGAATTGATGCCTTTGAGCTGTGGTGCTGGAGAAGAGTATTGAGAATACCGTGGACTGCTAGGAAAACAAACAGATTCATCCTGGAAAGGGTTAAACCGGGTGGCTCCCGGGAGGCAAGGATTGTGAGGCTCCCTCTAACGTACTTTGGACATGTTGTGAGGAGAGACCGGTCCTTGGAGAAGGACATCATGCTTGGAGGGTGGAGGGACAGCGCAGGAGGGGAAGGCCCTCTATGAGGTGGATTGATTCTGTGACTGGTGTAATCGGGATGGGTGTGTGAGAAACAGTGCGATTGGCACAGGACAGAGCAGAGTTTAGGGCTGTTGTACATAGGGTCGCTATGAGTTGCAAGGGACTTGACGGCTCATAACAACAACAACAACATGCTTATATTCCTCACCTTTATTCAGAGTTGGTGGGTTAAAAAAAAATTCTCAGTGACATGTCTACAACTAGTAACACAAGAGACAAAATGTAGCTGTATGTCCGTAAGTTACTGAAATAACTTGAGGACTTACATGAGTATTTAATAATGGGAGACAGGAGATAGGTGTATAAATGCCTATTCTTTCCGAGAACATGGTTCTCTGGATTACAGCTGTCCTTCCTGTGGCCTTATTAGTGAACTTGGCTAATTTTATGCTAGACCTTTGTGTATTTTTATTGTCTACTTCAGTGAACCCTTTGAGTCATTTCTGTGCTGGGCTACTGGTGTGAAGGACCAGGGTTTGGATGGAAGTCTAGAAAGTGATTCTGAAAATTATTTCTGTATTACCAAAATACTGATGTATTTGGCACAGAATTAACATTTCTTTTTAAAAATCTCATCAGTCATTGCAAGCAAAATATGTGTATAGTCACCACAGCTGTGCCCTTTCTTCTCCTCAAGCCAATTTCTTCTTCTTTTGTGGATAGTGAGAGAGTATAAGCTCTTGCTTTAAGATAAAAAGGAGTCAGTGTTGTGGACTGTCCTGCAGTGCAGCTAGTGATGTACAAAGGCTCATGCACCATAAGGTTTGCATGAAGGCCATTTTGCACGATCGCCTCTTGTACTACTGATTTGTTTGTTAAATAAAATACCCGTAAATATAGTGATACCAGGGCTATTGTTGTTATTATATACTGTAAAGATAGAACTAACTCATAGCTGAACTTCCAATGGACTTTCAAAGGCTATAAATCACACAAGAGGAGTCTGCCAATCTTTCTGTTAGGGAGAAGCTGGTGGTTTCGAACTGCCTGCCTTTGGGATTGGCAGCCCAACTCCTTACCACTAATGCCTCAGAGTTTCCTTGCCAGTGTTATAAGAGGAAGAATTTCATTTGTTTGTTAAATATTTAGTGAGTACTCACTAGATACTGAATTTTAAGGAGGATAGTATATGCATAAATTATTTCTTTGCTGTAGTGTTGGACATAAACATCGTAAGGGACTCATTAGTAAAACAACTTGAGCACTCAGAAGAGATAGTTGATAGATTATAAGGGACTCTTGAAGGAGGCCCACTTGGTCTGTAGGCTAAAAATATTTATAGTTTGAATACAAGTAGTCCCAAGGGTATGACATAATTAGAAATTGAAAGACATAAAAAATGACATCAAAGAGAATAGCATACAATGTTGAAAAAGAAACATACAGCAGCAGCAGTGGTGTGAATAGAAAGCTTAAAAGAAACTTATGAAAAAGATCTTAGGAAAACTACATTTGACTGGTCATTGTTGGCGATTTACTATAGATTAAGTAGTAACATCTACCAAGAAAATGATAAAATGTCCACTCCGTGTACCAACAGTGGAGAGGAAAAGCTCCTCCTACTCTGAACTTAGAAATTCTGTTTTCTCCCTGTTTTGTTAAGAAACTTTCTCAACAACCTTTTCTAGAAGGGAATTCTGGACTTATTTTCAAGTTAAATTTCTTTCATAGGATCACATTCTTTCCCTGAATAAGACAAATTCATTGAGCATTTTGGTATTTCCCTCCTCATTTGTTGTTGTTGTTGTTTTTCTCTTTGATTTCCTGGCTGCTGTTACCAAGAGTGTTGATTGTGGAGCCAAGTAAACTAAAACTGTTAACT
>NW_006399806.1:9787402-9801656 GCF_000299155.1 Elephantulus edwardii | reverse complement strand
ACATCTGGCAGTTCTCTGTTGACATAAAGTTCTAAACGTTTTTGGATAATTTTCAGCAGAATCTTGCTTACATGTGATATTAATGATATTGTTCGATAATTTCCGTGCTCCGCTGGGTCACCTTTCTTTGGAATAGGAACAAATATTGATCTTTTCCAGTCAATCCGTCAGCTGACTGTCCTCCAGATTTCTTGGCACAACTTAGTGAACATATACAGGGCACTGTCTGTTGAAATATGTCAGTCGGTATGTCAGCTCTCAACTCCTGGGGCCTTGTTTTTTGCCAATTCCTTCAGAGAAATTTGAACTTTCTCTTTCATCACCATACGCTCTTGCTTATATGTAATTTCATGAAATTCTTCTGAGTCAGCCAATTCCTTCTGATAACTTCCTCATTTACAGGTGTAATACTTTAATGTACAAATGAATCAGTAATTTTTAAATTACCTAAAAATTAGTTCATAAGATTTCTACTTACTTCTCCTGTTCAACTCCTTTATACCAGCTCAGAGGAAATGAGATCATCAAGTATATTCAAGAAGATAGTCAGAGTGTCAGTGAATCAAAATAGCATTGCCTGAAAATGAGCATGGATCTGACAGTCTCAGGAAAGAGCCTGGCCCATCCATCCATCCATCCATCCATCCATCCATCCATCCATCCATCATCTATCAAATACTTTTAAGTAATAACTTTTTCCAAGATTTATGCAAGTACTTAAATAAAGCAGAATGCATAATAATAATAATACAAATATCTAAAATAACAATTGACACATCTCTGAAGGGGTGAAAATAGGAATCTTCATTCTTGAACCAGCTTGCAAAGTGTTACATTTGATCCAGATGCTTCATGGTTTTACACTTTGCAAAATTAGGAAATAAACAAAAAGAATAATAATTATTTGACCAGTGAAATTTATTAGTATAGTTGTCTGATATGTTTCATACGAACTTATAAATAAAAAAAATATAGAGCCAATAGATAAAATGTTTATACAAGGAAAGATTATATGGCTAGTATATCTTCTTCAGTATACTACTCTGTTTGATTTTCTATAGAATCAAGCCATAAAATGGAAACCAAAGCTACCTTTTCCTCCTCTCGCCTCCGAGTAAAAGCCCAGCCAGTTTACAGCAGTCTGTGCTTCCCAAGAATCATCATTTCAGTCACAAAGGTCACTAGTAGAACGATGTCCAGAGTGTTCATTACAGACATTAATCAACTTTTCCATATGTCTTTTTTAAAAATTGAACAAGGAACTCATTCAATATTATTCAAAATGGGTGAGCCTGGAGGACATTATGCTGAGTGAAATATCTCAGTCGCAAAAGGACAGGTATTACATGGTGCCACTGCTGTAGAATGGGACTGATATCAGGGTGGGGGTAAGACTGAGAAAAACGGAATAAATTGTGTATACTGCACTGAAACAGATGAGGGACTGAATAATTTAAAAGCGATATATGATAGGGTATTATGGTTATCACAAGAGTCCACAATTAAGGTTGCATAGTGGAATGTACTTGGGGCGGTGGGAGGGGTGCGGGAGGATTGTGTACCAGGGAGGGAGTCTTTCTTTTACTTTTGAAAGAGAGGAGCAAACTGGGGGGGTGGGGGGAGAGGGCTGGGCGGGTAGAGAAGTGCAGCAGTGAATGAATGGAAATCCAAATTTTCTGTAAATTTTCATTAAAATTATTTAAAAAAATTGAATTGAGATTGACGTCTGGTGGCCAACTCAAAGGCAAAAACTGATTTAAATCCACCAGCCACTCTGTGGGAGACAGATGGACATTCTACTCCCATGAGATTTACAGCCTCAAAAAACCCACTGGAGGGTGAGCTATGGGCCAGTTCTGACTCAATGACACTTAACACAGTAACCAGTATTGGAAAGTTTGTTTTCCTTCTCATGAGCAAGTTCTTTTAAATACAGCACACTTTACAGTGGTAGGAAATAAGTTGTGTATTTTTACAGAGTGTCTGTGAGTGATTCTATAAACTGGTTCTCTGCTAACTCATCTGAATCATCAAGGTATGTAGAGAAGACATTGTCCCTTGGTCCCATAGCAGATAGGCTATAGCCTATCTGTTGAATAGTACTGAAAAATATTCTTCAAGGGATTCTACTGAACTGAATCTGGTCTCTCTCTACTACAGTTAAGTGTACCCAACAGAAAAAGACTGATTTGTAGATGTGCAATCCCCCCCAGATTTAAAACTTCTTTGAAGACAGATTACATATTTAAAAATAATTTTAATTTCACATTTTCCCCCTATTCTATCAAGGCTTTGTTCAAAGTTTGAACTCACTTGATCTTTATTAAATGTCACTAAGGAATTTTTTATGGAAATTGGTGAAAATTGAGGTTTTCTTCAAATCGGATGTAAATCTTTTTGTTCTTCATTTATTCCCTAGGATGGAAAGAAGAAATTTGACAAGGAGAGTGAGAAATACTATTCTATTCTTGACAAGCATTTAAACTTATCTGCAAAGAAAAAGGAGTCTCATTTACAAGAGGTAAGCTTTTCAAATGAAATAGCCAAAGGGTATTAGCATTAAATTGTGTATGGTTAAGTATTCTAAAAAGAGAAATAAAGGTCTAAGAATCTAGTAGTCAAATCTAGTATTCTTTATTAAAATCATGATATTAAAAAAAGCTGACTTAATTGAGCATTTAGTGTGGACAGTTAATGTGCCAAGGGCTTTACCAACATTATGACATTTAAAACTAATAATCCCAAATGAAGATTCAATCTTCTTTAAGTGATGAGGAAAAAAGAAGGAAAATGTTTAGCAAGACTTTTTTTTTATGTATTAGGCATATTTTAAATAACTAAAATCTAGCTAATGTCTGTCATAACCTTATATTAATTAAATTAAAGAAAAATATCTGTGACATTGTTTGTCAGGCTTTACTTCAGTGTTAGGTGAAAAAAAGATTGCACATTTTGAAATTTTCATTTTACATTGGTTTTCTTTTAAAAATAACCAGAACAATTTTAATAACATAGATATCTATGTCTAAGGAGTCCTTTTCTTCCTTTGTGTCTAAAATAGCAATTCTTCCTAAGGGTTGTGTTAAGACTAAAGTACAGTAGACTTGAGAATAGTCATTGTACTAAGGATTAAGAAAGGCCCGAAGCCCTGCTGAGGCATCAGTGCAGTGGTTAAGATGTCAGCTCCTAATTGAAAGGTAAACAGCTAGAACCTGCCTGTTGGTTCTGTAACAAGAAGGCCTAACAATTTGTTCCCATACAGATTACAGCCTAAGAAGTGCTGTGGGACCATTCCCCTCTGTCATTTGTGATTGCCACAACTCATAATCAGCTCCATAGAGCCTAATAACAACAATATGCTTCCAATTTCAGTGATGGAATGCAAAAAAAAAAAAAAAGTCCTTGCCATTTTTATTACCCTGTTGTTATTGTTAAGGGCCTGTCAAGTCATGAAGCCCCTGTGGACAGAACAGAACTGTTCCATAGTGGTGCGAGGCTCTTTCCTCCTTTCCAATATAGATCTTCAGGTCTGTCCTTGAAGGATCATCTATGTTGATTCAAACCGGCAACACCTTTCCCTGTAGTAGTCCAGCACTGCCACCCAGGAGCTCTCATTATTGCCTTGGCAATAAAATCTTGAAGCATCATCTATGATTTACTCTCAGCAGCGAGTAAGGTCTTGGGTTTCTCAGTAGTTTACCCTGTGACTCGTGGTTACTGTCCAAACCTTCATAAGGAACCCAGCCCTGTGACTCTCCATAAGTCTCTTATTTCAGTACTTCTAGGTATCCCAATCCTGAGCCTCTTTCAACTGTGTCCTCTTGTTTCTTCTGGCAAAGCTCTTTCCCTTCCTGAACAACTTTTCACATTCAGCCTGGTCCTCCACTCTTTGTATTCGTGTTCTTATTTTTTCTGTTTCCCATTTCAGCCACACAGCATGGTTGCAATGCAGAATATCACCAGAGTTGCATACCACCATAAGGGCACCAGGGAGTTTTTCCTTTTTCCTACCCTCTCATGTTCTAATTGAGAAAATTTAATTTATTTAATAGCTACCCATTTAACAAAATGCTTAATATAGTGACATTTTGTTTTGTGTGTTATTTAAAGAATTCATCCTAAGCTATGTGTTCTATTATTAACACTTGTTATTAAAATGGGATAATCTAATATACAATTGTGTGCTTACAGCAAACTTTTGTAATTAAAGTGAAATAGAGAAAAAGCTATCAAACAACAAAACTGCCTTTTGTAATTTAATACTGTATTCATGGATTGCAAAGGTTTTAAATGCTTCTATTCCCCTTAAACACTGCCCTAGAATAAATCTCAGTGTGTCAGGCAAGTGAATGTCATCATGTGAAGAAAGGCTCCTGTAATTATCACAAGTATATCATCATCTGCCTTGCTGAAGGCTATGGCCAGGGCACATTTTAGAAATCGTTTGTCTCAGCACCAAGAGTGGCATTTAGTGTCCCCAAAGAATCAGAGGTTCATCAGATTCTTGGCGACTGTGAGAGGCCAACCTTGGACAAGATCGCACTTAAGCCATTTCAAGAAAATAATGTTATCCTAATTGTAAAGTCCTCTAGAGGATATGCTTCACTTTTCCCTGACAACTGAGCTCAACATTTAATACTTCTCCTTCTTAGTATCACTAAATCTCTGAGATTGTGGTAGAAAAGAATGTTCGTTCTGATTCTGTACTTAGTTAGAAACTAGGAAAGCCTGTAGCTTGATTACTGAAACTTCCATTTTTCAAACATCTTCTACTATCCCCACCTCATACATATTCATGAAAATTCTTTTCCGGTACCTTTCACTTCGCACAACAGCAAACAAATAGCAACATAACAAATTCTATGAAAGCAATTCCCGTAGCATTTTATGTAGATAAGGGACTTTTCTCTCCCCTGTCCATCTAGTAATCAAACATGTCCCAGGGGAAAGGTGCCATAAACTTAATTAATTTCTGACATGAATTAAAAGCCAGCTATTCCTTACCAGAGCTGCTCTGGTGTTTATCAGCACCAAGCTTGTTAACTTGTTCTTACAAAGACCCTTCTGTGTCTTCTCATATTTGCCACTTACTTGTTCATTGTGCTGCTTGAAAAGAAGTGACTCAACTCTGAGGGCCCTCCATGACTTCCTCTTGCAAGGACCCTTTTGACTCTTTAATAAAGTCTTCCTTTTAGTGATTTAAAAAAAAAAAAAGCCCATTTCTAAGACTGAGTTGAAAGTTACTGAAAGTTACTTTGTGTTGATGGAGCTCCAAGACCATCGGATAGACAGATCATCGGATTAAACAGAACTGTAAAGTTGTATAGATTATAAGTGCTTTACATTATAAGTAAAGAACTGCTACCCGCTATGTGGATGTAGAAATCGTTTCCAGTATCAAAGTAAGAAGTTAGAAAAGAAGGATGAAAAGACCTGAAAGTGTAGACATAAATAATATGTTCATTTAAAAGGTATTAGCCAAACAAATTGTGGCTAACTCTGAGAAGGATGAGTCCCAGAACACTTGATTGAGCTCATATGAAACCTATTCTTGAATCAGAAGGCAGTCATCAGAACAGAGCAAGGAAACACTGCCAGGAAGCTGTCATCAGAACAGAGCAAGGAAACACTGCCTGGTTCAAAATCAGGAAAGGTATACACCAAGGATACATCTTATTTCCATACCTTTTCAATATATATGCAAAACAGATCATTCAAGAGGCTGGGCTCTATGAAGAGGAATGTGGCATCAGGATTAGAGGAAGACTCATTAACAACCTGTGTTATATAGATGAACAGCCTTGCTGAAACTGAGGAGGACTTGTGTTTACTGCAGAAGGTCAAGGACTGTAGCTTTCAATATGGATTGAAGCTCACTGTCAAGAAAACAAAGATTCTAACCACTGGGCCATTTGACAGCATCATGGTAAATGGAAAAGAGATTAAGATCATTGATAGCTTCAGTTTGCTTAGCTCCACAATAAACATTTTTGGTACCAGCAGCCAAGAAATCATCAAATTGTACTGGGGAAAGTCTGTGTCAGGGACCTCTCCAGAGTATTAAAGAGCAATCAGTTTAGACACTAAGGTGCACCTGATCTAAGCTATAGTCTTCGCAATTACTTGTTATGCATCAGAGAGCTAAACAGTGACTAAGGATTACAGAAGAAGAATTCTTATCTTTGAGTTGTAGTGCTGGAGAAGAGTATTGAATATACCATGGACTGCTGAGAACAGAAAAGCCTATCTCAGAGAGAGTTGAACAAGTCTATCCTGGAGACGGTGAAATCAGGCTTCTCCTTGGAGGGAATGATTTTGAAACTCTGTCTCACACACTTTTATCATATTGCCAGGAGAGACCAGTTCTGAGAGAAGGACATAATGCTTGGAAGGGTGCAAGAGAGGAAGACCCTGGATTAGATGGATTGACTCATTGACTAGGGTAACAAAGATAGGTGTGTTGGAAGCAATTAAACTGGCTTAGGGTTGAGCAGGGTTCAGAGCTGTTACACATAGGATTGCTATGACTCATAAGTGACTCAATGGCACATAACAACAACAACAAAGATAATTTGTATTATCTTTGTTTGTTTGGCTGAACGCATTGTTATCTAGACAGACTGACTCATCACTGACCTTCCAGTGGGTTTCCAAAGCTGTCCATCACATGGGAGGAGATTGCCCATCTTTCTCCCTTGAAGTTTCTAGTGGGTTCATACTTCCAGAGAAGTACAGCCTTTGCATTCTGAGCACAATTCCCTTAGACTCTGTTATCAGAGCTTTCAAAATATAAGACCTACAGCTAATGTATTGTATGTAAAAGACATTTTCATTAATCATTTAGAAGAAAAACCTCAACATGGAAATGAAGCTGAGGAAAGGGGTTGAGGACTTCATGACAGTTCATCAAATGAAAAATAAAAACTATTTTTTTTTAGAATAGGTGTAATCAGTGTTAAAGTTAATTAAACTAAAAACAACATGCCATTTTAAACTTATCAATGGACAGTATGCATTGCTAGTAAACTTACTGGAAACAGGGTATACTTTTTCTTTCCTGATGGAACAATAAAATATGATTTAGTCATCCTAGCAGTAAATTTGACCAATTTCAACTGGCATTAAATGTGATAGATGGTTGGGATTATTTATCTTGACATAGGAGTTTACACAAAAGAACTTATCAGCAATAAGTATGAAAATAAATTGTATAAGCAAGCTACAAATGCTGGTGAGGTTGTGGAGAAACTGGAACCCTTATTCACTGTTGGTGGGAATGTAAAATGGTGCAGCCACTGTGGAAGGCAGTATGGCACTTTCTCAAAAAGTTGCAAATAGAGATACCAGCAATTCCACTACTGGGAATATATCCCAAAGAGACCATAACTGACATCCAAGCGGATATATGCACACCCATGTTTATCGCAGCTCTGTTCACAGTAGCAAGGAGTTGGAAACAACCCAAGTGCCCATCAACAAATGAATGGGTAGCGAAGCTGTGGTATATTCGCACAATGGAATACTATGCTGCATTGAAAAACAAGGAACTCATGCAATATTATTCAAAATGGGTGAGCCTGGAGGACATTATGCTGAGTCAAATCTCTCAGTCGCAAAAGGACAGGTATTGCATGGTGCCACTGTTGTAAAATGGGACTGATATCAGGGTGGGGGTAAGACTGAGAAAAACTGGATAAGTTGTGTATACTGCACTGAAACAGATGAGGGACTGAATAATTTAAAAGCGATGTATGATAGGGTATTATGGTTGTCACAAGAGTCCACAATTAAGGTTGCATAGTGGAATGTACTTGGGGCAGTGGGAGGGGTGTGGGGGGATTGTGTACCAGGGAGGGAGTCTTTCTTTTACTTTTGAAAGAGAGGAGCAAACTGGGGGGCGGGGGGAGAGGGCTGGACGGGTAGAGAAGTACAGCAATGAATGAATGGAAATCCGAATTCTCTGTAAATGTTCATTAAAATTATTAAAAAAAATAAATTGTATATGTGAGTTGATCCAAGAGTTATTCACAATGGAAAAATTTTAAAACAGTTGAAATTACACAAAATAATGATATCAGCAAATATACAATTATAGTTTGAGCGTAAACTGAAATATGATATGATTTTAACAGTTTTATTTGGGAAATCACTTAAACACATTGGAAAATATCGATTAAGCTAAGTGGAAGAGAAAAAAATATCATTTCAATCAATATGTGTTCTATTAATCCCAGGTATTTTTGTTTTAAAGTAAACGTGTGTTTGTATGTGTATATAATTTGTGCATGTGTGTGTATATAGGTAAAATAGGAGGTAGAATTGCAAGTCGTTCTTACTATTTTTGCATTGCTTTTTAGTAGTGGTAAATAAAGTAAAAATAATAAGCATCAGGTATAATTAGAATAAAAAAGAAATAAGGAAAAAAGATTATTTCTTTTAAGTATATAGAATTTGGTTTTCTACCTAAGATGTCACTCTAAAGACTAAGGTGTGCCTGATACAGGCCATAATCTTTGTAATTACTTGCTGTGCATCAGAAAGCTGGACAATAATTAGGGATGATAGAATAATAGATGCCTTTGAGCTGTGGTGTTGGAGAAGAGTATTGAATATATCATGGAGTATTGAATAAACTACTAAGAAAACAAACAGATTCAGCCTAGAGAGGGTTAAACCAGGCTGCTCCTTGGAGGTGAGGATTCTGAAGCTTCATATGACATGATTTGGACATGTTGCAAGGAGGGATCAGTCTGGAGAGGATCATCATGCTTGGAGGGTAGAGGGACAACACAGGATAGAAAGACCCTCAATGAGATGGATTGATTCAGTGTCTTGGGGTAATGGGGGTAGGTGTGTCACAAACAGTAAGATTGGGACAGGATAAAACAGGGTTTAGGGCTGTTGTCCATAGGATCACTCTGAGTCTCAGGCTACTTGTTGGCATATAACAACAGCAACAACCTTAGAGAATGGCTCACTGGAGTGCAAACCCAGCAGTGTCGCCATAGGAGAAATAATGACTGTCCACTCCTGTGTGATTTACAGCCTCTCAAAACCCACTGGAGAGTAAGCTGTGAGTCATTACCACCTGTTGTTCTGTCACAGTTATGACTGGTGCTCCCTTTAAATGTTTATGGTTTCAAGTTGGGTAATAAATGACGAAGTTAACCTACTTTCCAGTTCAAATTATGATACTAACAGTTACTCGTAAATTCTACTGGTTTAACAGAAACGGTGAGTTTCAGTCCTGAAAGGGTCCATCCTAAGTAAAAGACTACCTTTCTGTGTCTTGTCCAGATAAGGAAGCAACCTGTCACACCCTTAAGTACTATACATCATGGATGACCTTTCAGATCAGTATGTGGTATATTGAATTTCAGGTGTCTAGAGTGGAAGTGATGAAAATTTCTATTACTGGCAAATGGCAAGATTCAGTATTTCTCCTTTATCCTACTTTTTGTCTCTCTCTCTCTCTTTTTTTTTTCTTTTGGTGGACCAAGATTGTGCATAGCAAATAATTTTCCAAAGAAATTATTTTCTATCGGGGTCGCTGATGCCACCCCAGGATGCACAAACCTTAGAAGAGTCATGGTAAAAAAGACACAAAGCAAAGTCAGGTGAGTCCAGAAAAAAACACACTGGAACTTCAAAGAGCCTTTTCCCCCCAGAGCCATTGAAGACATGCTGGATTCCTGTGGCAGAGTTGTGAGAATCCAAGTGGTAAATATGGTCTGCCATGTTAGCTCTCTAGAGATTCAATCCCAGGAGTTTTATTTGGACTGGCCACTCAGCCACCTGCCTGGCTCTTAGTGAAATGCCAGAGTCCCAGAAGAAAAACAGGTGTTCACCATAAACCATATTTTTTGCAGAGTCAGTTTAGACATAGTAAGCCACTCTTATCAGTTAGGGCAGTGGGATCCCTCCAAAATCCACATTCCCTGAAGGCAGCTCAGGGCCAAGCTTGTTAACAGAAATTTTAATGGGCAGTAAGCTGGCAGACATGTTATGCTACTAATTCTACACACCTTAAATAATAAAAGAGGGAAAAAGCCATCTTACATTCTAAGAATGTCTCAGCATTGCAGTTTGGTTCCACATACAAGGCAGCACAGTCAGTGACATTACCTCTCAAAAGTATTAGAAAATATTCAGATGCAATTGTGGAATTTAATTCACTTGGATTCTGGACATATTCTTGGACCCCTTAGACTCAGTGTTGTACTGGAGATAGGTCAGGATATCTAGTTATCTGCTTTTATTTTTCAGTCTCTCATTCTGTGATGTTGGGCTTATAGCTTACAACTAGCTGTTTGGGGAGGATTCATTCAATAAAAACCAGCTAGTGCTGCTTATCACGTTTCCTGGGAAAGTTACAGGGTCAGTTAGACATGTAAACAGCACACCGCCACCTCTGATCCTCATCTACAACTTGGCATTCACTCTTAGGAATGGTGTATCATACCAGTGATGGTAAGAAAACAGTACAGAAGATCTACATGAAATACTGATTTTTTTTTCTCCTTCAATTATTGGAGACTGAAAAGTTTGGGTTCCAAATTCCTAATATGGTGTATAAGTTTATATATATTATTCTAAAACTTGAAATTCATAATCTTACAACCCCTTACTGGCTTGCTTATAGTGTTTCTGTACATAATAAAAACGAATGAAATTATGATGCCATCGAGGTCCACGTTGACAAATGCATTTCATCTTTTTTGTTTTACCTTTTGTTTGTGTATTTCCTGTTTTTCCCATTGTTGGTAGCAAATGCCTAGTCGTAGAGCCTGTTGGTTTTGTCTGTGTTTAGTAATGTCAGCTGGCAGTGAGAAGTGTGATGCTGGGTAAGAACAGTCAAGCATGCCTCTGAGCTGAGCTCTGGTTAGTGAGAAAAGGGCATCTGAGGATGGCTGGTGGTGGGTATTGAAGAGGGAACAGAGCTGAAGCCAAAAGAAAATGAAATTATTTCAGGAACACTTGCCCACATCACATGAACCTGCTTAGGCTCAAGAAGAAGAAAGTTGAATGGCATTGGTGGTGTCTGATTCATCAGGTTAGAGCCAATGGATTTTATTGTCGATTCTATCAACATTGTTCTCTTTTCTAGAATACTAATGTATGATTGATTCTCCAGCTTCATATTCTCAAATAATTCTCCCATAATTAAAATCCCAATTCATTATGCAATGCCCAAGGTCTTTTGTGCTTGGTTCTAGGCTTACTTATCAGTGCTGTTATAAGTATATTTACATTGCAGCCAGACTATTTCATGCCTTTCTACCCTTTCATGATAGTGGACCTGGCCTTTGCTTTATCTTTGTGAGCTGCTGCCAGTTGTTCATTTTCACGTCCAATTAAAATACTACCATTTTCTCCCAGAATTTAAATGTGCCTTCTATACACCCATATATTTTCACATATATACATAACATTTATATTTATGGAGTGTTGTTGGGTTTTTTAAAATATAGCAAATGTATGTGCTTTCTGTTTTGTATGTTTGTTTATTTTTCCTTCCTGCTCTATTGTTTAGGAAGCTCTGGTGGCCTTGAGGGTGAGGAATTGCACTCTCAACTCAAAGGCAAGTGGTTCATATCCACTTGCTGCTTTACAAGAAAGAGATAAACAGTCTCCTCAACTCCGTTAATATCAGTCTAGTGGCCAAAGATGACACCTTTCTGGCAGTTTAAACTCATTGGTGGCTCTGAAGGAAAAAAAATGGACAGTTTCCTCTTGTATGATTTACAGCCTTCAAAAACCTGCTGGTGGTTCAGCTGTGAGTCAATCCTGACTTCATGACGACCTTGACTCCCCCCACCACCCCGTCTCTGGGTTGGAGCCTGCTCATTGAAACCTAACAGCAGCTCAATACATCATAAATGCTGTATTCCTAGGGCAGAGGAAAGACACCAAATTATAAAGTTGTTGTTAGGTGCCGTCCAGTTGACTATGACTCCGTGACTCTATGAACAATGGATTTGAACTCTGCCTTCTCCTGTGCCATCGTCATCATCTTTGCCTCTCTTGAGCCATTGTTAAAATCACACTGCGAGTCCACCTCATTGTGGGCCTTCCTGTGTTTCGCTGACCCTCTACTTTCCCCAGAATGATGTCCAGAAAATGGGAATTGACTCCTTCTAACAACGTGAGAGATATTTTTATGTGAGACAGAGCTTCACCATCCTTCCCTCTAATGAGCTTCCTGGCTGAACTCTCTCAAAAGCATTTATCTCTTGGCCAGTCCTGGGATATTTAGTACTGTTCTCTAGCACTATGATTCGAAAGCATCAGTTCTTCTTCTGTCATCTCTAGTCACAGTCCAACTTCTCAGAACATGATAAGTAATTGAAAAGATCATGACTTGGATCAGGCACAGCTTAGTGTTAAACTGACATCCTTGCTCATAAGCATTTTGTGGAGTTCCTTGATTGCAGACTTTCCCATGCAATATGCCTTTGATTTCCTGACTGCTTGTACCAAGGTGGTTGACTATGAATGTAAGTAGGATAAAATCATTAACCATTTTTATCTTTTCTTTGTCTCATGATGTTGCCTGTTGGTCCAATGGTGAGGATTTTGGTTTTCTTGTTTTTGAAATGCAATCAATATTGAAGGTTGTAGTCTTTGATTTTCTGCAGCAAGTTATTTCAAGGCCTTCTTATTTTGAACAAGCAAGATTGTGTCATCTGCAAAAGTTGATGAGTCTTCCTCCAGTCTTGTTGCCACAAGAGTTAATAAAGATTTCAGAGTACACTGGGTTTTGAGTTCCTCTCTATTTAATTAAAAAATAGCCTTTTAACTCCTTTTGTCATATTTTGTCTGTTTTTTACTCTTTAGGCAGATACACAGATTGATAGAGAACATCAAAACTTCTATGAAGCATCCCTAGAATATGTCTTTAAAATTCAAGAGGTCCAAGAAAAAAAGAAGTTTGAATTTGTTGAACCGGTAAGTTAAAATTCTGTATAAAATGATAGACTTCGAACATCTTATATATTTTTTTTAAGAAAACATATTATCTTGTTGATAATTATGATTTTATTATATTTCTGCAATTAAAATGTGTCTGTACCTTCTATGTCTTCTTTTTCTTTAGCAATGTTGTGCTTATCTTTCTTTTTTAAAATAGCTTGTTCCTTTACTAACCTTAACATGTGTCTGCTCTCTAATTAACTAATTTCCCCCAATTTAAACATAAAAAGATGTACATACACCGCAGCCATTCATGGTACCACTTACCAGACCTTTAGGTAAAAGACATCATTTAAAGCTGCTCTTTTTCTTTCTCTCTCCCACCCCTCTTCCATGCAAGGCTCGGATCGCCTGACTTTCCTATGAAGTCATTTATTTTCTTAAGTCACTAAAAAAGTTGAGAATCCCTAATGTAAAAGGCATCATAAAAAAGAACAGGTGGTTAATCTTTATGAGTCTACATCATTCTTAGCATTTCCACCCCCCAAGCAATAAGCTAATGTGTTACAGTATTGCTTGGGTAGGCATCTTTTTTTTTTAATCATTTTTTAATTAATTTTAAATAAAACTTACAGAGACTTTGGATTTCCATTCATTCATTGTTGCACTTTTCTCCGCTCCCCTCCATACACTCTTCTCTTTGAAAAGTAAAAGAAAAGTTCCCCCATTGTTTTACAATCCCTCCCCCCAGGTCCACTCCACTATGCAGCCTTCGTTCTGGACTCCTGTCATGACAAAAATAACTAATCACATATCCCTTTTACACAGTTTTCTCCCTCATCTGTTTCAATGCAGTATACATTATTTATCCCATCTTTCTGAGTCTCCCCCCACCCCAACCCCGATGTCAGTACTGTTTTACAACAGTGGCACTATGCAGTATTTGTCCTTTTATGACTGAGCTATTTCACCCAGCATAATGTCCTCCAGGGTCACCCATTTTGAATAATATTGCATGAGTTCCTTGTTTTTCAGTGCAGCGTAGCATTCCATTGTGTGAATATACCACAGCTTCTCTATGCTTTTGTTTGTTGATGGGCACTTGGGTTGTTTCCAACTCCTTGCTATTGTGAACAAAGCCGCAATAAACATGGGTGTGCATATATCTGCTTGAGTGGTGGTTATGGTCTCTTTAGGGTATATTCCCAGTAGTAGAATTGCTGGGTCAAATGGTATCTCTATCTGCAACTTTTTGAGGTAGCGCCATACTGCCTTCCACAGTGGTTGCACCATTTTACACTCCCACCAACAGTGAATAAGGGTTCCAGTTTCTCCACAACCT
>NW_006399806.1:9750077-9787302 GCF_000299155.1 Elephantulus edwardii | reverse complement strand
GCCAGCATTTGTTGCTTCATGAGACTTTGTCCAAGATTAAAAGAGGTAAATTCTAAAAATAAATTATCTGTGTTACAGGCTTCATCTCTATTAAATGGACGTGACAGGGATAAGCACAATAGTAATCAGATATCTATTTTAGAGTTCTTATGCCCTAGTGGGTAAGGAGTTGCAGTGACAACTCCTGAAGATATGCATTTTGAATCCACCAAACGTTCCCCAGGAAAAACAAGGACAATCTCTTCCCATGCAATTAAAACTTCTCAAAACCCACAGTTGGGTTACTTGGGTCCCGGTCAAAGGCAATGAATAACGACAACAATCTAACTTAAGGCCTTTTTTTCTTTTTATACCAGTCTTCAAAAAATCTGTTTGTAATAATATCTTCTTTGATTATTTTAGTGGAAGTAATATCAAGAAAGAACACAAATTCAAACATACATTTGGCATAGTCCACTCTTTAGTGCAAATGCATTGTTGATGTTCTAAGAATAATGAGAAATGGAGATAGAATAGAAACTGGGCACAGTTACCAGGCTGTGTGAGACTTTGTGGACACAGCTCCACACTGGTTTTCCAGGACCGCCTGACTCTCCCAGTAAACCAGGCACTTTTGTAAGTTTGTAAGACCAGTCCTTCAGTGAGAATTTCAGGAACTCAAGGTCACCACTCAGGCACAGGGATTTCACTATTGGCTTTTATCTGGGATAACAGGATTAACTCCAAGTCTCTTTGCTGAACAGCTTAATCCTAAATCCCTGAGAATGGATTCATAATCTGGTATTAGAGGTTTTAAGAATCTGATAAAGAGTTATATGACTTAGAGGTCTTTTTGAGACTCTTCTGGAATTTATAGACCTCTAGTTAGGCTAACAGCCCCTATTCTACACAGATGACCCATATTGCTATGCTTCTCCTGTCTTGACTCTGCCTGCCTCAGAATGCTACCATGGTGGCATCACTGGCAGACTTCTTGCCCAAAGTCCACCTTCTGGGATTTCTGGTTTTTAAAAATTTCTTGATACGTGACTCTTCAAGTGCTCCACTATTTCTGATATTTTTCTCCTGCCTACTTCTTCCTTCCCTCTTTCTCTCCCCCATCACATGTGATGTTGCTCTCCTCTGCTCTTCTGGTCCCAGGAAGACCTTCTCACAACAGGGCACCTTCCTTCTGCCAGAGGAGCCTTGCACTGTGGGCTGGCTGCTGTCCTGCCTGCATCTTTCATAACCTGTCCTGTCTGAGAGCATTGAAGTAAACCGTTTTGTAAGATGTCATCAGATGTAAAATTGTTTGGACACAGTTGATAAAAGGAATGATAAGAATTTATTAATTTTGGCCATAGTATGTGGAGGAAGTAGAAACTGTCATTCAATTGAAATGTGTTTTCTTTCTCTTTTTTACCGTACTCCAAACTGGGATGGGCTGACATGTCTTCTGAAATGCATGCCATTGTAATGACACGGTGATCAAAATTAATGATAAATTTGTCCTACTTCCAAAATATATTCTTGGCGGCTGTATTTTCCTATTAGAGTGTCTGGCCAAACCAAATAGGACTGTCAGTTTAGTCTCGTTCTCATTTCTAGTCCCCAAGTCTCATCCATGAAGTTTTATTTAATTTCCAATTCAGTAGTAAGAAAAATAGGAATGCAACAGGGGCACATTGATGTTGAGGTTAATGCATTAACAAATTAATCTGGAGGAAAAAAAATTGGGGACATTTCAGAAGCAGAGCTTTCTGCAACTATAAACAGAATAAAAACATGAGTACACTTTAAGATCTTTCCAGCTTTTATTTTGCAGAAATACAATTTTTATCTGGTGATACATGTTATGGAAATCTGGCAGTTTCTTCCAGTTTTAGGAGCCTTTCTGGTGCACTGGTAAAGCGTTTTACTGTTAACCTACCAGTAGTTTCACAAGTGAAAGATGTGGCAGTTTGCCTTTATAAGGATCTGCAGTCTCGGAGACCCTGATGGTCTGTTTTATTCTGTCCCGTAAGGCTGCTAGAAGTTGGAATCATCAGATGGCAGTGAGTTTGCTTTTTAGGATTATTCTAGTTTTAACCCAGATTAATTTTAAAAAGTAATTGATAGAAGCATTAAAGCAAAATACCTTGGGAATGTGGTCTGTTTCATACAGATAAAAAGAAATAAGTTGTTGTATATCATCAAGTCCAAACTGACTCCTGGCCAACCCTCCAGTGGGTTTTCAGGGGCTTTAAGTCACATGAGAGGAGATTGCCATCTTTCGCTCATGAAGCAGATGGTGGATTCCAACTGCCTGCCTTTGCCTTGACAGTGCAACCAAAGCCACCGGAGCTCCCTGATGAAGTAAGTGGGAGATGGTGCATCATGTTAGAGTCTCTGGGGGTGGTCTCTGCAAATGCTGAATGTGCTTGACTGCTAAGCAAAAGGCTAAAGGTTGGAGTCCACATTTGAGAAGATAGCTCTGGTGGTCTGCTTTGAAAAAATTAGCCATTGAAAACTCTGTGAAACACACTTCTGTTGACACATGGTGGTCATCATGAATTAACTGGACATGAATTCTGTGGCACCTGCATTGATCATGATCACTAGCATTCTTCTTTTATGATACTTTGTTGTTGTGTTGATTGCTGTCAAACCGAGGTTAACTCATAGCGACTCTATGAACAAAGGATCTAATACCTTTCCATAGCTATCATTGTTTCTCCAAGTATCCAGAGTTTCCAGAGGCATGTGTTTTAGGAAGTGGATGTCACTCCTGCTTCCCAACCTGTTTTACAACTGGGAGCTCCACCAAACACTGTCCAGAATAGGAAACCATTATGCAATTTGATATCTCTGTGGCACAAGGTTCAGCATCATAGCAAACTGAGGTTACCTCATATAGCACATTGACAGAGAGTGATGTGCAAAGTGGAAGATATTCCTCCAGATACAGCAGCACTAGGCTCATTTAGCAGTGGTTAAATGTTGTCGAGTCATATATGACTCAGAGAAAGCTTTGCACAAAAGACCTGAACTCTGTTCTGTGATTAACATAATCTCTGTAGGGTTTGTAGGGTTTCCAGAAGCATCTAGTTTAGAACACGGATGCCACTCCTGCTTCTCAACATGAATCAATCTGGAAACTCAACCAACAATTATACATAACGGGTAACCATTAGTATTTGACAAGACTATGGGATAGTGTTCAGCATCACAGCTGCTCCAAGTTGTTCAGTACAGCAATAGACAAATGATTGCTGTGTCTTTTAAAGAATGTTATTCTAAAATTAATAAATTTGGCCCTCAGGCCTCAGGCATAGGTCCCTACAGGATTTTAAAGCCACACCATCGAGCAGGTTTTCCACCCTTATTCTTAGTTTAAGGCTAAGGGCCTTTATTCTAGATAATTTCATATTTCGCTACAATCTCAAGGTCCTGCTACCTGCTGTAAAACTTTTATAAATATTCATTTTGTATTACAAAGAAATACTCTTGTATTTTTTTAAAGATTTCATTATTTTAAGGGAGCTCTGGTGGCCTAGTGGCAAGAGATGTGGTTCGAATCCACCAGATGCTCTCTGCTGGAGAAAGAGGGGCAGTCTTCTCCTCTATCAGTCAGATCTGCTTTGAGAGCACACACACAAGATAATAAATTTTTTAAAAAAACTCACCATAAGGAATTCCTTATTTTTAAAAAGAGCTAAATGTAAGTATACATATAATAACAACAAGAAATAGTTACATATTTTAAATACACAATTTATTTTTATTACTAAAATAAAATTTAAAATCCAACATTTTAAACTCATTTTTCCTTAAGTGATGCAAACTGAGTGATCAGTTTTCCAGGTCCTCATACTTTGTGTACAAAGTGATTGTAGGTATCAGTCTGGTGATCTGTAGGCTGCACTGCCCACGTAGTAGCAGCTACCCATGTGGGACTACTGAAGAAATGAAGCTAGTTTAGATACACTGGATACACATCAGATTGCAAAGATTTAGTATAAGATAAGGGGGGAAATTTAAATATTTAAATGATGGGCAATCCCCTCGCGTGTGATTTACTCTCCATCCTTCTCCTGCAGGAGAGCTGGTGGGTTTGAACTATGTGCTTTTGGGATTGTAGTGCAGCTTCTTACCACTAGGCCACAGTCCTCCTTAAAGGATAAGTGCATTTCTTGAAGAATAAACTCTTCTCCTCATTACACGCATCTTAAATAGAAAATTCTTGAAGGGCCTTTTGAGTTACTTCTAGGTATTGTCAATGACAGTCTGAAACTTGGAATAGCAGGTAGATTGTTGTTTTTGTTGTGGTTATTGTTGTTGTTGATTGCCATCAAGTAGAGCATGACTCATAGCGATCCTATGAACAGAAGACCTGAAAGTTTTCTATAACTGTCGTCGTTTCTCAAAGTTCATAGAGTTTCCAAAGGCCTATTGTTTAGCAAGTGGATGCTACTCCCACAGGTAGATAGTGAATGAAATTCTATAGAAATAATGCGCAAAAAGTTGTTCCGTTTGTTGAGCTGGCTAGTTTTCTTGTACTTCATTTTAGAGATTAACCATATAAAGCTATGGTCTTCTGTAGCTACTAGTTGACCTTAGCACTCTGCTGGCTGCTTCACTTTCTTCATTCCTACCAAGATTCAAGAATGTCTGGGTCTTCCTCATTGCCTCTGTGCCTTTGTTCCTTCAGTGTAGAAGTTTACTTAAAGCTATTTCACCTGAATCCAAGAACATATTTGAGCAGTGTTGCTCCAGGCAGGTGGGTAATCCCCACCAGTGCCAGAATTTTAAGAGACTAAAGAAAACAATTGGTTATAGAAATTAATTATTATCTCTTCATAAACAATGACAAACACAAAGGCATGATCACTTTGCCAAAACAAAGTTTACAGCCTGGTTCTGTTTAGATTGGGCAGCTGTTCACTCACATGCTATGAACCTCTCTTCCTTCACCTGTTACACAGGCCTGAACATCCTTTCTGCCTTCTTTTCTTTCACTGACATTCACATTACATTCATAATCATGAGACTTTCAGGTTTGAAACAATTAAAACATGTTATCTTTACCCTGGATCCTCAAACAGGATAAAAATTTAAATTTGTGCAATTTGATGGCTTGTTGTTGTTATGTGCCATCTTGTCGTTTGCGACTCATAGCGACCCTATGTACAACAGCCCTAAACTCTACTCTGTCCTGTGCCAGTCTCACTGCCTCTTACACACCCATCCCGATTACCCCAGTCACTGAATCAATCCACCTCATAGAGGATCTTCCCCTCCTGCACTGTCCCTCCACCCTACCAAGCATGATGTCCCTCTCCAAGGACCAGTCCGTCCTTACAACATGTCCAGAGTATGTCAAATGAAGCCCCAGAATCCTTGCCTCCAAGGAGTAGCCTGGTTTAACCCTCTCC
Organism: Elephantulus edwardii; assembly: GCF_000299155.1. Taxonomy (NCBI): domain Eukaryota; kingdom Metazoa; phylum Chordata; class Mammalia; order Macroscelidea; family Macroscelididae; genus Elephantulus; species Elephantulus edwardii. The sequence continues at coordinate 9,781,909 of NW_006399806.1, read as the reverse complement.
AGGATGAATCTGTTTGTTTTCTTGGCAGTCCATGGTACATTCAATACTCTTCTCCAGCACCACAGCTCAAAGGCGTCAATTCTCCTTCTCTCCTCCCTAGTCATTGTCCAACTCTCTGATGCATAACAAGTGATTGCAAAGACCATGGTCTGTATCAGGCACACCTTAGTGTCCAGAGAGACACCGTTGCTCTTGAGTACTTCAGAAAGTTCCCTAACAGCAGACTTTCCCATCACAATATGTTTTTTGATTTCCTGGCTACTGGTGCCAAGAGTGTTGACCGTGGAGCCGAGCAAACTGAAGCTTTGAACAATCTCAATCTCTTGGCCATCCATCCTGATTCTACCAGTTGGTCCAGTGGTGAGAATCTTTGTCTTCTTCACATTGAGCCTCAGTCCGTACTGAAGGCTGCAGTCCTTGAACCTCTGCAGCAAGTGCATGAGGTCCTCCTCAGTTTCAGCAAGCACGATTGTTTCATATGCATAACACAGATTGTTAATTGATCTTCCACCAATCCTGACGCCACACTTCTCCTCATAGAGCCCAGTCTCTCGGATAATCTGCTCTGCATACAGGTTGAAAAGGTATGGAGATAGGACACATCCCTGGCCTACACCCTTCCCAGTTTTGAACCATGCAATGTTACCCTGCTCTGTTCTGACGACTGCCTTCTGGTCTAAGTATAGGTTTCGCATTAGCACAATTAAATGTTCTGGGATTCCCATTCTTCTCAGAGTCAGCCACAGTTTGTTATGATACACACAGTCAAACACTTTTGCATAATCAATGAAACACAGATAGACATTCTTCTGGTATCTAGCATCAGCTACAATATCCCTAGTACCACAGCCCCTTCTAAGCCCAGCCTGGACTTCCGGCAGTTCTCTGCTAATGTGCTGTTCCATTCGTTTTTGGATAATCTTCAGTAGAATCTTGTTTGCATGTGAAATCAATGGTATTATTCTGTAGTATCCACACTTTGTTGGGTCACCCTTCTTTGGAATGGGAACAAATATAGATCTCTTCCAGTCAGTTGGCCAAGTGGTTGTTCTCCAGATTTCTTGGCACAACTTGGTGCACACATCCAGGGCAGCATCTGTTAGTTGAAATACGTCAATTGGTATACCATCTATTCCTGGGCCCTTATTTTTTGCTATTTCCTTCAAAGCAGCTTGAACTTCTTCCTTCATCACCATAGGCTCTTGCTCAAATGTGGAAAAGAATTGTGTTGCTAGCCTAAAGGCACATGGTTTAAATCGTCCAGCTGTTCCTTAGGATGGGCAGTTGCCTTTATGTGATTTACTGCCTCTGAAAATATCACTGAACTGTCAGCAAATTCAACAATATGTAACAGCAACTTCGTTTAACTCTTTGTCTAACTATTATAAGCAACAAACAAACCTTCCCCCATCAATTAATTTGGTATTGTAGTACCCTCTAGAACAGAATAGAATGCCTTAATGAAGTTCCAAGGTCAAAATATTGATACATGTATACTGTCAGAGCAGCTGGTGGATGCATACTGCCAACCTTTCAGTTAGCAACCAAGCCCCTAACGGCTGCATAGGCTGGGTGCCTCCTGGTAATTAAAGGCTTAGGAAATTGTGAATATGTTTCCTGTGATTACTTTCAAGGAAAATAAAATATTTCTTCTCGAAGATGTGCTATGAATGAATTACCCACTTTTACATTTGGTCTAGGTTATTGGAGTGATAAATTGTAAATTGATTCCTGAGCTCTTGGGAATAATAAAGTGGTGTATGAGTGTTTCCTAATTAAAATTTGCTTTTTCAGAGCTAACGCTTGCTGTCATAGTTTGAAGTATATTCGTTGTTATTATTTTAAAGCTCAAGTTTACTTTAAGCTACACTGCAGGTATTCTAACCCAAAACAATCCACATACTCAGGGTTGAACAAAGGAAATAACATATAGGAAATAGAGTCCTTAGCGTTGTTCATCTTGCCCTACTCAGTTCCCTTGGTACCAAAAGGTGCCATTGGCCATTGACTCATTTCTGACTCATGGAGACACCCGGCATCTCAGAGCAGAGCTGTGCTCCACCTAAATTACAATGGCCCGTTTTTGGAAGTGGATCACTAGACCATTCTTCTAAGGCATTTCTGGGTAGATGTGACCCACCAACCTTTTCTTTAACAGCTTTTGTATACTGTCGAGTCCGAATTGGCTGATAGCTTATCCTCCAGTGGGTTTTCAAAACCAATAAATCTCATCAAAGAGATTGCCCATACTTTTCTCACAGAGTAGCTGTTTTGTTCAAATTTGTGTACCTTTGGGTTGGCAGCGCAGTTCCTTACTACTAGTTAACAGTGAAGAGTGTTAATTGTTCAGGATCCAGGGACTTTTTCGGAACTCAGTTCCTAGCATTCAGAGACTTCTTTGTTACTCAAAAGCTTAAAATCATTGGCATCAAGATGGAACCGATTCATAGCTGCCCTTCCATTGGGTTTCTGAAACAGTAGATGGCACAAGAGCAGATTGCCCATCTTTCACCTGTGGAACCACCAGTGGATTTGAATTACCAGAGACAAGGCCTTTGGGAGTGCAAATCCCTATATTCTACACCACTGAGTTGGAGTATAAAGTGAGATCTCTCAATTTCTGTGTCTATGTGTGTTCATTCTGTGAGTGGAGTGGCGGGAATGAGTGTGTTTGAGATGGCAAGGTTGGCACAGGATAGAACGGCGTTTAGGGCTCTTATACATAGGGTCGCTATGAGTCACAAGCGACTTGATGGCACATAAAAACGTGTGTTCATAAAGCAAATCTGAAAAGTTTAACTTTGCTGCCATCTACAGGCAGTTATGCCGTATTTTAAACTCTCATTACCCAACTTCCCAAAAGCTGTTTTCAGAAATATGGAACAAAAGGAAAAGGTGAGTGGTTTTTCTGTCTAATGTTTTTTACTTTCCAGAAAACTGTACATTCCCTAGGATGTGTTACAAAGGTTAAAATAAAATTGTCTGCTACCCGCATATCCGAGGGAAGGATAGGCAGTCTCCTCCCATGCAATTAACAGCTTCTGAAAACCCGCTGGAGAGTCAGCTATGGTTCAGTTTCGACTTGACAGCACACAACAACCAGCATATCTGAATATTGCTAAAAGATGTCCATTTCAATTTCTTCCCCCCCCATCCTTACTGAAGCCAACTTGCTGTGTATAAAATGCCAAAGATCTATAGCAATCTGAATAAACATAACGAAATAGTATTTCAGAATCTTAGTTCCTTAAAACAAAATTATATGACTTTTAAAGCAGAGCACCTTAGAGAATGTTGGTTTACCAAAGTCTACATTGAAATATCTCCCAAGATTGTTTTCTTTATGAGTGGGACCCACATGCAGTTCAGAGTATCAATTCTATGTGATGAGGGTCTCTTCCTTTGGGTAAGCTGTAAGGAGTCCCACCTGGAAAACACATGAAAGATAGAAATGGAGAACAACTCTAGCCTTCATTTTCTCCAGCTGTCTCATCTTTTGGAGTCTTATGTAGCATCAGACAGGCAATTTGAATCTACTAGTTGTTCCCCAGGAGATGGGTAAGCTACTCCCATGCGAGTTACTGCCCCAGAGGATCAGCTGTGAATTGGTTCTGAATTGACAGCATGTAACAGCAATAACAACATTATTTGGTTAGTAACTTTTAGTCCTTTCTGCTTCTTTTCCAGCAAGCAAGAATGGTTCTATCTACGAAAAATTGTTTAAAAGTATATAAACTTTTCTTTTTCTTTTAATAGTGACCTTGCATGCCTGAGTATAATTTCTTAGTTATTAGTATTTTGTTATTATCCATGTCCTGAACACTCAGAATAGTAGAAAAAAGTAGATCCCAAAAAGTGAAATCCTTTGTGAAAGTTTTTCATAAAATGTCTTCTTGGCATGTGACATGAAATCCTTTCTACTTACAAAGATCCTAGAGAATAGCATCTGCCTTGCAGGACATCTGCTTCACAGTGAGTAAAATTCATCTGTGGTCCAGCTGTAGAAAGGAGTCCTGAGATAGTGTCAGTGATTGATACGCTTGCCTGATCACTGAAAAGCTGGAAGTTCAGATCCGACCAGAGTTACCTCAAAAGACTTGGTCCTTTGTTTCTAGAAATCAGTCACTGAGAACCCTCTGCTTCTCTCTCAGTACTGCTTGGCCATGCATGGGTAGTCAGGAGCTATAATAATTTCAACAGTAAACAGTCTTTTGACTGTAGAAGGTGAAAAGTTAAATAATATATAATAAAGTTCAGCACCTTTATCTGGCACTTCTGGTGGCATAGTCTGTAGGGAGTTGAACTACGAACCCAAAGTGGTACCTCTCTGGTAGTCTGACTGCACCAGCGGCTTCAAGGGGAAAAGATGTGCATTCCTCCTGTACTATAACTTACAAACCCACGTGTAACTTTCCAAAGAGGGTCAGCTATGAATTGGTTCCAATTTGACAACAATGAAAGAGTGATCACCTTTATCAACTCTATGGGCATATTTCAGAGACTAATCCTATTTATATACTTTAGAAGTCTTTTTAAAATTTTATGTCTGAAAAACCTCTAAAGCCACCTGTCTAAAACTTAGCTAACTGTATGTTTTAAACTATAGCTTGTTTGTCTTATTTAGTCCACAATCTTAACATTGAAGCAAATGCTAAATTTTATTGGATAATTTAACAGATTTCTATTCGTATCATTTCAGTACTGATGTATTCTTTTTTTCTTTTTTTGGCTTTGTAATTGTATTTATTTAGAGATCCCATATGGCTTAAGGATATGCATATAATTGTCAAGTTGACAAAGGGTGTGTTGTGATTTTTTTAATTAAGATTTTATTGTAAGTTTATAAAGAACTTGGAGTTTCATTCATTTATTGTTGCACATTTTCCTCCCTGCTCCCCCCTGCCTCCAGTTTGCTTTTTTCTTTGGGGAAAAAAAGTTCTTTCATTATTACACAGTCCCCACCCCCTAGATCACTTTACTATGCAACTCTTATTCTGGACTTTTGTCATACCAATAATACCTAAACATATATTCCTTTTATACAGTTCTCTCCCTCGTCTGTTTCAATGCCATGTAAATTATTTATCCACTCTTTTCTTCATTTCTCCACAACCCCCCTCTCAGTCCTGTTTTATAACAATGGCATTATACAGTAATTGTCTTTTTGTGACTGCAGTATTTCACTCAGCATAACGTCCTCCATGGTCACCCATTTTGTATAATGTTACACGTTCTTGTTTCTCAAAGCTGCATAATATTCTATTGTGTGAATATCCCACAGCTTCTCTAACCATTTTTTGTTGGATACTTGAGTTGTTGCTAGCTCTTTGCTGTTGTGAACAAAGCAGCAATAATAAACATGGTGTGTATAAATCTGTTTGGGTGGCAGTTCTGGTTTCTTTAGGGTTTACTCCCAGTAGTGGAATTGCTGGGTCAAATGTTATTTCTTTCTATTTATCAACCGATGCATAGTAGACAATTCAAAATAATTCCGAAATAGCCAAACATTATATTCCGGTGGATTTTCAGGAATTGTTCAACAAGAAAACGGAAGTCTTTATCATATAATAGCAAAAATAAAACTTGAAAGTGTATTTTTTTTAAATAAATATAAGTCAGTTTGAATGGAGAAAAATAAGTAACCAGTTGATGTTTAGCAGAATCTTGTCTATTTTCCCAGATAAGAGGAAGTGGCAGGATGTTATTTACATATGAAAATGTGTTTCTTTCTTAACTTGAAATGAGTTACAGATTATGCTGTTTAACTTGAAAAGCTGTAATTGACTTATATCTCTGATGGCCTATTGGCAAGAACCTGCGATGCAATCCTGAAGGCATGCAGTTCGAGGTCACCAGTTGCCTGTGGGAGAAGGATGGGCAGTTTCCTCCCATGAAATTTACTGCCTCTGAAAACTTACTCAGCTAGGGGTTGGTTCCGATGACTGGATTGTACACAACAACAAAAACAACAAACAACTTTATTATAGAAAGAGTTTGGAGAGGGTAGAAGTCCCTGCATTTTATATTAAAAGATGAAAATAAATTTTTTTTAGATATCACTTATTCCATTATACATACGTATTCCTTAAGAGATCCAGTCACTTTTTACAAATGAAAAAAAAATCGAGTTAGTAAGTGTACTCAAATTTGAAATTTGAAGGACCATAGATTGCTGTTGTTGTTAGGTGCCATGGAGTTGACCCTGACTCAATAGTAACACTGTTACAACAGAATAAAACAGTACCTGGTCCTACATCATGCTCAGAAGTGTTGCTGTGTTATAGCCCATTGCTGGGGTCACAATGTCAGTTCATCGTATTGAAGATCTTATCGTTGTCACAGATTGTCTGCTTTTCCAAGCATGATGTCCTTCTGAAATGCATAGACTGCTAGATTTTTTAATGAAAACCTAACTCTAGTTCATGTATGAAAGCACTGTGTTGTTTTGTTGCATCTTTTAGATCATACTTTTTTTCTTTGCTTTGAGCTCTTCTATGCCTTGCCAAAATATTATCTATTGAAAACCTAAATCGGTACTACTACTGTGTGTTTCTTTTCTTAACTTCATCCCACACAAATTCTCATTCTTACCCCTAACTCTTCTCTTTATTCCACCGATATTTTCATTAGATTCTCTTAGCAAGTACGGCCTCTGCCACTTGAGCTTTCCTCCCCATATGTCTATGGGATATTTCCTCAAAGCATTTGAATAATACTTAACAGGGCACTGTATTACAAGTCTCAGAAATGAAATCATTATCTCAGCTTTTGTAATTTGTGTTTTATATTCATAATTCTGGTGCTGCTCTGCCAATGAGTTAGAAAAATAAATTCATTTGAGAAATTAGAACAAGATATATTTTTCTTCAAGCAGGTTTTCACTTTTCTTCTGTCTTTATTTTCTTTGCAGCTTTTGTCATTTCTCCAGGGTTTATTTACTTTTTACCATGAGGGATACGAACTCGCACAGGAATTTACACCGTATAAGCAACAGCTGCAGTTCAACTTGCAGAACGTAAGACTGTGCACCTGCTCTCACTGCCTCTCCTTAGCACATCTGGGGATCCAGGGTAACCAAATCATAAACAAGTCGAGCCTTACAGTCTTTCCAAAGTTGTTCTTAAACTTCCCTTATTATCCATTTGGGAAGACCAATTCTAATATATTTTAAAAATAATATTAAAAAAATATTCAGGCTGCTGGGTAAAAGTAAACCATAGAAGAAAATAACTTAAGCTAGAAAATTGTATATCTGCCAATTTAAGTTTGATATTACCAGGGTAAAGATTCTTGGGAGTTTAAAATTTGGCATTGTTAATTTAGTGGGTGATCTTGGTCTTACTTTTTGAGACAGTGGCATATCTATATTTGTGAATTAAAGAAATTAGAAGATCCAATGTGTTTCTAAAATTCCTTTAATCACTATTATTTATTCTTTTAAAATAATAATCTGGAATATGTTTGGAAGCAGATGTTATAGAATTATGCTAAATCATAAGTGATAATTATTTATGGCGAGGCTTGTGTCATGTTGTCAAATCAGTCTTTTAAGTCTGTGTTTATGTAGTTAAGCAATTCTTTTCTTTTTCAAATGCTGTTTCTCACTGGTATTTATAACAAAGCAAATAAAACAAACTTCATCCAACCCATGCCTCTATTGTCAAGCCTGTCAAATAGTCATAATTGATGAGGTTTGTCTACAAAAGTGAAGTTACTCCTAAAACCCTGCCTGCCAAAGCAATGTTCTACAAAAGTGTACCTTTCTTTTCCCCCCTGATTCTTGCCATTATGGCTGTAGTAAATAGTTAACTGGAGAATTGGAGTGTCTCATGAGAAATGGGCAGTTGTGTGTAATTTGCTTTTGCTGTGAATTTTAGCTTTTTATTTAACCTAGACTTGGTGACAGAGTCCATTTCAAATATAATTGATTCAGTTGCTTTGGTGGGTTGGTTGTTTTTTTTTAAATTTAATTGTGATTATAATGAAAGTTTAGCAAAAGATTGGGTTCTTATTCATTCATTGTTGCACATTTTCCCCCTCCCCCTTCCCCAGTCCACTTTGAAATAGTATAGAATACATTTAGGCTTTTTCTATAAAGAGGAAAAGTTGTAAAAGCCAAATCATTTTAATCGTTTCTTTTCCAATTAAGTGTAACCAGATTAACATTCTTTAGATTTGAGTATAAAAATTCAAGCAAGGCATTGAAGAAAACTCTTTAGCTAACTGTTAGAGAAATTTATAACTAATAAATGGATCTAATCTAATCTAGTAGTGCTTTTCTTTAGTTCAGTAAGACCTGATAAGTTCTTAGTGATAAAGCTGGATGGTTTTCATGTTATTGGGCTTCTGCTTTTGAGATAATACTGCCTGAATGCAGAAAGTTTCAGATAGAAAAGGTTGACACTGTTTTGTAGCTTAAGAAAACTTACTTTAAAATGAGTAAATTGTTTTCTGGAAGAGAAGAAATTGGTTGTTAGGAACTGATTCATTCTTATGAGCTGATTTATATATTGGTACATTTATTAATAAACTTGTTGGGCTTTCTGAAAACCACATTGAATGATGCTTTTTGAATGAAGTGTTTGGACAAACATTGCAAACCTTTTGACTTTTTTATTATCTCTGATTTGTTAATCAATCAATAGTTCAAAAGCAAGTGATTTAATTTTGGTTTTATTATGTTGTACTTAAAATTAGTCCTTATCTATGAAGACATTATCTGTTTGTGTTTTGTTTTGTTTTCAATCTGGCCCTATTCTTTTCTGCTGGGGGTGGGAAACCACAAAAAAAAAAAAACCCCAACAGAAACCACCCAAACAAAAAAACAGACAAAACCCTAACAACAACAAAAAAATCCCACTACCTCAAAAACATAACTCTTCTCAATGTAAACCCTAAGGATGTGTTGTTGTTGTTGGTTGCCATCAAGTCGATCACGACTCATAAGCAACCCTATAAACAAAAGAACTGAGGACTTTCTATAACTGTCATTGTTTCTCCAGGTTCATAGAGTTGCCAGAGGCATGTGGTTTAGGAAATGGATGCCACTCCTGCTTCCAAACCTGTCTTAAACTGGGAGTTCCACCAAACACTATCTACCATGGGCAACTGTTATGACATTTTAGACCTCCAGTGGCACTAGGTTCAGCAACACAGCAAACCCAGATTTCCTCAGCACAGCAAATTGACAGAAGAGTGCTATACACTTTAGAAGAATGTTCCTCCAAAATACAAGGGATTAAAATTGAATCCCTTGGGCCAAACTTTTAAATACAAGGGCCCTCCAGGAGGTCTTGTTAACTCTAAACAAGAGTAATTCATTTGTCCCTGAGGAAAATGCTATTTGTTAGGTGTTATAGTATTCTTATAACATATGGCCTGCCACTTAAATCATGATATATCACTGGGAGAAGGGGAAAGTCACACACACACACACACACACACACACACACACACTCTCTCTCTCTCTCTCACACACACACACTCATGATTTACAGAGAGAACATGCAGGCCATACAGACTTAAACCAGAATGATTCCAAATCAGACTATAGAAGTTGGTATGCAGTGTCTCAGACTTTGTGTGTAAAGAATCAAGGTTACTCTTTACTACCCATAGTTTTGTAATGTTAGGTTGAAGGTTCCTACGTCATACGTCATTCAAGTTAATAAAACAATTTCTTTTTACTTAAGACAAGAAATAATTTTGAAAGCACTCGTCAAGAGGTGGAGCGGTTGATGCAAAGAATGAAATCTGCCAACCAAGACTACAGACCTCCCAGCCAGTGGACGATGGAAGGCTACCTGTACGTCCAGGAAAAACGTGAGTGGAAAAAGACGGGTAACATGTCATACCTGGCATTGTTTTAGTGATATGTGACTTGGTTAGCATTTCCTTCAAATAGGAAAATTGAAGTTCTTTATAAACCAAAAGTAGTCCCCTTCACATTGGGTTGATTCTGATTCACAACAACCGTATGAGACAGAGTAGAACTGCCTCAGAGAAGTTCCAAGGCTGTAAATCTTTATGAAAGCCAATACCACACCTCTCCTAAGGAACAGATTGGTGGATTCAAACCATTGGTCTTTTCCCTTAGCTGCTGATTATTTAACCATTGTGCCACCAGGGCTTCTGCAGTCCCTTGTAGATTTGTTAGATGCAGTCTGCTCTTTTAACACAGAGGAAGGTTTTACGCATCTCATCACTAGCACCTCAGAGGCTGTTACATTTGCTGAAGTGGGAACGTGATAGCCTTCCCTGATAATGTGGTAACAGGAATTCCATTTTAAAATTTAATGGTTACACCTAATCTTATTTAAAATTTCATGGAAAATTGAAAATCAAAGCCTTTATCAGGATGATTATCTTGGTAACTATAATAATGGGTGGTGGTGTTTTTTTTTTCTCGGGCAGCATTGTTCCATTTCTTTCTCAGCTCTGACAAGCTTTCAGGAGTAAATTTGACAGTTGTGCAAATGTCAGATTGGCACCCTTTCTGAGGTTAGGAAATAAGTATCTGATCCAATCCATAGAGAAGCATTATCATTATGTCTCAGAGTGAAAAAGTTTTTCTCCCCCAAAATTAATAAAGAGCCATTCAAAGAATTTAGTAGGTTTTTTCCTGCATATCACTTGTTCCTAAACACAACAGTTTGACTGCTTTATAAATTAAATTAGTCCGTAGTGAGTTGTGCTGCTGACCCAAGGGCCACACTTCCCTGAATGTTCAAATTCACCAGGGGCTGAATTTTAAAAGGTGAGCAGTCTGTTCATGTGCAATTTTTAGCCTTAGAAAGTGAATGCTTTCAATTCTGACTTGACAACAAAGTGACGGGGAGAAATAGAAAAGAGAGATCGAGATTGGCAGAGACATCAAACCAGTCTATTCTCAGACTGTCTGGTGAATAAGGTGAAGGAATGTCATTGGTTTTCATTTCCAGCTCATCATTGACCAAAATCAAAGACTTAGATTTTGCAGTAGTATTGAATTGCATGTAAAAGCTTCAGAATACTTATTCTCATTTTCTCAGTCTTTTTCCCATAGTGGGAGAAGCCTACGCAGTACCACATTGATGGTTGTTAGTACAATCAAGTGAACTCACAGTTACCCTGTGAATGACAGAACAGTGCTCGGCCTAGTCCAGTGCCATCCTCTTAGTCTCTCTAGGTAGAATAATGAAGTTACTTTGGTTGGTCAGATAACGGGAAACCAGAGATAATGGGCTGACTATAAAAGCCTTGGCAAATATGCAACATGATCAATAGAGTATAAGCATATTAAAATGTGCTGATGCCCAAGCAAAGGCCAGATGACACAAATAATGACTTGATTTGGTAAACCCAGCAGACATTTATTACTGCATAGAGCATGCACTAAAGCTACACGTAAGACCTAGATTCCAGAATTTTCTCTCTTAAGCCTAATTTTCCCCCCTGTCTGTTCTTTTTAGATCATGAAATGATAAATTGAAAGATCTGAGCAGCTATTTTATAATTGGACCTAATTCTTTTACTTAAATTTCATGGAAAAAATGGCCTAGCATTTCATCATATATGGGAAATAGGGATTTGACTTAAGAACTAATAGAAATTATTGAATTGTTATTGAGAGCCTCGGGGTATGATTACACATTGGGACGAGCTCACATTTTCCATCATTGAAGGGTGTGATTAGGCCAGATAGAAGTATTTGCTGATAGGGTTGGACATGTATACATGTGGTAAAGAAGTTGGTGGTAGATTTATTTTTTGTTCTTTGGAGCCAGCTAATGTATTCTTTCAAAGTGAAAGGAACTGGTAGAAACTTGTGTCTGCCTCATAATGGTTACAGAAACTTCAGATTGTTGAACAAAAATTTGGCTACAGAATTTTTAATCACTTATATGAGAATCTGCCTGTGCAGTGTCCCAGTTTGCCTTGCTCTCATGCTGGACATTTAGGTCCATCTATCTATAACTATGCTTTAGAACACACCCTTTGATAACAAGAGCATGCTTGGGTTGAGTGTAGCGTTTTATACACCTTCCTGATGTTGACATTTTTGTCCTAAGATGCTAGACTTCTCTTCTAGGTCAGTCTAAACTGGCGGTAAAACAATTTATGGTACCAACCAGTCTTTCAGGGGAGCTCTGGTGGCATAGTGGTAACAATCTGCGCTGAAGTCCCAGAGGGACACAGTTCAAATCCACTAGCTGATCCACGGAAGGAGGATGAGCAAAATCTTCTTCATGCAGTTACCGCCTCTGAAAACCTGTGGGAGGATCAGCTGTGGGTCAGTTCTGACTCGATGGTCCTTAACAACAACAGCAGCCACTCTTTGGAGCTTTCCCATCTCTCTCAGTAACACCATGCAGTTTCTTGATGTATATTAAATTGTTCATATTTTTTAAAATGTACAATTTGATAAGTTTATCAAACAATTTGTCATATGTTTACACTTATGACACCACCATCACAGTTAACACCAAGAACATATTGTTTACCTTCAAAGGTTTTCTCCTTTCCCTTAATAAGCATCCCATCTGTTCTTCCCAACTATTTATCCTTCTTCTCTTTTTCTACTCCACTGACAATGAGTTGCATCCGACTCATAGTGACCTCCATCATGTTTCTGAAGCTGAAAATCTTTACTGGAGACTGGCTCTCTTTCCCCTGCCAACAAGGTGGTAGATTCAAACTCCTAGCCTTTTAGTTCACAGCCCAGCATGCAATTATTATACCACCAGGGCTCCTTTCTCCTTGCTTAGATATTTTAAAAGAAAATGGATAAATTTGTGTGTTTGAAATTATTTCCTTTAGTTTTACATGAGGCACAAGTGCAAAGTCCCTTGTAGCCTGGAGTCTTTGACAGCATTTATCACAGGAAAAGCAAATGTAATCCATTCACCAAGACGTAGTGATTGCACACCCCTTATCACCAGATGAGTATGTGATAACGTATTCTGGAGGAGAGAAGTAGATGTGAAATAAAGAATATGACTTGAGGGTGTTTATTCTATAATCGAAGTGCAAGAAGTGCAAGACAAACTCCTGCAATTAGCAGTGCATGATCAGTAGTAAATCTCAGTTCTGTAAATTGAGTGATAAGTGGAGAAGCAAGTGATGGCCTAGAAGCAGGTGGCTGTGGTTGGATACAGCGCTCACCTCTCCTGAGGTGTGTAGAGTCTGTTTTACTCACCTTCAGATAAGTACTAAATAACTTCCTAGGTCTTTTCAATTTAAGGAGGAAGAAGGTGGATTTCAGAGTCAGAACAGTTAACAATTCTCCATCACTCCTTAATTAAAGGTCTCCACACAAACTACACTTCAAACTCGGTGCCTTCATTTATATATGAAAAAGGGATATTTCTATGGATAGGATAAGAGTGCATAGACAATGAACACTGCATTGGAAAAGATGAAGGAAAGAACTGTTTAAAAGGAGTGTATAATTAGGCATTATATGTACAACAACAGCCCAGAATAAGAGGTACATTGCAAAGAGGACTTTGAGAGGGAGGAAGGGAGATTATAATGCAACAATGAATGAATATTTTTTTTTTTAAAAATGGTAAACTGGGGAGAGATAAAGGATGTAAAATGTACAACAATGAACAAATGAAAGAAATCTTTTTTATAAACTTTTGATAAAATCACAAAATAAATTTTATTTGAGAATAAGATAATATATTAAAAAGTATATTTTTATTAACATTGGTTAAGTAATGCTGTATTTACCATGATTAATATAATATACTCTTTATAATTTATTGTTGATGCTGTTGTTGTCATGTGCCATCAAGTCACTTGTGCCTCATAGCAACCCTATGTACAAGAGCCCTAAACCCTGCTCTATGGTGTGCCAACCCCATTGTCTCTGACACAACTACTCCCATTACCCCAATCACTGAATTGATCCATCTTATCTAGGGTCTTCTTCTCCTGCACTGTCCCTCCACTCTCCCAAACATGTTGACCCTCTCCAAGGACTGGTCCCTCCTTGAATGTGCCCAAAGTATATCAGATGATGCTTCAGAATCCTTGACTTCAAGGAGCAGCCCGGCTTCACGCCCTCCAGGACAAATCTGTTTGTTCTCTTTGTTGTCCATTGTATATGCAGCACTACTTTCCGGCACCACAGCTCAAAGGAATCAATTATCTTTCTATAATTCCTATCCACTGACCAGCTTTCTGATGCATAGCATGCAATTGCAAAGACTGTAGCCCAGAGCAACACACCTTAGTCTTTAGCCTGATGTTGTTGCTCTTCAGTACTCTGGAGAGGTTCCTAACAGCTGACTTTCCCAATGCTGTTACCAAGAGTGTTGACTGTGGAACCAAGCAAACTAAAACTGTTATTAACTCTCTCAATCTTTACACCATCCAAACAGGTGCTGCCAATTGTCCCAGTGGTGAGAATCTTTGTTTTCTTGATGTTGAGCTTCATTCTGTATTGAAGGCTATAGTCCTTGACCTTCTGCAGCAAGCACTTTAGATCCTCCTCAGTTTCAGCAAGCAGAATTGTGTCATCTGCATAATGCAGGTTGTTGATGAATCTTTCACCAATCCTGATGCTACATCCCTTTTCATACAGCCCATCATCCCAGATGATCTGTTCTGCCTACAGATTGAAAAAGTATGGAGACAGAATACATCCCTGTCGCACTCCCTTCCCAATTTTGAACCGTGCAGTGTTTCCTTGCTCTGTTCTGACAACTGTCTCCTGGTCCATGTATAGGTTTCACATAAACACAGTCAGATGTTCTGGGATTCCCATTTTTCTCAGAGTCAGCCACATCTTGTTGTGATTCACACAGTCAAAAGCTTTTGCATAGTCAATGAAGCACAGATAGACATTCCTCTGGTACTTTCTGCTTTCTGCCAAGATCCATCTAACATTAGCTTTAACATCGCTAGTACCATGACGTCTTCTAAACTCAGCCTGCACATCTGGCAGTTCTCTGTTGATGTGTGGCTCCAGTCATTTTTGGATAATTTTTAGCAGAATTTTGCTTGCATGTGATATTAATGATATTCTTCAATAATTTCCACCCTCTGTCGGGTCACCTTTCTTTGGAATGGGAACAAATATCAATCTTCGATCTCTTCCAGTCAGTTGGCCAGCTGGCTATCTTACAGATTTCTTGGCACAACTTATTGAGCACATCCAAGGCAGTGTCTGTATGTTGTAATATGTCAATTGGTATGCCATCAACTCCTGGAGTCTTGTTTTTTGCCAGTTATTTCAGAGCAAGTTGAACTTCCTTCACCACAGGTTCTTGCTCATACATTATTTCATGAAATTCTTCTGTGTCAGCCTTTACAATTACCTCCTTTAATTATTAAGAAACTAAGGTTTATTGTGATAAAATAACACAAAAATGCTATTTGTGTTAATGTTTAAAGTTCAATTCATTGGTATTAATTATCTTCACTTTGTTCTGTCATCAGTATGCTGTCACTCTCTAAAAGTTTGGTGGTTTTATTTTGTTTTGTTTTTATTGCTGCAAATAGATACAGTTGGTACCCTAAGCAGTAATTTCACACTCACTCTGTAGCCGTGAGGATGTTGTGTACGATTGAGTAAGAATCCCCCAGCGTTTCAGAGGCAGTACATCGTGCAGCAGGATACTGCTCATCTGTCTCCCAGGGAGCAGGTAGCACTTGGATTCGAACTTCCTGCCTTTAGCAGCACACTTTCCTACCTCTAGGGCACCAGAGCTCCCTTGGAGTCTTCCTAGCCACTAGTCATTTTGTCTGTTCCTGATATTTGAGAGAGCACATATGAGAGCATGCATGTTTGTGTTTTACTTACTTCACGTAATTTGTTTCAAAATTTATCTGATATCATCACTTAAATATCACAACTTCACTTCTCTTCGTGGTTGAACCTTACTTAATTCTTGAAACAATATGAAATATATCATTCCTCTGAAATGCTCCAACCTAATGCTCTTTTGGTGAGTGGTTTTCTTTTATGTAAAGTACACCTTTCCATTGTTGGACTTCAGGGACTCCATCCGATGCTGATTTGTTGAGTTTGTTAGGGTGTCATCAAGTCAAGTATGACTCATTGTGAACCACAGAGCTGAACCCTGTCCTCTCCTGTGTCATACTCATCACCTCCAATACACTGGAGCCCCCTGCTGGAGTCACCATGACAATCCATCTTGTTGGACGTCTTCCTTTCTTTTGCTGATTTTCCAAGTATGGTATCCCTTTCCAAGGAATAACTTCTCTTCGCAAAGTCACTGCTTCCTGTTCCTCAAATGTTCATCTTAAGGGACCTCAGATGATTACTGGATAAGATAATTGAGCTAATTTTGTTTTGTAACTAAGAGAGCTGTCGTAAGTTTTTACTTTCTCTTTTTTTTTGCACTACAGAATTGCTCATCCAAGGACGTTAGCCCTTGCCTGTTGCCAGGCAACTTTAAAGAAAACAGCATGTGTGTGCAGTAACTTTTCATCCCTTTTTGACAGTTTTATAATTTTATTTTGTAAATTGTCACTAACATTTGATGTTGTCACCATTTGATATTTGAGCTGATATTTTCACCATTCTCATAAGAATGAGGTGACATTACAGTGACTTTTATTCGTTTTTATTAGTATTTTTATCATTCATGTCCACATGCCATACAGAGGTAACTTGTGGTTGCTGTGAAGCTGAACACAGTGACACTGACATGTCAAAAGCCATAATGGCTACACATGGTAGACAGTGTTTGGTTGAGCTCCCTGATTAAAACAGGCTTGGAAGCAGGAGTGGCATCCACTTCCGTAAATAGCTTGCCTCCGGAAACCCTATGAACGTAGAGAAAGGATGAAAGTCACGCATGCAAGTGTTGAGGACTTTCATTCATAGGGTCACTATGAGTCACCTACAACTCAACAGCACTTAACAACAACAGCATACATTGTTACATGCATGTACATTGTGTTTTATACACTTTCTTCTTTACATTCTATTTCGTTGACTAGAATAATTAAAAAAAAAAAAAACAAACACCCAAATAGTATTTTGTTGAGGATACACCCAGCAAAACATACATCAATTCAGTTATTGCTACATGTGCAGTAACAGGAAACATCATCTTAGGTCTAAAATGGTATCAGAGAATGAAGCAGCTCTATTTTAAAATTACAGCTAATACAACTACACAAATCACTTTCTGAGTAGCCAAGTAACTGTGAAGAATTCCATCCAACCATATTAATCAGCTCTAAGCTTTCAAGTATGTTTTACCACATGCAACAATTATCAACAAGTACTGTTAAGTAGTATGGTGTGAAATGATCCCCAAACGGAATTGAAGTTAATTGCTGTAATCCCTTTGTGATTGCAAAGTGTATGACTCACCCCATAATTTTAAAATCTGGAGTGGCTTACATATTAAATTTAAATGTGACACTAAAAGCACTTTACTAAAGCAAAAAGAAAAAGTTAAATGGCTCATAAAACATTTCTCTCAAGTGGTGCCTTTTATAAAAAAAAAAAAATTTAAAATCTCATTTCCTTACTCTGAAGCATGGTTCTTAAACCTAGCCAGCAGTAACATAGCACACAGTTGCTCAGCTAATCCAAGCATTAATCAAGGTTTAGGTTTAGATGGGAAAGTATATAGAAAACCAATTCCTTAATTAACCACTATGGCATTTGGGTACAAGGTACTAAGTTTTCCCATGGCAAGCTGAAGGTTTCTTTCTTGGACACTGAAGGAATTGAACTAAGAATGTCTCCTTGCACACTGATGTAGCAGCATCTAGTTACTTAGGGGGAATGTTGTTAGGTACCACTGAGAAGGTGCCAGTTCATAGTGACCTTGTGTACAACAGAGGGTAACCTTGCCTAATCCTGTTGCAGCCTCAATGATCTCAGCAGTGCGTAAGCTTGCTGTTGTGGTCACTGTACCCATCATCTTATTGAGATTCTTCTCTTTTACTTACCATCTCCGTTTTTGAGAATGCTATACTGGCCCCTCCTAATAATGTATCTGAAGTGTAAAAGATGAAGTTTCGCCCACCTTGTTTCTAAGGCACACTCTGGCTGCACTCTGGCCACTAGAAAGAATCTCTTTCCCTCTTTACCAGTGAATGGGAATCTACTCATAGCTGACCCTGCAGGGGGTTTCAAAACATACAACTCGCACAGAAGGAGGTTTGCAGTGGGTGGCATCTGTCCACCAGGGAGGTACCTCCTTTGGGTTAGCAGCACAACTTCCTACCCACGAGGTCACCAGATAGTGGACAGTAATGTAGTGTCTGTGATTGGGCAGTGTTTATGGACACAAAGGGCCCAGTTCAGTTTCCTTTGAATATGAATAGTGAAAGTATTTTAATTTTAATTAATAATTTGATCCCCCCCAGAGCATTGATAACAGAAAATTATTTTAAGATCAGTAACTCTTGCAAATAGAGATACCATTTGACCCAGCAATTCCACTACTGGAAATATACCCCGAAGAGACCATAACTGACATCCAAGCAGATATATGCACACCCATGTTTATTGCAGCTTTCTTCACAATAGCAAGGAGTTGGAAACAACCTAAGTGCCCATCAACAAACGAATGGATAGAGAAGCTGTAGTATATTCACACAATGGAATACTATGCTGCATTGAAAAACAAGGAACTCATGCAATATTATTAAAAATTTACTCTGGAGAACATTATGCTGAGTGAAATATCCCAGTCACAAAAGGACAAATATTGCATGGTGCCACTGTTGTAGAATGGGACTGACCTTGGGGTTGGGGAGAGACTGAGTAAGATGGGTTCAATAATGTATACTGCACTGAAACAGAGGAGGGAGAAAACTGTTTAAAAGGGATATGTGATTAGGTATTTCTGTCATGACAGGAGTCTAGAGCAATGGCTACATGGTGGAGTGGACCTGGGGGAGGATTTGTAAATCAATGAAAGAATTTTTCTTTTACTTTTCCAAGAGGATAGTGTTCTGGGGGGAAGGCTTGGGAGGGGAGAAATGTGCAACAATGAATGAATGGAAGTCCAAAGCCTCTGTAAATTTTTACTGAAATTAATAATAAATTTAAATTTTAAAAAAATTAAAAATGAAAGATCAGTAACTCTAAGTGCCAAACAATACTTGAGGCTTTATTGTAGAAGTTAAGTGTAGACCTTTAAGCAGCACATCACACCTTCTGCTTCCATTGAGCTTTAGAGCCTATCTGGTGGAAGAGACAGTAAATAGATAACTTAATACAACTCGTACTGTTTTAGGCAATTATGGAATAAGAAATCTACACAAGATGATCAGAAGTGTTGAGATGTTTCATCTCTCTCCAGGAAAGGCCTTTTAATAAAGGTGGCAATTAAGAAAAGACATAAGGAAGGTGAGAGCACAAGTCAGGCAGGGAGAATCCAGGCTGAGGGAACAGCAAGTGCAAACGTCCTGGGATAGTGATACATTCACTGTGTTCAAGAGCCACTCATCAAGGTCCACGATGACTAGAATAGCATGAACACGGCACTAGGAGGTAAGCAAGGTGATGAGAGACCAGATGATGCAGGGCAAGGCGGACCATGCCAGGGCATAGTGAACCATGTGGGGCATAGTGTGTCCTGCAGGGCATGGTGGACCATTCAAGCCATGATGTATATGTATGGCTCAGATAGACTGTCTGGTTTTTATCTAGAATGAGATGAGAAGTTGCTCACAGGTTTTAAGCAAGAGAGTGAAATGACCTAACCAAAATTTTAGCAGCCTACTTCTGGCAGTGATGAGAATATGAGGAAGAGGTTATACAGTGAGACTAGATATGCTTTCAGTCTAGACTCCACTGTATAGAGGCAGGATTTAGTGATGGATTGGTTGCAAAGTGTTAGCTAAAGATAATAGTTAGGGTAATCTCTTTTAAGTGTTTAGGCCTGAACACCTGGAACAATGGAACTGCAGTTTAAGGAGACAGCTTTGCTCTGAGAGAAGCGGTCTTGAGTGTTTTACATATATTCTTTCTCATTCTTCCTACCTTATTTGGCTGTTAAGTATTCTACTTTCATAGATAAGATACCTGAAGCTCAGCTGTACAGTAGTTTCTTTTATATGGTACTACATTTATTAATGTGAGAGAGGCAAGGTTTTTGTTTTGTTGTTACTCTGATGTTTGTTTTAATTATAAAATACTGTTTATCACTTTTCCTTCCAGGATACCTTTCATCCAGTGTTCCCAACTTTTCTGGAATATGGAGATAATTAATTACTGTATGCTTAAAATGTTTATTTGTTTGTTTCTTTACTTTAGGACCACTTGGTTTCACTTGGATTAAACATTACTGCACATATGATAAGGGCAGTAAAACATTTACAATGAGTGTTTCAGAAATGAAATCCAGTGGGAAAATGGTGAGTGGGTTTATTTAATTTTTTTACATTAAATATATGTAAGTAAAATAGGTAAAACAACAACTTCACCCCCCCCTAAAAAACCCCCACCTCTGCTTGCCTTTGTAATAACAGGTTCACAATTTGAAAAGATTGGGACATCGAGAAAGTTTTCTCTCATTTCAGTGATTTTACTGACTTGGAAAGAGTTAGCCAGGGTTTTCCTTTAACTAAGTCTTGAGGTATCTGTGCACAGTTGAGTTCAATATAGAGCCGACTATTCCTTCAGTGGACTCTTGGAGGGTTACCTCTCATTCCTGGGGCAGATTTGTTTATCTTGTGCGGTTGGGTGGCCAGCAGCCAGGAAGGAATTGTCAGCGACTGGACCTTGCTCTAAGCTTCTACAATTTTCCCCCAGGTGTTCTCTGTGGGAGGCTGCATTTGTCCTTAAAGGCCTTTTCCTCCTACATGCAAGGATGTGTACTGTTTTACTGAAATGCAGGCCAACATGGTTTCCCAGAAATAACCAATCACTGTTCATTTGCCCCAAAAGTCAATTGGTCACTGCTGTCTCGCATGGCTAGTGAACAGTAAAAGAACATGAAGTACTTTATTTGAGGAAGTGCTGCAGAAAGAAACACCCCATTGCATATAGTACATAATCTTTTCATGAGTTAAGATATGAATATGGCAAATGATAGAAGTTAGGACTGTACAGCTAGTCATCTCAGAATCATCACCCTAGAACTTTAGAGCTGAGAATATTTCCTAGAGATCATTTAGTCCAGCTTTTACCAGGCTACAAAATAGTTTGGAGAAAGGAGGTGACTCATCCAACTGAATGTAGCATAGATCTTTGTACAGCTAACTGTTGATCTAACTTGGACACATGCTCAAATACATCAGCTGAAACTTATTGTACTTGAGCATTCATTAGAGTCTAGTAATTCACATTGACTGACATAAAATAAATAGAACATACCAGAGAAAAAGAAATCTTAAATCACTACTATCAAAAGAAATTATTAAGTGCTATCAACAAACCTAGTTCCTCCTTTCCGGGTTTCATAACAGTAGACATTGCCAGAAAGTCCATCCATCTGTGTGCCAGTCCTTGAGCTAAATTATACAAGTTGACCATATCAAAAGACTGTAAAAAAATCTATGAGACTTGTAACCAAAAAATGGAATTAACTAGGTATTGTCACTGGATAAATATATCCTTTCAAATATACTGGCATCTTTTAGGTATAGCAGAGAATTCCAGTGAATTGAGCCTATCATGGATCCTGTGCAAAGAATTTTAGTGTTAGTACCAGAAAATAGCTGCTAGCAGCTACACAAGCAGTTGTGTGGAATAAATGATTATAAAAGCAATGTTTATGCACAAAACTCTCAACTCCTGTTGTGTTGGTTCCAATTCATAGCAACACTCCTGTGGGTTTTGAGGTTGTAAATCTCAAACGGAGAAAACTACCCATCTTTCTTTTGCTGAGATGCTGGTGAATTCAAACCATCGTAGACACGAGATCTTTGGGTTAGGAGTACAATTCCCTATGGGCTACAGCGTCAGAGCTCCCTAAGAGCAGGATGTCAAGCATGCAGTAGAACTTTTTTATTCTGGTAGCTCCTTGGAGACTTTGAGCCAGGTTCTTCCACAGGTAATCCGTGTTCGTGTGCATGTTAATGCACACGAATACACACATGCACTCTATAAAACCCTCTTAGTGATTTTAAACATTTTAACTTGCAACAACAGTGTTGCTTCCTAACAATTATTCTATATATTGACTTGTGACATTACAGAGTTCTAGATTTTCTACTTGGACATTGAAAGTAGGACATTTAGAGGGGAGAGTATGTACATTATGGTATAATTTAAAATTATGAATAAGTCTTTAAAACAAATCAAAACTCACTTCTGTGTAGTTGGGGCCAACTCGTAGCTGACTGTCCAGCAGGTTTCCGAGGCCATACTTCATGCGGGAGAGGATTGCACATCTTTCTCCTGGGGAGCCACTAGTGGATTTGAACCATCACTAGACACCACTTTGGGTTGGCAGCACTACTGCCTACAGCCTACACCACTGAGCTTCATGCCATAACATTCTTTGAATAAAATATGCATATGTGGTTAGTATGGCTTCACATTATAACTGGCTATTTAACATTAGATAAATCTTTGTATTTCTTGATAAAGGAGGATTATGACAGTTAGTATGACAGCTTGTGTAAGCTGTGATCCGAGTTAATATGTTAATGCAGCAACTTTAGATAGTAGAATTTAATACAGTTTAAGGTAATTATCACCATGCAAATAATATATGTTGTTCTTTTTTTTTTTTTTTTTTTTTCCAGAATGGGCTTGTTACTAGCTCACCAGAAATGTTTAAATTAAAATCTTGTATCCGGCGGAAGACTGATTCCATTGATAAACGGTTCTGCTTTGACATAGAAGTAGTTGAAAGGTTTGTGCTTTTCTTTTCACAACATATATATTCATAAGGTAAACTATTTCTCTTTCTCTCTGTGCTACAAATAAGAAACAGTATCAAGGGCTGATTTTTCAGGCTCTAGCTTTTGAAACAAATTGCATGTTCATTTCATTATTTTCACACATAAATTGAGCTAACAGTGATTGGTACTGGTAAGGAACTGTGCTGACAGGGCAAAGGTAAGCAGTTTGAATCCACCAGCGTCTCTGAGAGAAAGATGGGCAGTCTCCTCTCATGCAGCTTATAATTTCTGAAAATTCATTGGAATTGTGAAATATTTAAATTACTTTGAAATTTGTGAAGATAGCTTCCCTCTCATTTTTTGGTAATTTTAGCATTAATAGTTTTAAAAAGGCTTTATTCTAACAGTCTTAAAACTGAAGTATACACTGATTTTACTACTTGCAATTATTAAGAGTTAAAAATGTTTTACCCTAAAGAGACCATAAACGACATCCAAGCAGATATATGCACACCCATGTTTATCGCGGCTTTGTTCACAGTAGCAAGGAGTTGGAAACAACCTAAGTGCCCATCAACAAACAATTGGGTAGAGAAGAGTTAAAAATGTTTTGCTGTTTCCACAGTGATTACTATGAAATGTTCTTAATAAGGTATCCTTTATCTTTCATTTCTTTCTCTTTTATCTCTTTGAGAATCTCTTTTTCTTCCTTTTCCTCAAATGTTACCTTTATAGTTAATTAATACTTTTTTAAAAAAATAACTTTTAGAGTAAAAAAGAAATTTTAAAGACATGACATGAATAAATGTACACAACCTTTTTCGTAGACATGGGATCATCACCTTGCAGGCCTTCTCCGAAGCTAATAGGAAACTTTGGCTTGAAGCCATGGATGGGAAGGAACCGGTAAGTGTATGACCTCTCCTTCTAATTGAAGTGTTATTGCTACTTTCCATAAGTGCAAAACTCTATATTAATTTTTTTAAAATATCTTACTAATATAGCTAAAAATGTTAAAGTAGTAAATCAAAAAAGTAGAGACTGTTTTCCTAGTGTTCCTTTCACATGCACTGACTTCTTTATTTGATTCTTGGGGATTCTCCTATTTTTATAATTTGTATCTATCAGGTTGGGTGCACTCATTCGATGCATCATTTGGTAAATAATTATTGAGTTTCCATCTTTTGCAAGGGCTCTGCAGGGCACTGTAAGGAGAGTGCTGAACACCTTTTAGAGTATTAACTGACCCTCTAACCTAGACCATTTTTAGAAAGTATGATTTTGTAAAGCTGCACCACCTGCCATTTCTCCTTTCTCCATACCCCTATTTTTGTAACAGTTGTTTTGACGTTGGTGAGATAATACACTTACACTTGTCAAGGAGGCTTATGCCAAAATAGAATAACTCATTTATCTGTTTACTTTCTGAAGAACTCTATTCTAGTTGGGCAGAGAGGTGTGCATGAAGTATGTGTGTCCCTTAAGAACCTTCCTTCGAAGGCCCAGAACCTGCAGATAACCAAAGCAGTGCTCAACAGCCCAGACACATGGTAGCCCTCCATGACCTGTGGCACTGGTCCACAATAAAACGTGTAAGGAAATCGAGGTTTAAACCTTTCAAAAACTTTACAGTACTTTGACAAACTCATCTTAAGTTTGTTGAGTTTAATTATGAAAAGGTAGGCTTTGCATCAGTTTTTTTATTATGTTTGCTACTTCAGTTTAGTTTTATTTTTAGATTCATTTTAGTCTATGCCACAGGACATTCTTTCTTTTCTTTTATTTTTTTTAAAGAAACCAAACAAGCAAGTGTGTCTCTCCACAAATAGTGAAGAAAGCGTAACCGGGAGCATAGATTTCAGACAGGTCATCAAGTACAAACTAAGACTGTGCACGCTGACAGCAAAGCATCAAGCAGAAGCAAAAGTAGACCAAGTCACATTAGAGCTAAGTCTAGATGTAGAAATCAAAGGGATGAACTTAGCATTGTGCCCCGGGCAGAGCAGCCTGGGACGGAATGTATTGGAAGGAAGGCAGTGTCACTGGACGAAGCAGATTGGGTGGGAAGCTAGAAAGAAAGTGCTGCAGAAACAGCAGTTTTTGGACCTTTCCTTTCTGTATCAACTTGCTAATCTTTTTGTGCTGACTCCCTCACAGCTAAGCACTGATTGGTATCCTTTGTTTTTCAGATTTACACCCTACCTGCCATTATTAGCAAGAAAGAAGAAAGTAAGTTATTTTAATAATTGTTACTTTCTTATTTTATTTCATTATCTAGCAATTTTTATTGCCAGACTCTTATGTGACATTAATTTTATACAATAGGTATTAGCTCTGGGGAAATGACAGGAACATAGTTACATTCCTTCTCCAGGGTTGCCATAATAAATCACCACCAATTGGGTGGCTTAAAATGACAGAAATCTCTTTTCGCAGTGCTGGAGGCCAGCTGTCTGAAGTCAAGGAGCCAGGAGAGCCACACCTACTGAATTCCTGGTGACAGGATTCCTCTCTTGCTGCTCTGGCTTTCAGGGCATCCCAGGCAATCTCTGGTTTACAGCAGTATAAATCTCTCTTCCCACAACGGTCTTCTTGTGTGTCCCTCTTGCCACCTTGCCTCTTTTTCATATGGGTGCTGTTATTATTTGCTGTTCAGTTGAATCTAACTTGGAGCTACATTATATGACAGCGTAGAAGTTCCCCTGCACTTTCCTAGGCTTCAGGTTTTAGAGGAGCAGATTTCAGGTTTTTCAGAACTACTGGGTGGATACAAAATGCCAGTCATTCAGTTAGCACAACTTGTACCACCAGGGTTCTTTATGTGAACGTTGTTGCCAGATACCAACCATCAAGTCAGCTCCAGTGCATAGTGACAATTTATACTCAACAAAAGGAAACCCCAACCAAACCTGCACCTTCCTCACATTCTCTCATGTACCTAGGTCCACAGTTGCAGTTACTGTGTCAGTCCATCTTGTTCAGTGTCTTCCTCTTTTTCACTGAACCTTTTCCAAGCATAATATCCTTCCTTAGAAACTGGTCCCTTTAACACTGTGCGCAAAGTATGTGAGATGAAGTATCAGCATCCTTGCTTCTAAGGGAACATTCTGTCTCCACTTCCTCCAAGACAGTCTTGGTTCTTATTTTGACAGTTTATGCCATAGTCAATATTTTTCTCCAACACCACAGTGATTTTAACAAACTTTTATATTTTTATTTCATTCATTGTCACACATTTTAACCCCCCTCCCTTTCCCTGTCCCCAATTCACTTTCTTTTTTTGTTTAATACTCATTCATTATTGCACGATTACCTACCCCTCTCCCCAGTCCTATTTGCAATGTACCTCTTAATCTGGACTTTTGTCATGCGTATAATGCCTAATCATATATTCCTTTTAAATAGCTCTTTCCTTGATCTGTTCCAATTCATTATTCACTATCTAGACACTCATCCTGTTCTTCCACCTCCCTGTCAGACCTACTTTATAACAGTGATCCTATGCAGTATTTGTCCTTTTGTGACTGAGATATTTCACTCAACATAATGTTCTCCAGGGTTACCCATGTTGTGTAATGTTTTATGAGTTCATTGTTTTTCAGAGCTGTGTAGTATTCCATTGTATGACTATAGCCACAGACGGGTAAAAAAAAATTTTGTTAATGGCATATCTGATAAAGGACTCATCTCTAAAATTTATAGAATATTCCAGCACCTCAACAAGAAAAATGTAAACAAAAAAAATCACAAAATGGGAACAGGATATGAATATATATACTTTACCAGGTAGACATTCAGATGGTGAAGAAACACATGAAGAAATGTTCAAAATACCTAGCTATCAGAGAGATGCAAATAAAAACAACTGTGAGATATCATCTCACCCCAACAACAATAGCAAAGTTCCACCATGCAGCAAACAATAAATGTTGACAAGGTTGTAGAGAAATTGTAATCCTTATTTACTGCTGGTAGGAATGCAAAATGGTGAAGCCACTATGGAAGGCAGTGTGGTGCTTTCTCAAAAGGTTGTAAATAGAATTACCATTTGACCCAGCAATTCTTCAGTCTTCTGTATTCGCTGTCCAACTTTTACATGTGTGTAAAGCAATTGAAAAATACCATGGCTTGGGTCAAATGCATTTTAATCTTTCAAGTGACATCTGTGTTCTCCAGCACTATAAAGAGGTCCTTGGAACAAATTTGCCCAAATGAAAAATAGAGTACATCTTTGGATTTCTTAACAGCAGCTTCTATGGATATTGATAATGTTGTTGTTATTACATACCAACAAGTTGGAATTTACTTACTGCTGACTTTCTAACAGGTTTTCAGAGGTAGTAAATTGCAGAAGAGATTTTCCACCCTTCTCTTGTGGTGCACTGGTGGATTTGAACCACATACCTTTGGGTTGGCAGCACAACTCCTCACCACTAAGCCACCAGATCTTCCTATAAGATTACGTTGTTCTTCTTCTTGTTGTTATATGGCATTGAGTAGCTTGTGACTCATGGTGACCCTGTATACAATGGCTCTTAACCCTGCCCTATCCTGAGCCAGTCTCAATGATACTGACATACCTAACCCCTTGTCCCAATTATCATGTCAGTCTATCTCATCTGGGATCTTCCTCTCCTGTACTGTCCCTCCACCCTTCCAAGCATAATGTCCTTCACCATGGACTGGTCCCTCCTGGCTATATGCCAAAAGTATGTGAGACAGAGCTTTATAATCTTTGCCTCTAAGGAGAAACTTGGTTTCACCCTCTCCATGTCAGACCTATTTGTTCTTCTGGCAGCCCTTGGTATGTTCAACTCTCGTCTCCAGCACCACAACTCAAAGGCATCTATTCTTCTGTCATCCTTAGTCATTGCCCAGCTCTTCTGAAGCATAGCAAGTAATTATGAAGACCATGGCCTGCATCAGCCACAGTCTAATTCTCGACTGACATCACTGCTCTTTAACACTTTGGAGAGGTCCCTAACAGCAGACTTCCCCAGTGCAATTCATATTTTGATTTTCTAACTGCTGGTGGCAAGAATGTTTATTGTAGAGCCAAGCAAGTTGAAATTCTTGACAAGCTCAATCTTTTTTTCATCTATCATGGTGCTGCCAGTTGGCCCAGTGGTGAGAATCTTTGTCTTCATGATGTTGAGCTTCAATCCTGAATCTTCTGCAGCTAGTGCTTCAGATCCTCCGCAGTTTCAGGAAGCAGGGTTGTGTCATCTGCATAATGTAGACTGATGAGTCTTCCTCCAGTCCTAATGCCACACGTCTCCTTAAACCCTTGATAACATCGATGTTTTCTCCATTTATCTTGATAGTGCCCTTTTAGTGCAGTTGTGAAGATTTTTGTTTTATGGATGTTGAGATACAATATTTACTGAAGACTTTGATCTTCAGTAAATGCTTTACCTCTTCACTTTCAGCAAGCAAAGTTATATCATCTGCATATTGGATTTTGTTGAATCTTCCTGCAATTCTGATGCCATATGTTTCTTTAGATAGTCCAACTTCTCATATTATTTGCTCAGTATACAGATTGACTAGATCTGGTGAAAAGGTAATCCTTTCCTTTTATAACCCTGTGGCAGTTCTTTCCTGATTTTATATTATGTAGCACCCCTAGGGCTACTCAAAAAGCAGCTTCTTTGTATATGTACAGCTCCCATATGAACATGATTAAGTGTAGTGGGATTCCCATTCTTCTCACCATCAGTCATAATTTCTTATGATATGCACAGTAATATACTTTCACATAGGAAAACACATATAAGTGTCTGCCGGTGTTCTCTACTCCTAGCCAAGAGCCATCTGACATCAGCAGTGACATCCTCTGTTCCATCATCTCTTTTAAAACCAACTTGAACTTCTAGCAGTTGCCTTCCCCCGCAAGACTTTCTTTACATATGATATTAATGTTACTGTTCAATAATTTTAACATTATAACAAATTACTCATTCTGTTTCTTGGCATAGATGAGTAAGCACCATGAGGGCTGCATCGGTTTGTTGAAACACCTCAGTTACTAGTCTATCCTTCAATTCCTGGATCCTTGTGTTTTGCCAGTACTTGAGTGCTACTTGGATGACTTCTTTTAGAAGCATTAGTTTTTGATCATATGCTACTTCCTGAAATGGCTCAGTGTTGATCAGTTTATGTATATGTGGGGGAAAGGGTAGTAACTCTTTGATTTCCTTTTGATGTTTCTTGAATCATTCAATATTTTGCCCGTGGCACCCTTCTGTTGTTATGTAGTGACTCATAACTGACCTCTGAGAGGGTTTTCTTAAGTTGTAAATCTCATGGAGGAAGATTGCCTATCTTTCTCCTTCAGAGCAGTAAGTGGATTTGAAGTACCCACCTTTGGGTTGGCAGCACAACCCCCTACTCACTAGGCTAGACAGATCTAAGTAGAGCCCCACTTTACTCCAGTGTGACCTCATTTTAAAATAAGTAATTCATTTGTGAAGATTCTGTGTCCAAATGTAGTCACATTATAGCAGGGCTTACAATTTCAACCTGTTATTTTGAAGAGCATAATCAACCCATAAGAATACTGTTGATCTTGTGGTGCCAGATTTGCAGTCTTCAGGCAAAGCTTTTCTATTAAAACCAGTAAGTACAGTGTGACAGTAACCAAAATGAATTTTCTTTTTTTTTTTTTTAGCCTTTATTTCTTTATGAATATTTTCCCTTCCTTTTGCCAGGCATAGATTTGAGACAGTTAATATACTCTGTTTGACTTTTTATGGTGATAGAGGACTTCTTTAGCTGGCTTTCCATTCTTTGGTTTTTTCAGAAGTGTAAGATTCAAGATGTAAGCATTTTATGCTGCTTTGAGGAGATAGTATCCTGTAATGTATGCGATAAGTTTGCATTATTACATAACCTTGTTAGTGATACATGATATCAGTCAATGGATAGAAAACTATTTACAGTCAATTATCACTGAAACTTTGCTGTATAACTATTACTTTTAAATGTTTTCCATCATGTACTGAATCTAAGTTAATTATCTGCTGTTTTCCTGATACCATTTTCCTTAGTTCATTTAATGTATTTTCATATGGACTTAACTTACATATTCTGCAATTAAAATAGATTTGTGTGTATTTTTCAGGATTATGTATATATTTTTAAAAAGCAATTTTAAATCGTGGCACATACATTTATTTCTTGAGACTGACTTCTAGCTTTGTCTTTTAGATTTCTCTTCAAATAAAAGACAAAAAGATATTGGGGAGCAATACTCATTAGAAAATGCTATCAAGTGTATGAAAAGACCATCTACCATTTTAACTGACTTCAGTGCTTTGTAGCCGTTCACTTTAGAGATTATGTAAAGTAGCTTTCAGTGATACCTGATCTGGTAGACATAACCTAGACGGCTGCTGAACTCAGCTGTTCGAATCTGCCAGCTGCTCTGCACAAGTGAGGTGGGAAATCTCCCATAAATATTTACAACCTCAGAAACCAGATAGAAAATAGCTATGGGCAGAAACCAACTCTGTGACACTTACCTTTTTTAAATTTCTGTTTCTTATTGATTGGCTTATAAAGTCCGTGTACATTGTGTTTCACAGTATTCTTCATTCACATTGTGTTTCATACAATCATTTACATTCATTATGTTATTGTGTTTTAATTTACTGGCTTATTTACAAAGTTCAAATACATTGTTTTTCACACCAGATTTTTCCCATTTCCTTCAAACACCCCCCCATCAAATTGTATGACCCTTTGATTAAACCCTCCCCTCTTTCCTATCCTCACCCCTTTCCTTCCGCCCTCTTTCCCTTGAATCTTCATTCTCATTCTACAAGAATGGTTTTATACAGTCTTTGTCCTTATGGGACTGAGTTAGTTCTTCACTCAGCTTAATGCTCTCCAGTCCCTCCCAGATTAGGTAGTAATTTACAAAATCATTGTTCCTGTTGCTGTGTAGTATTCCAGTGTGTGAATGTAGTGTAATTTCTCAATCCATTTGATTGTGGTTGTACATCTGGGCTGTTTCCATGTTCTTGAGAACCTGGAAGTAGATCCAGCTATCTATAGTCAGCTGATACTCAATAAGAAAATAAAACCTATCAAATGAAAAATTGACAACCTTTTCAACAAATGGTGCTGGCAAAACTGAACTGCTACCTGCAGAAAGCTGAAAGAGGATCCACACCTCACACCATATACAAAGATCAATTCAAGGTAGATCAGAGACTGGAAGTAAAACACAAAACCAAAAAGTTCATAAGACACAAACTGGGATCAAGCTTAGAAGACCTAGTCTGTGGTATAATGAGACTGCCAAATACAGCCAGAAAAGCACAATATAAAGAGGATAAAATTGATGAATGGCACCTTCTAAAGATTTCCTTCATATAAATGAATGAATGAATAATATTCCATTGTTTGTGTATACCACAATTTATTTATACATTCATTCATTGATGTACTTTTATATATTTATTTTATTGTATGTATTAAGGTTCAGTATATATTAATGTTCATTCTACATAACAGGGCACATTTTGCATTTCTGACAAATAAAATCTTCCTGAGCACTTAACAACTTTTGTAATCTCGTAGACAGGCATATAAAGGCAGAGATAAATGCCTTTAAATATTTTAAATGAAATGCCTTTAAATATTTTAAATGTTCTAAACAAGTTATCATTTCTTATTGTTGTGTACCATCACATCAGAACCAACCTATGAAAGACTCTCTAGTGGGTTTTCAAAGCCAGCTAATCACGCAGGAAGAGATGTTCATTTTTCTCTCTCGTAACAGCGGGGGTATTTGAACTCTATGTTTTTGGGCAGATCAGTGCAACTCATTACCACTTACCCACCAGGGAGCTCTGGTGGCCAGTTCTAACTCAACAGCACACAACAACAACAACAACAACAACAAACAAACAGTACATTTCATAATGATTTCAGAAGGTCTAACTATAAAAGGCAGCACGGGATGACAAAGCAAAATATTACAATGAAATGTGCAAGGAGTTGGAGTCAGAAAATCAAAAGGGCCGAACTCGCTCAGCATATCTTAA
>NW_006399806.1:9717667-9748527 GCF_000299155.1 Elephantulus edwardii | reverse complement strand
GGATGGGATTGTCAGAGACAGTGCGATTGGCACAGGACAGAGTGCAGTTTAGGGCTGTTGTACATAGGGTCGCTATGAGTCGCAAGCAACTCGGTGGCACATAACAACAACTACATTGATAAAAACCAAACAAAAAAATAACACTTCTTTTTTGGTGGGTTGTATGCTTCTTTGTGCATTCACCCACCCCAATAGAATAATGCTCTTTCAAAGAACTCAGCATTAAGACATGTGCTCCCAATAAAAGAAACAGAAACAGAGGACTGAATACAGCTTTCATCACTCAGTCACCAGTAATATGGGTGAACCTCCAGTTCCCTTGTAACTTTCTAAACACTCCTCAACATAAAGCGAAGCACCATTCCCCCAAATGATCTGCCTCTCAAACTGGTTCACTCTCCCTCATCATTCCTTTGATTTGGAACCAGCTTATAGCTGACCCTTCCGTGTATTTTCAGAAGCTGTATATCTTAAGTGAACAAGATTGCCCATCTTTCTCCTATCAAGCCATCTGTGGACTTGATCCACCAGAGAGGTGCTATCTCCGTGTTAGCAGCCCACCTCCCTGCATACTGTGCACAGAGTCCCCCTCAAACTGATTATTATTGTGTATCATCAAGTCAGGACCAACTAACTCACAGCTGATCCTCCAATGAATTTAAGAGGCAGCACACTGCCTGAGAGGAGGTTATCCTTCCTTCTCATGTGGAGCAGCAAGTGGACTCAAATAGTGTACCTTTGGGTTGACAGCACCACTCCTTACCACTAAGCCACCGGAGACCCTTCACAAACTGTTTAGAGGGCCTAAAATTTATCAGTGGTACTTTGTATCTCTTACTCAGGCTGTTATTTTACTCTTTTTCCTTTGTCTTGTGATTTACAATCACCATTTTGGTAGTGGTTCAAAGGCTTAGCATACAGTCATACAAAATATGCCTAAAAGTATCTTGAATACTATTGTATTCAATACTTTCAGGCATATTTTCTCCCTAGTGATGTGTCCAGATTGTATTTCTTCTTTCAGTTCAAAATTAGACATGGGGACTAGCCCTCTTTCTTGTCTTAGATGAAGGTCATCAGATTGAGTTCAGAGCAGCTGCTGCCTTAATGTTCAGCCTCACAGCCTCTTTTCTGTACCTCTTCTTGTTTTGAGATCTTAAAACCCTTTTTATTTGAAGTTAGGCTCCTTTCTCACCCACACCCGTCAGCTACCCAAGTGGCATCATGCCAGTTTTGCTGTATAACTTCTGTACAATTTCTGTTTCAAATCAGTGCTAACCTTGATTCCTTAGTTACCATAAGTGTGTCTTTATCTTCTCTGTAATACAGTTTTGTCAATTCTAAAATGTTTTTAACATTTTTAGACACTAGATTTTTCTCAGAGACACAAACAGAGAGCAAGAGAGAGACTGAACAGTAGAAGATAATGATACAGTTTAGGATGGTAAAATAGAAAACTCAAGAAAAAAATGTTTTGAAGTAGTCATAGTGGCTGTGCCTTCCTGAACACCTTAAAAGCTGTGGAGAGCATAAGAATTGTCTGTTGTTGTTAAGTGCTCTTGAGTTGATTTAAACTAACAATAACACCACGTAACAGAGTAGAACTGCCATGGCGGGCTTTCTAAGCTATGATCTTTACAGGAACAGGTTGCTAGGGTCTTTCTAATGGAGCTGAAGCCTCTGGGATAGTTGAAGGCAGCAGCCATTTACTTAGAGGCTGAGTGCTTATCCATTGTGACCCTTAAAAACAACATCTCATAAAATTCATTGTCACTGTAGCAGTTTCCACTCATAACTGACCCTCCGTTGGGCTTCTGAGGTTATAACTTGCAGAGGAAGACACTGCCCGTATTTCTCCATTGCAGCCATTTGTGCATTCAAACCACCAGAGAAACACAGCTTCTGGGGTAGTAATGTATCTTCCTGTGGCCTGTGCTGCCAGAGCTCCCTCAGAACTATCTCATGTCCTGAAATAGGTCTTGAGGGTATACACCACAAGATAAAGAGGAAAATTGTGCTGTGGTGGTAGAGTAACAAAATGTTTTACAAGTCTCCCTACCGTGAGGTCATCCTTCATTTTCAGACTTTACAGATCAAACCTCTGGCTAGCATAATTTAATTTAGAAGAAAAACTTTACTTCACTTAATGAAAAAACATCAAACTTTCAAATCATTGCTTACTACATGATATGAAATCCGTAAATAATTTTTCCCCACAGTTTCCTTCTTTTAGCGAATGAATTCATTTCTAGGATAGTAATGACTGTTTAACTATTAAACAGAAATCTAATTGAGATCAGTATTGTTGTTGTTATTGTTATGTGCCATTGAGTTGCTACCTACTCATAGCGACCCTATGTACAATAACTCTGAAGCCTGCCCTGTTGTGAGCCGATCTCACTGATCTGACACACCTACCCCCATTGCCCCAGTTACTGTATCAATCATCTCATCCAGGGTCTTTCTCTCCTGCACTGTCCATCCACCCTTCTAAGCGTGATTTCCTTCCCTAAGAACCAGTCCCTCCACCATGTGCCCAAAGTATGTCAGATGGAGCTTCAAAATCCTTGCCTCGAAGGAGAAACTTGGTTTTACTATCTCCAAGATAGACCTATTTGTTCTGTTGGTGGTCCATGGTCTGTTCATGACTACTCTCCAGCAACACAACTCAAAGGCATAAATTCTTCTGTCATCCTTAGTCATTGTCCAGTTCTCTGGTGCATGGCATGTAATTGTAAAGGCTATGGCCTAGATCAGGTACACTTTAATCTCCAGACTGACATCATTGCTCCTCAGTACTCTGGAGAGGTCTCTGATAGCAGACTTGCCCAGTGCAGTTCATCTTATGATTTCCTGACTGAGGGTGTCAAGAGTTTTGATTGTGGAACTGAGCAAGTTGAAATTGTTAACAAGCTCAATCTCTTTTCCATTATTATGGTGCTGCCAATTGGCCCAGTGTTGAGAATCTTTGTCTTCTTGATGTTAAACTTCAATCCATATTGAAGACTACAGTTCTTGACCCTCTACAGCAAATACTTCAGGGCCTCCTCAGTTTGGAAAACCAAGGTTGTATCATCTGTATAACACAAGTTGTTGATAAGTCTTCCTCCAATACTGATGCCAAACTGCTCCTTACAAAGTCCAGCCTCTCGAATTATTGCTCTGCATATAGAAAGAAAAAGTATGGAGATAGGATACAACCTATCCTAATTTTGAATCATGCAGTGTTTCCGTTCTCTGTTCTTACAACAACCTCCTGATCTAAGTATAGATTTTGCATGAGCACAATCAAGTGTTCTGGGATTTCCATTCTTCTCAAGATTCAATTTGTTGTGATCTACACAGTCAAATGCCTTTGCTTAGTCAATGAAGCACGGATAGATATTCCTCTGGTAATCTTTGCTTTCAGCCAAGGTCCATCTGACATTGGTGATAATGTCTCTTAGTGCCATGGCTTCTACACTTTTTCTTAAGATTGAGCCTATTAAATAATAGGTCAGGAAGGCAAAAAGTAAGCCATCAACAGTTGCCATTGAGCCAGTTCTCACTCATGGCAACAGCTCACTTTATAAGGCTCCTGAAATTGTAAATCTTTATAAAAGCAGAATCCATCATCTTTCACCCATGAAGTGGCTTTTGGATTCAAACTGCTGACTTTTTATTTAGCAGCCCAGCATGTAACAGATTATGCCATTAGGATTCCTACACCACTGACAGTTATTCTTAATTCTATCATTTGAAATGATAAGTCAGAGATGCAAATTATCTGGCACAACATTCTTGTCTCAGATCTCATTAATAGGACCAGAGGTACCTAATGTTTCTTATAAACTCTTTAGAGCTTTTTTCTCTTTGATATCCTGAGCCCAGTCCTCATTCAAGGATCAGCTATAACAAAAGATTATAGAATACTGGACCTCCACAAGAAAAAGACTGATAAACCAATTACAAAATGGGCAAAAGACATGGAAAGAATTTTTACAGAGGAAGATATTTGAATGTCAAACAGACACATGAAGAAATGCTCCAAATCACTGGCAATCAGAGAGATGCAAATCAAAACCACAATGAGAAAATAAATAAAAATTTAAAAAAAAACAAACCAAAACATAATGAGGTACCATCTCACTCCAGTAAGAGTGGCAAAGTTTAACAGGGCAGCAAGTGATAAATGTTGGAGAGGTTGTGGCGAGAAAGGAACTCTTATACATTGTTGGTGGGACTGTAAAATGGTGCAACCATTCTGGAAGGCAGTTTGGTGCTTCCTCAGAAAGCTGAACATAGAAATTCCATATGATCCAGCTATTCCACTACTTGGAATATACCCTGAGAATATGAGAACTGAGGCACAAACTGAGATTGTACACCAATGTTCATAGCAGCATTATTCACCATCATAAGAACATGGAAACAGCCCAAATGTCCAACCACAAACGAATGAATTGAAAAATTATGGTATATTCACACAATGGAATGCTATGCAGCATGCCAGAGCAATAGCTTTGTAAATTATTACCTAACTTGAGAGAGACTAGAGCCCATTATGCTGAGTGAATTCAGTCCAATAAGGATAAATATTATATAAAACTGTTATTGTATAATGAGTATGAGGATCCAGCAGGGGTGGGAGAGGCTGGAAGCTGAGGGATTAATTATTGGATTGTACAATTTTATGGATAGTGGGGTGAGGGAAATTGAAAGAATTTGTTAGAATTTGCATTCAAGTTTTTTAAATTAGTGGAAAAAATAAAGCACAAAAAATAAAATAGTTGTCAAACAAGCAAAAAATAATCAGCTTTGTATGATAATTTTTCCCTTTATTATAGGTCTGGAGTAAGTTAGGCTTGTAACCTCAGTTGATTAGGATAAGTGGGGGCATCCCTGCCAAATAGTCTAGTAATGTCTTAAGATAAAGCCTGGCACTGAACTCTGGTTCTCTCTGTCAAGCACTTCAGCTCAGCAAGTATTCTTTATGCACTTACTTGATTCCACATGATATGTATAAAAAGGAAGTCCTTCAAAATTGATACTTCCTCAAGTAAAAGTCACTATTCAGCCATGTAATGGCAAAACCCCCTAAATTCAGTCCTCATCTGAAGACTGCAACAGAGATAGAATGGCCCTGATGACACAATTGGAAAGTGCTGTGTTGCCAGCCTACCAGTGACTCCATGGAAGAAGATGTGGCAGTCGGTTTATGTTGGGGTTTACATTCTGTAAGGCAGCTGTAGGGAACTCCGACTGTGCTGCTAACCCCAACGCCACACCTCGCTGGCACTGCAAAATCACTAGCAGCACCAGGGGAGAAAGGTGAGCAATCTCCACGTGTGCCATTTGCAGCCTTAGAAAGTCATTTGAAGGTCAGCTTTGAATTGATTTTGGCTCTGTGGTGGCCTAATCTGTAAGGAAGTAAAAAAGCAGGGCATCTTGGATGATTTGAATGCAAAGGTTAAGCCCAGTGGAGGGTCAGTGAAAAATTGGTTCCAACTCCATCCAGGGCAATGAGAGGGAAAAAGAGAAACTCCCATGGAACAGTTCTACTTTGTCCTATAGAGTTGTTATGAGTCAGAATGGACTTGGTGACAGGAAGTTTGGTACAGAAGAAAGTGTCCAGATCTCTACCATTGTGTTTTAGTGACTTTTCCCCTATATATAGTCTCATTCAATTACCAGCAAGTCAGAACCGATTAATAGCTGACCCTCCAGCAGATTTTTAAAGGCTAAAGAATTGGCTAAAAATAAGGCCCCAGGAATTGGTGGCATACCAGTTGACATATTTCAACTAACAGATGCTGCCTTAGATGTGCTCACCAAGCTGTGCCAGGAAATCTGGAGGACAACCACCTGGCCATTGGGCTGGAAGGGACCTATATTTGTTCCCATTCCAAAGAAAGATGATTCACCAGAGTATGGAAATTATTGAACAATATCGTTGATATCACATGCAAGCAAGTTTCTGCTGAAGATTATCCAAAAACAACGGGAATAGCACATCAGCAGGGAACTACCAGAAATGTAGGCTGGGTTTAGAAGGGGTCATGGTACTAGGGATATTGTAGCTAATGTTAGATGGATCTTGGCTGAAAACAGTTAGTACCAGAAGAATGTCTGTCTGTGTTTCATTGATTATGCAAAGACGTTTGATTGTGTGGATCACAACAAACTGTGGCTAACTCTGAGAAGAATAGGAATCCCAGAACACTTAATCGTGCTAATGCGAAACCTACACTTGAACTAGGGCAGTCATCAGAACAGAGCAAGAAAACAATGCATGGTCCAAAACTTGGAAGGGTGTATGCCAGAGATGTCTCTTATCTCCTTGACTTTTCAATCTTTATGCAGAACAGATTATCCAAGAGGCTGGGCTCTATGAGGAGAAATGTGGCATCAGGATTGGAGGAGGACTAATCAACACAATCTCCGTTATGCACATGACACAACCCTGTTTGCTGAAACTGAGGAGGACCTGAAGCACCTGCTATAGAAGGTCAGGGACTGCAACCTTCAGTATGGACTGAGGCTCAGTATCAGGAAAACAAAGATTCTCACCACTGGGCCAACTGGCAGCATCAAGATGGATGATGAAGAGATTGAGATTGTTGACAGCTTTAGTTTGCTTGGCTCCACAATCAACACTCTTAGCGCCAGAAACCAGGAAATTAAAAGATGTATTGCAATTGGAAAGTCTGCTGTTAGAGACCTTGCTAAAATACAGAAGAGCAACAATGTCAGTCTGGAGACTAAGGTGTGCCTAATACATGCCATGGTCTTTGCAATCACTTGCTGTGCATCAGAAAGCTAGACAATGAGTAGGGATGATAGAAGGAGAATTGTTGCCTTTGAGCTGTGATATTGGGTAAGAGTATTGAATGTACCGTGGACTGCCAAGAAAACGAACAAGTTTGTCTTGGAGAGGGTGAAGGCAGGCTGCTCCTTGGAGTCAAGGATTCTGAAGCTTCGTTTGACATACTTTGGACATGTTGCAAGGAGGGACCCCAGTCCTTGAAGAGGGATATCATGCTTGGTAGGGTGAAGGGACAGCACAGGAGAGGAAGACCCTCGATGAGATGGATTGATACAGTGACTGAGGTAATGGGGTAGGTGTGTCAGAGACAATGAGATTGGCACAGGACAGGGCAGGGTTTATGGCTGTTGTACGTAGGGTCGCTATGAGTTGCAGGTGACTTGACAGCACATAACAACAGCAACAACAACAAGGGATTGCAGAGGAGGAGATTGGCCATCTTTCTCTCACTTAACAACTGTTGCATTTGAACAATAAAAGAGACAAGTCTTTGGGTTAGTAGTATGATTCTCTATGAACTTCACCACCAGAGCAAGGGTATTTCCCCCAGCAATAAAAAAAAATAAAATAAGCTGCTGCTTCTTGTCCTAAGCAGTGACCATCTAGGAAGAATGTTTTTGAGCTTCCTACTGTTGTTTAGATAGTTTAGTTCTGGAAGTTCTCCGATGCCCCTGAGTTGTTACCTCCTCCTGGACCCCATCCTCCCCTAGACCTTCAATGGAGTTTTTTTTCCATCATAAGAGACGCAGAAGAAGGTCACAGTTCAAGTGCTCTTCAAGGGCTGCGTTGAGGAAAGAACACTTTGGGTCAGAGTGTGGAGATTTCACCAACAATTCCTCACTCAGGCGCATGTGAAAAAGTTCCACAGGTTATTTTGAACACAATTTGATGTTTTTAAAAAAAAACAAAATCTCAAAACAAGAAAACAGTTGGCTCTCACTCTCATGGAGACTCCGTGTGTCTGCTTCCAAGGGTTTTTTTGATGACTGATTTTCATGCCTTTGTTTGTTTGTTTTCTTTTCCATATACACTTCTGCATCAACTTAAACTTCCATGTTTAACTAGTTGAACGTGTTAGCTACACTATTCAGGGGCTCCAAGAAATGC
Source organism: Elephantulus edwardii (assembly GCF_000299155.1). Classification (NCBI taxonomy): domain Eukaryota; kingdom Metazoa; phylum Chordata; class Mammalia; order Macroscelidea; family Macroscelididae; genus Elephantulus; species Elephantulus edwardii. The sequence continues at coordinate 9,740,615 of NW_006399806.1, read as the reverse complement.
ATTCATTTTGTTTTCTATATCCTTCGGACCACATAGTAAGACATTAGGATGCTTGGGATTTGGTTTTTTGGTTTTGTTTTGTTTTGTTTGGGTTTTGTGGGGGGTTTTTTCTGTCTGTGATAGGGGACTTTTTAATCAGAAATGGCAGATTGAAAGGGGAATTTGAAATTAAAGACAAATATTGCTTTGTTTTGTCAAACCTGGGAATGTACTGTAAACCCAAGTAGATTACATCTGGAAGGACATGCTGGGCTTGTAATTACTAGGAAGTTGAAGGTACAAGGACTTTTGCTTTGTTAGCTGTGTGTAAGACTATTCTTTTTCTATTCCTCCTGGCTGTTTGAGTTCCATTGAGATTAATAGCTTTTGTGCTGCTAAACTGCCTTATGGAAACTTTGTTTAGATTTCATTGAAAGGTTTAGCCCTGAATAGTTTCTGGAGGGGGAAAAAGAATGTTTAGATTTCATTTTTAACTGAATGAATTAAGTTCTTTTAAGTTCTTTTGGCTTCTGCTTCTGCTCATCAAGGCCAGGCTTCATTAATGTAGGATTTCAGGTCCAGGGAATCTTGTTCTGTCTTCTTCACATCCTCAAGGTCCTCTCTGCATTTGGGGGACCTCGGCTGGGGCCACGCACTGGGAGTGGGGCAAGGACACACAAGTAGTTCTCCTTAGGGAAGGAGGATCTTGTCACCTTGAGCAACCCTGACATAAACCACTGCGAGCAAGACATGAGCCAATAAGCATGTTATTGATGGCTTGTTCTAGTCACTCTGTGAGCCCTAATTCTGCAGTGTCGACTGGGAATGGAGTCTCCACTTGCTGCTGTTATAACAGAGGTATTTGACTTTGAGTAAAAGACATACGATGCTTTATCAGCCTTTTTTAAGGATCCCTGAAGGTGCCAGGTTAAAGCCCTCAGCTGCCCACCCACATGTCAGCAGCTTGAACCCCCAACTTGGTACAAAACATGGAGGTCTGATTCTAGAGGGGTTTACTGGAGGAAGACTGTCACAGTTGCCCCCAGGCCTGATCACTTCTTGAAGAAACCTGATAATGTCTAAGACCACTAGACAGGAGACCAGACCAGATCTTGATAAGGCTCTAGGCCTAATCACAAAAGCCCATACCCAAGTTAATTAACAGCCCCAAATTTGGAGCAAAATACCCTCTTCCTTCTTCTTGTTGTTGTTAAATGCCATCAAGTCATAGACAATTCATAGAGACCCTATGAAGGAAAGACCTGAACACTTGTATAACTTTCATCGTTTCTCCAAGTTCATAGAGTTTCCAGAGGCAAACTATTTTCTTAGTCCTCCCTAAAACCCCGATAAAGAGAAACTGCCCCTGACTACCCTCATGCCTTTTGACCTCCGCGCGCTTACTTGGGAGTCCCTTTCAGAAAAGGCCCATTCATTTCTTGGAACCAAATTTCTCTCTCTCTCCCTCCCTCCCTCCCTCCCTCTCTCTCTCTCCCACCCCCTCTTTTCCTCCCTTTCTCCATTCCCCCTCCCCCCCATCCAAATCTTTTTTTCTATCTAACATTTAGAGCCTGGGAAACCCCTCAGACAGGCCGTTCTGCTCTGTTTTCCACGGTCACTGTAAGTTAGCATTGTCTTGCCAGTGATGGGTTTTGTTAGTTTGCAGTATCAGTCTTCATCCAGACCAATTCAGTTTGATTTAGCAATAACCCATTTTTATAGAATTTTCCTTTTAACACTAAGGAGCTCCCCCTCTTCTTCTTTTAAAGTAGGTGGAGGTTGTTTAGAGCTTTGGAGTTGTCTCCAGTTCATAGCACGCATGTGACAGAGGAGAATGGCTCTATAAGATTTTCTTGGCCGTAACCTTTATGGCAGGGGTCCAGGTAGCACTGTGGTTACTTGTTCATCTGTCAACCAAAAGGTTGGTAATTTGAACCCATCAATGACTCCATGGGAGAAAAATGTGGCCATCTGCTTCTGTAAAGATTTCAGACTTAGAAGCCTGTGGGGCAGTTCTGTCTCCTCAAAAGCAGCTTGCTGGCTTTTTACTAACAACAGTCTTTACAGAAGTCTCCCTCCTTCAAATCTTTTGGGTAATTCAAACCACCTACCTTTCACTCAGCAGCTGAATGCTTCACTATTGTGCCACCAGGGCTCCTTTTAAGCTATGGACAACTCATTTTAGTTGCTCTTATTAACACTGCTGCATACAGTATAGCTTAACTCTTCATAACTTTGGAAAAGGACTCATTTTTCTCTGCAAAATTATTTTGCCCTTGATTTTCCTCTGCACACAGTACTCTGATGACTACTGTATCTTGCATTTAAATCGATAGAAGGCAGCGTGTGCTTTTTCTGGCTTGCTTTGGTCAAGTTGTCCCTCTCTCTTCAGACCGCAGCCCAGGCTGCTGGTGTGTGAGTGAAGGCAGTATCAGACAGTGCTTTCCACGGCAATGTCAAGCAGGCGCTGCCCCAAATGCTCTTCACTGTCTTTATGTGAAGTCAGTACTAGGAATATCTGTTCTACTCGGGAAAGAAGAGCTAAGTGTGTGGGATTACCTTTATTTCAATGAAACCTCTTTGCCATGGCAAATTGCTTAATCTTCCTAAAATTAAATGAGTCAGACAGCTGATGCTGTGGTAAAAGGTGATCTTCAAATTTCAGAGGCTTACAATACCACCGGCTTCTATGTTACATGCCCTACATGTGTGTTCAAATCAGCTGTGGCTCTCTTACATACAGTCTTCACTCTGGTGTTCAGGCTGATGGAATAATTTCTGTGTCTGTTGTTGCTGATCTTGTTCAAGAAGGACAAAGAGAACAACACATTACATGCTGGTTTTCAGTACTGCAGGTTAATGACACAAGCAGCTGCACTCTCTTTTCATTGGTTAGAGCGTGTGTTAGGATCCACAAGGGTGCTGAGAAGTGTCATCTCCCCCCAGGGAGGGGGAGTGAATATGAATGAGTGATACTCCTCGTTTACCACAAGGTTCTTCACACCACTCTGCTCCGTTCTGAAAAGATGCCTTTGATAATTGTGATCTACTGAAGTCTAATGAATATTCAGCTCATTGCCATCTTTCTAGTGACCAGTTGGTTCACAGGACCTGCCTACTTTATGCTTCATCTCTGCTTTCTGAAAGAAATCAAAGGCTTGATCCCAAATATTTTTAAAATAAGTAACGTAATAAACCCCTCTTAAAGGTAGTGCATATAGGCCAACAATCAAAATCCTCTGCTATCAGCCATTTCCCAAAGATTGTCTCGTTCATGAAATTTGCTATATTCAAGGTCGTCTTTAAGCAACAGTAATGATCTTGATGATAGTGATAAGACTTTAGTCATGATATCTATATCACTTCTACGTTACCATATTCTAGGCACTTTTCAAATAATAGTTTTGTCTTTAAACAATCACATTCAGAAGATACTAATGCTAGTATAAGGAGCATTGATAGCCTAGTGGTAAGGAGTTGCACTGCCAACCCAAAGACATGAAGTTTGAGTCCACCAGCTACCTTGTGGGCAAAAGATGGGCAGCGTTCTCCCATGCGATTTATAATCTCTGAAAACTGATGGAGGGTCAGCTGTTAATTGTTTCCACCTCGATGGCCTGTAACAACAATTATTAGTATAAATGATGTGGTGGCCTATTCGTAGAGTTGTGCTATTAACTCAAAGACCAGTTTGAACCCGCCAGCAGCTCCGCTTTGCAGCTTCCATGCAATTTACCGCTCGCTTCTGAAAACCTGCTGGTGACTCAGCAGTGAGTCCATTCTGACTCAAAAGCAGTGAGATTGGGGTTTTTTTAATAGTTGTTATTATTTATTATTATTATTATTTGTGTAGAGCATTACCTGGGTCACTGTTAACCGAAGGGTTAGTAGTTAAATCCACCAGCAACTCTGCAGGAAAAAAAAAATTAAAATTTCCTTCCTTAAAGATTTATAATATTAGTAATCCAAAGAGGAGTCACTGTGAGTTAGAATCTGCTCACCAGCAGCCTTAATATCCTTATTTTATGGAAGAAGTATTTGAGAGACAGATTACAACCTTGCCCACTTAGCATAGCTAGTCAGTGGGAGAGTGACTATTGCCTCTTTCATCTCCTTAGAACCAGTGACTGACTTTTGTGTTTTCCTTCCTTTAACAATAAGCAGGTTCATACACAACAAAAATGTGTTTAAGATTTTCCATTGTTCGATGCTTCTTCAATGATTTGTGAGGCTTTTATCTTAATCTTACTACAGCCATTTTATAAGTGAAGCAATTAGAGTTCATAAAAGGTAGCAAGTGTGCTCCTACCCATTCAGCAGGAAAAATCAAGCAGGACTCATCCAACGTGTGCCTGGCTCTGGAAAGTAGAAACTATTTCTGCACTGTGGAGTCTTCTGTAATCTTTCAAGTAATAGCAAAGGATTTTCCAAGGAAGTGAAATGAAAGTACAGGGTAGGAGAGGGTTTTTTTGAGTGGGTTGTTGTTGTTTTTTCCACCCACATAGTACATTCTGAGCTAATTGGCAGTATTGCTCATAGTCATTGAAAGAGAGTGAAGGACAGACCCATGGAACACAGGAGACAGTGGCATCCGTGGAATGATCTGATAATCAGACTCTGAAGATTTTGTTCTATGCAATGACCGTGGCATTCTAGTTTGTTTAGTAGACTAAGACTTCTTGGGTCAAGAGGGACCCGTTTTTGGGAAGAGACACCATGCTTGGAATAGTAGGAGGTCATTGCAAAGAGTGAAAGATCCTCAACAAGATGGGTTGACACAGTGACTACAGCAGTGGGATTAAGCATCGCAGAATGGTGAGGATGGCACAGTATAGACCAAGGTTCCCATTGGTTGTTCATAGAATCTCTGTGAGTTCGAGAACCTCAGCCGTACTGAACAATGATAAATTGAAAGTCTCTGCTCAATATTCTAGTAAGCCTTCAAGCTTGCTTATTGCTGTTTTTCTAAAAAAAAAAAAGAAAAAAGAGAAGGATACTTAGGAAAGAAATTTTGCTTTTATATAATTGTATCCATTCATTTTGCCAATGGCAATGTGTACTGACATTTGTAAAAATTTAAACCATTTTCTCTTTTAATAAATCTTTTTACTGAAAAACCTAGCAATGGGATCTCAAAAACAAGCAACATAAATGTTAAGAATGCATATAAAAACTTGATTGTCTTGTTTTTTAGCTTAATTTTTTTTTGTTGTTAAAAATGGACAATAATAGTTAATTCCTCTCCTCTCCTTCACCCCTGTTTCTTATACCCATCAAAAAAAGTACATGAATGTCATATAACCTTATGCTTGACATTTTAGTTTACTGGAAGGTAGTAGTCATTTCATGGTGTCAGTTATTCTCTTGTAAAACAAGGTTGGAGGTCACAAGGTGGAATGCTCAGTGAATAGCTGAAAAGTACTTGGTTCAAATTCACCCAGAGGTGCCTTGGCAAACAAGCCTGGCTGTCTTCTTCTTACAGGGCACAGCCTTGAAAATGCTATAGGGTAGAAAATAGTTCTGCCACATACAGATGAGGCCAACTTCTGTCAGGACCCACTCACCAACTTTAGCAAGAAGAGTTTATGCTCATGGGAGAAAAACAGGGCCATCTCATGCATGTGATTTGCAGCCTCTTAAAAGCCCCTAGAGGGTCAGCTTTGGTTCCAACTTGATGACAGTGAGTTGAGTTGTTGTTGAGTTTATAGTCAGTGACTGCTATTTGATCTTTTTAAACAAGACTATTTTTCGCATAAAACTAGTTCTCACTCACTCACATATTGCCATCAATGCTAAACCAAGTCATAGTTGAATTTTTATTGGATTTCTGAGGCAGCAAATCACCTGGAAGAGATTGCCCATCATTCTTCAGCAGAGCTGCTGGTGAGTTAACAGCAAGCCTCTCTGTGGATTAGGCTACCAGACTACTTCATACTGGTTAAAACTACATAAAAACAGAATGAATGAATTCTTCATTCTTACATGTTGAGTTACCCGAAATATTCCTGAGTTCTGGTCACTTGACTCAAGGCATTAGGAGAACAAAAAAATAAACCACTCCTATTGTTTGCAGTATATGTTTTAGTTTTTTTATTTTTATGTTTTCAAATCAATTTATTTTTTAAAAAAATTTCAAGAATACAACTTAATATAAATGTGTGTGTGTATAGATGTAAATATAGATAAAAATATAGATGTATGTTGTCATATACTTTTCAGTCAGAACCAACTCAGAGTTGACCTTCTAGTGGGTTTTCAGAGGCAGTAAATTGCACGGGAGTTGATTTCCCATCTTTCTACAGTGGAGCAGCTGGTGGATTCAAACCATGTGCCTCTGAGCCAGCAAGATAGCTCTTTACTACTAAGCCGCCTATATATGTAATATAAAACAATTTATATATACTTGATATTTTTTAAAGCCTTTCCAGAGACAAGTCATCATTGGTAATTTTTACTTTGAAAAAATAAAATTATGTCTTATTCACATAAATATATTTACATATAAAAGTATATTTGTATATTTAGATTTATATTTTTATTATCATTATTATGTACCATAAAGTTGAGGAACCAACCCATAGCTGACCCTCCTCCCGCAGGTTTTCAGAAGCAGATTAATTGCACAGGAGAAGATTGCCCATCCTTTTCCTGCTGTATATACATTTTGATATATATATAAAACAGTCATGGAATCTAGAGAATCAAAATAACAGTTTCTTCATTCTGCCCCCTTACTGTTTATCAACCATTCGTGTTCATGTTTTTAGAGTCTAGGCCAGCACAAATATGAATACTCTCACATTTTTGCCTTTCTTAAGTGAGAATATGTAGTAAATATCCTTCCAGGTCAATTCCTCTAGTTTTTCTGGCCTTTAATTTCTTCGACTTTTTCTCTTTGTTCATTATTAATGTAGGATTCTGTGTCTAGGATTTCTTCAGTGGTTAGTCTGATAATGGCACCGCATTTTGACTTTTTGGCCAATTTTTATTTCTTTTGTTTGTAAGTCTGTTGAATTCTATGAATATGTTGACTTTACCATCTTTCCATAGAAGCCAGTTTTAGATTTTTCATTATTTGATCTGTCTTCCTGTATTACTACTTCCGCAACTCAGCTCATTGCTGTTGAGTTGGAACTGGCTCTTAATTGACCCCTTCAGCAGGTTTTTGAGGCTGAAAATTACCCAGGAAAAGATGATCTGTCTTCCATGGAACTGTTGATGGATCAACCACCCCTGGGTTAGCACACAAATCCCAGCAGACTGCACCACTGGGGCTCCCTATTATTACTGCAGAACAGATAGATAATCTGAGATGCTGGGCTGCACGAAGAGGAATGTGGCATCAGAATTGGTGGAAGAGTCATCAACAACCTGCATTATGCAGGTGACACAACCCTGCTTGCTGAAACTGAGGAGGACCTGAAGCGCTTGCTGCAGAAGGTCAAGGACTGCAGTCTCCTATATGGATTGAAGCTCAACATCAAGAAAACAAAGATTCTCACCACTGGACCAATTGGAAGCATCACTATGGATGGTGAAGAGATTGAGATAGTTAACAGTTTTAGTTTACTTGGCTCCACAGTCAGCACTCTTGGTAACAGCACCCAGGAAATCAAGAGACGAATTGCATTGGCAAAGTTGGCTGTGAGGGACCTCTCAAGAGTACTGAAGAGCAACGATGTCAGGCTGGAGACTAAGGTGCACCTGATCTGGGCTATGGTATTCACAATTACGTGCTATGCACCAGAGAGTTGGACAGTGAATAGGGTTGATAGAGAATTGATGCCTTTGAGCTGTGGTGCTGGAGAAGAGTGTTGAATATACCATGGACTGCTAGGAGAACAAACAGGTTTGTCCTGGAGAGGGTGAAGTCGGGGTGTTCTTTGGTGTCAAGGGTTCTGAAGCTTCGTCTGACATATTTTGGGCATGTTGCAAGGAGGGACTGGTCCTTGGAGAGGGACATCATGTTTGGCAGAGTGGAGGGGCAGCGAAGGAGAGGAAGACCTTTGGTGAGATGGATCAATTCTGTGACTGGAGCAGTGGGAATAAGTACATTTGAGATGGCTAGGTTGGCACAGGATAGAACGGCATTTAGAGCTCTTGTACATGGGGTCACTATGAGTCGCAAGTGACTCGATGGCACATAACAACCACCACCACCACCACAGGTTATAAAGTTTTTAAACTATTTAAAAATATCGATCATAATTCAAAAAGATGAGTTTTTGTCTGAGTGTCGTGTAGTATTTTTAAGTTAAAGGCTTTATTTAACTAGTAGTTAAATTTGATCTGACCTCACAACCTTTAGGAATCTAGGACAGATTAAAAACAAAGAAAAGAGCAACCATGGACATAAATCTGTTTCATAATTTAAGGTCTGTGGATTCACGGAACATGCTTGGAATTATTTGGAATATGATCACTGAATGCAATGGAGAGGTCTTAGAAGCAGGGCTACTGAGCTTAAAAGAGAACAAAGTCAAGTGCTTAGTAGCCCTGTGAATTGTCTTTAGCTTTTAAAGTTTTGTACCTACTTCATAATGTTCAGAGTCACATGGAAAAGGATATGTGAACAACTTCTTAATGGAATAGTCCATGTGCAGTAAAATACTGTTACTATTCTGTTTGCATCTGTCATCTGGGAAAATGTGCAGTTGAAGGATAAGGCTAATTTTAGGAAAATGGTTGGGAACTCTGTAGCTTATTTACTTTCTGGGTTGGAGCTGTGCTCTTAAGGAGATTGATGTAACCTCCCTCCACAAAGTAAAATTGTAGACTCTGTTAAAAGTGTTCCATAAATTCAGGAACATTCTCTGTTCCATTTAAGTGATGGTACAACAGAGCCAAATGAAGTATGAGTGTAAGATCAGCTGAAATCATAATGTGACTTTCTTTTCTTTTTAGTGTACTTAAATGAAGCAGGGTTCAACTTTGTGAGAAAATGCATTCAAGCCGTGGAAACAAGAGGTTAGTGTGGTGTGACAAGAATGTTTTTATGGTTTCTCAACCTGGGTATTGTGTTCTAGACTTATAAAATGAGTATGTATCTAATCATTAATGTGGGAGTCTAAGAATTCTGTGAATTTTACAAATATGTAAATAGTTGTTCTTCGAAGTCTAATTTGCCAAAAATCGTACTTCATTTGTATTTCATTCTTTTTTTCTGGGGTGGGGGGAGGTATTTCCACTGATTGTTTTTTTTGCTTTTTTTTTTTTTCATTTTATATGAGTTTATTTTAAAAATTCGAATACATTGCTTTTGAGAAAATATTCTTTCACTTTCTCTCACCCCCCCATCAAATTGTACAACCCCATGATTAGTCTCCCTCCCCCTGCACATCCTCATCTCCCCGCTTCCACCCTCTCCCACCCCTCTTGGATCCTTATACTCATTCTCCTTTTCATTATTCTTTAATTCTTCCTCACTTCACTTCTTTTTGACCGATGCCTGTTTTTTTATTGTTTATTTTATTTCAAGCATCAGAGAGATGAATACAGTTCCCAGGGAGCTTGCCCCTCCCCGTCCTTTCATTCCTGTTTTGTTCCCCTCATTGATTTCAGCCACTCTCTGTTTCTGTACTTTTTCTCACTCTAGTCATGATCTCTGTGTTGAAGCTCATTCCATTTGCCTGCTAGATCCTGTGAATTCTGGAGATCCTTATCTAAGTAATTTCTAGTCTTTGGCTTTGGCGCTCTGATCTTAAATTTTGGAACTACCTTTTAAAAGTTTTAATAATTTGTGCAGATTGCTTAAATTCTTCAGTGATGATGTTGTTAGGGGCTATTGAGCTGGGTCTGACTCATAGTGACCCTGTGGACAACAGTAGAAACCCTACCCAATCCGGTGCCGTCATCACAAGACCTGCTGTGCTCACACCTGTTGTTGGAGTCCTGTAGCCAAGGATTAAAGCACCGACCTGTGTATCAGAGCAATACATAGTAGTCTCACGGTGGTACACATAAGGAAGCTGTCTCTTAGTGAGGTTAGGCGTCTCTTGCTTTGGAGCTGATGGGGTCCAGCTCTTTGGAGGACTTGCTTCAGCAAGCAGTCGCCAGTGATTCTAAGGAAAGCAGAAGAGGATGCAGAGTTCTGAGCAGCCCTCTTCATCTGGGATGCTTTTTCATATTCAAATAAAGGAGAAGAGGCAGGTGTGCTTTACTACTTTGAAGATCCTCAAAGACTTTCTGATCACTCTCAGGTGTCTGATGTGAGGAATGTTATGTCTGATGTGTGTTTCCAAGCTAAGTTAGCTGAAGTTAGACTGTAAAATTGGATGCGTCTCATTCAAATTCTACATAGCCATATGTCTGTGTTTTTAACATTCTGTTATAAGAAAGCTGTGTCTCAAGTCATTTTCTTACTGTTTTCATTTCCATTAGGCATCACCATTTTAGGCCTCTACCGAATAGGAGGCGTCAACTCCAAGGTCCAGAAATTCATGAACACCATATTTTGTAAGTCTTGAGTGAAGATCATTACTTCATTAAGCTTTTTTATTCTAATAATCCAAAACCAGAGGTGTCTTTGAGATGTAGACCATTATTTATCTTTTAAGTATTTCCAAATGATATTTAAAATGAGTGTGTGTGTGTGTGTGTGTGTGTGTTTGTATTCTGTCTTTAGTCCTGTTTTATAGATGAATAATTAGAATTTGAAGTAAGGCTTTTTAATTACTTTTTTTTTAAGTTTGGAGACATTAAATTTTTTTAGACTTTGTCTCCTGTATCCTTTGATTAGCTAGAAGCAAGGTGCAATATATTTAATATAAGAACACAGATGCTGGAATCCCCTTGCATGGCTTAGACTCCTAGCTTGGCCACCAAAAAGTTTTGTGAAGTTAGAGGATTTGTTCAACTTCTTTGTGCCTCGGTCTCATTTCTAAAATGGGATGACTGAGGATTGGATGCATCAATTTAACCTTTAAAAAAACAGATAGCTAACAAAAAGCCATCTGTACATGCTTTAGAAGCCCGCCAGGCACTAAATTAAGCAACAATCAGCTATTATTCGTAAAACCTATTTGAGGTCTAGTATCAGAGTAACAAAGTCTGTAGGGAGTCTCACTATTAAGCCAAAGTCTATGCCTCTCAGGTGGTTCAGATCCACAAGCAGCTCCACAGCCTCCTCGTACGTGATTAACTGCCTCAGAGGATCAGCTATGAATTGGTCTGAACTCAGCGTCCTGAGAAGATGAGCCAAGCCAGCTCCACACCAGCTCACATCAGCAGCCACCCTGCCATTAGCTGTCTTAGCATCCTAAGAGATAAATGCCTTTCTCTTAATGCACACATGTTGGCTTTTTCTTTATTAATGGCATGTATCGTGTTTGGAATTGCACATTTCATACTTGTTTCTTATTCTTTCTAGCTCCGAAATCCCCTCCTGATATTGATATTGATATTGAACTATGGGACAATAAGACTATAACAAGTGGGCTGAAAAACTACCTCAGGTGAGAGGGGTTTAACTCCTGTTACTTGACCAGGAGTTTGTTTTTTGTTTTGTGTTTTTTTTAATACTAGTTTATTTACGAAATTCGAACACAGTATTTTCCATATTAAAATTTTCCAATTTCCCTCACCCCTCCCTCATATACAACTCCATGATTAATCCCCCCTCCTCCTGCACACCTTCATCCCTCTGCTTCCACTTCCCTCCCCAATGGATCCTCGTATTCAATCTACAATAATGGTTTTATGCAGTATTTGTCCTTGTGGGACTGCCTTAGTTCACTCAGCGTAACACTCTCTGGTCCCACCAAAGTTAGGTAATAATTTACAAAATCATTGCTCCTGTGTGCTGCATAGTATTCCATTGTGTGAATGTGCCATAACTTCCCAATCCATTTGATTGTGGTTGAACATCTGAGCTGTTTCCATGTTCTTGAGATCATGAATAATGCTGCTATGAACATTGGTGTACAAGTCTACATTTGTGCCTCAGTTCTCAGGGTTTATTCCACTACTAGGCCGTGAGTTCTTACACACCTTCTTTGGGTAGTGATCACATGATTTGGCAAACTTCACTGTGTATCTCAATTTCAGCCCAGACTTCACTGTGTTATTTCAATTTGTTACCTTTCAGTGAAATGGCACAAGGAGGTAACATATTTGTTTAGTGTCCTGGGACTTAATACTTTGTGATTCCAAATATAACCTGAAAAAGTGCCAGTATTTTATGAGAATTGAATAATATCTTCTATTTCATATGTTAAACTTTGTATCAGATTTTCCACATATTTTTAAAAAATAACATACTGAATGTTAAACTTTTTTTTTTTTAAAATGGACTTCACATGTGTGCACATGCATACAACTGAGAAGGGTTTATTCCTGTCATCCAGTGGTTTTTACAGAGAAAACACTTGTTACACAACCTTCCCCTTTACTATATTGGGGCAAGTTGTGACAAAAGGTGACATCGAGGATGTTAAGGTGTTAGGCATACCTGGAGCTTCCCCCAGCTTAGACTCTTTTCATACTACCTGCATAATCACTCAGTTCCTAAAGCCTTGAATGCTAAGACACAGGAGAGACTGCCATTTTACAATGCACTTCCTTCCTCTGCCAGGTGTCTTGCTGAACCACTGATGACTTACAAATTGCACAAAGATTTCATTGTTGCTGTTAGTAAGTATGCTGGCTTTGAAAGCATTATACCTGCTCTCCTGTTATACTGTGTATTTGGCAAATATGCAAATTCCAACCAGCTAACTAATCTTTTTCTCCATTGTGCTTCAGAAACTACCTGATAGTCTTAAATTATATGCTTTTGGTAACTAAATAGCACATAACAAATTACAGAATTAAGTAAACTAGTACTTCATAAGGCCTATAAGCGTTCCATAGCGTTGTGAACATGACCTTTGTCATTGGCCACATGTCTTGCTTATTACAGATGTTTTGCTTTTATTTTGTTTTGCTTTTTATGTGTATTTTGGCGAAGTGTTGTAGAAAACAAAATGGTTATAGTATTAAGGTTGTGCTAATGTGATTATAAAGAGTTTGAAGGGATAGTTCTAATTTCATTTTACTTGACTGACAAGTATCAGTTTCTCGCAAGAACAGCTCTGTGATGAAATAGACAAGACTACACATATAGGTAAGGAAGAGAGCTCTGGGGGCATAGTCTGTATTTATGCCTTTAACCCAAAGACAGCACTTCTCTGGGGATTTGCATCCAACAGCAACTCCACAGGAGAAAGATGCACAATCTCCTCCCAAGAGATTTACAGCCTCTTAAAACTCCCTGGGGGGTCAACAACAATGAGTTGAGACAGGTATAGGTGTAGATTATAGGAATGGGTTAGGTAATGTATTACTTTTCAGATTTCTCCCTCTCAGTGCTTCTTCGGTGATAGATGTGGGCTTAAAATCTCCTGGGCTGATGTTTGCATCATAAAGCTGACACATTAGAAATGTTCCTTTTTGTCTTTAAGTCTGTGCTATGAGGGGAGCCATGCCTGCTTCCTAGGGTCACTTGGAGGTTTCAGTAAGATTACTCTTACTAAAGTAGCTGGTGGATTAAGCATTCAGTAACAGTTGCTGAGGTCACTCACATGTGAAAGATTTGATCATGTCATCATCTGCCCAGTGATGTGTTTGCTTCTGAGTTCAGTTGTTAAGAGCACAGATCTAGATTAACGGATCAACCATGGAACAATTGAGTAAACCTCAGAGAATCATAGTAGCAACACTACTACGTGAAGCACAGTGTTTATCAGATGTGATGAAAATGATCTTAGTGTTTTGATGTTAATGTTTACATATGCAAATTAATGAAATGAAGACTCTAGCATTTGTTCCTTCCCTTCCCGCCCACCCCTAATTTTACAGAATCTGATGACCAGAACTACAGAGTGGAAGCGGTACATGCATTGGTGCACAAATTACCAGAGAAAAACCGAGAGATGCTGGACATCTTAATAAAGCACCTGGTCAAGTAATTCCCTAATTTTATTTTTGTTTAACCACTTGATCAATTGTTAAACTTGCTCATGCCTTTTTAAAACGTGTGATGGTGCAAGGATTGTCATTGTAATTGAAGCCCATCTAATGATAGGTGGTATAATTAATTTTTAAAGTTATGTCTGTCTGTCTGTGTGAATATGTACATATATATATGTTTATGGTAGATAGTTTCCTCCTTTGTAGCTTTAAAATGTGGATATCAACTTGGAAATATATGAAATAGCACATAATATTTTCAAATTATTTTACTTACATTATAAATGCGAAGTATGGAGAACAGTAATTTCTCTTTTTTAGAATCAGGAGCTTTCCCCAGATCAAATTTCCACCAAAAGCATTAGTTCCCTGTGTTAATTTTTAGTTTGTTTTGGTCTTTGAAAATTTCTTGTGTTTTTTTTGTAAGTTTGTAACATCTTTTTAGACTATTGCCACTTTAGTTAATTATTGGTAACCAATACTAGTTCTTATGGGAAACTTAGTCTGTATTGGCATATTAGTCTGTATTGGCATATTTTACATTTTTCTTATGTCACAAATTAGATGGAAGAATATTTCATGCTTCTTCTTCTTGTTGCTGTTAAGTGTCATTGAGTTGTGGACAACTCATAGAGACCCAATGAATGAAAGTCCTGAACACCCATAGCTATCATCATTTTTCCAAGTTAATAGAGTGTTCAGAGGCAAGCTATTTCGGAAGTGGATGCCACTCCTGCTTCCAATCATATGTGTTAAGCATTAATATTAAGATATTATTACTGCTCATTCTTTGCAGAGTATCACTACATAGTCAACAGAATCTTATGACTGTCTCAAACCTTGGAGTCATATTTGGCCCAACTCTGATGAGAGCACAGGAAGAAACCGTAGCTGCTATGATGAATATTAAATTTCAGAATATAGTGGTTGAAATCCTGATTGAGCACTATGAAAAGGTAGGCTGACTTCTCCTGAAGAAGTGTCAAAATTGTCAAAAAGGAATTTTACATTGATACCATTAATGAGCATTTACATTGTGTTCACAGATTTCTATTAAATGTTGGCCTTTTTAGTTTTATGTAAGTTACTTCTTCATTATAACTTTTTCCTTTTCTCAGAATCCTCCAAGTATGATTTTCCCTTTTTTTTTTTACATCATTTGTTTCAAAAAGTTCTTTCCTCACATTTATGTAGCCAGTTTAGTATTTACATTCATGGAAGACTTTAACATAATGTAACCAAATCTATTTTTACCTCCTTTTGTTATGTCTCAGGAAGTAGGCTTTTATGGTAGACATTATATTATCAATTAAATAAAAGAAGAAAATACAGGAGACAGAATCTTGAGGTCCTTTTTATATAGATTCTCTAGAGTTTCTTTAAAAGTTGTTGCTGTTAGCTGACGTCAAGGGACCCTGTGAACAGCAGATCCAAACCTTGCTGTATCCATCATCATCCTCACAGTCTCCACCTGCTTAAAGCTATTGTTGCAGGCATCTTGTCAGTTCATCCCATTGAGTATCTTCTCTTTTTCACTGACCCTCTAAATAATGAGGAAAATGAGAAAGCCAGATTGATTGGATTATTAAACAAATGACACCATTTAGGATCTGATCATTTGTGATCAATTTGGGTCTAGTGTAGTCCCTTGGAGAGATTGAGTTTCTCCTCTTATCCCCCTGTCACTCCCTAGTGTCAGCAGAAGAATGTTCTTCATGCCTGTTAAAGGCTATGAGATGGCTCTGTATTGTAGCCATGCCTGCACCTCCACCAGCAGTTCGTCACCTCCTTTGACAGCTCAGAGCCAACAATATGGCAGCACCTTCTCTAGAGAACTGATGCAAGATGAGCTTCTTTCCCACAGGCTTACAGAACTTGAAAGGATAAAGAAAGCATTGTAAGAATAAGAACCAGTGTGCTTTGCCTTGTACCTTTGTTCTTTATTTGAGAGGTTTCCTTGAAATTATTGGAAATCTTTTCAATTTCACTTGTACCAGGAGTAGTGGAGTAAAAGCAAAAAGAAAAGGTTGGGGGGGACCCAAAGAAATAAAACCATGAATGGAAAAGAAATTTGTACCTTGCTCTAGCACTTGTATTTTTCTGGATTGAGTAGCTCTAACTGTGCTGTAGATTAAGTAGCATCTAGAGGAAGCTCTGGTGGCCTAGTGGCAAGAAGCTGCGCTGCAATCGTGAAGGCACAGTGTTTGAGGCCACCAGCTGTTCTATGGAAGAAGGATGGGCAAATCTCCTCCCGTGCCATCATTTGCTTCTGAAAACCCATCTTAGAGTCAACTATGGGTTAGTTCTGACTTTATGGTATACAAAACCAACAATTAGAATATAATTAGTAACCTTCATAATTTATTTCAGGAGATAATTAGTAACCTTCATAATTTATTTCAGGATGGTGATGGTAATCTCTGCCTTTGAGTGACCTCCCCCATTTTCTTTCTGTGCAGATTTTTCATACAGCTCCAGACCCCAGCATTCCCCTTCCGCAGCCCCAGTCTCGATCCGGATCCCGGAGAACAAGGGCAATCTGTCTCTCCACTGGTTCTCGGAAGCCCCGAGGGCGATATACGCCCTGCTTGGCTGAACCAGATAGTAAGTGTGCCTGGCCTTAGAGAGGCGCTTTCCACCTTCTGTAATTCAGCCTTACCTTGCCTGATGGGAAGTTAGGTAGAAAAGGAATATGAGCCTCCCTCCCACCAGCCAACCCCCTTCCCTAACATAGCTTTTGTCAGGAGCGTTGCAAGGTTCCTTGGGCAAGCAAATTCATTATTGCTACAAAGGCAGGTAGGAAAAAAACAAACAAAAAAACCCACAACAAAAACCAACCTGTTTTCTCAAAGCCCCTTTTCTGTAGCTGTGATTAAGTACACTGGGTGCTACTTTGTAGTAGGTACTGTCCTATTGTGGAAGTGGTAGAGAAGAAAGCAAGAAAAGGTCTCGCTGAAGCAGTCATTTTCTTTCATCCTTTCACATTATGTTCTTAAAGCCTCGTCTCTTGGCTATCAAAGGAAAGAAAGAAAAAGAAAAGTTACACAGCACATTATCACTGACTTACTATTCTGAACCAGGCCCCAGGGTGACGTGGGTCCGAGCCTGAGCTCATGATGTGTAATAAACTGTGACCATGCTCACTTCAAGCTCCCATTGTTCCCCTACTGGGGACAGTGTTTAATAGAGACAGAATATATAAATTTTTACCTTAGATAGGTTGGGCAGCACATTTTATTACTATAGTTTCTCTACTTTTCCCCCCATCACGCTTTCTTTCAAGAACATTAAAAAATATACTCTATTATTTAACTGGTTTCTCGCTTGCTTATTCTCAGCAGGGCAAGGGGGGAAAAATTGCCCTCTTTGAAAATTATGAGCAGCTTTTAATTTGCTGCTGCAGTTTACCAGGGTCCCTGGATGAAGGGCGCTCCTGTGCATTGTAATTCAGATTCAACTAAGACCAGAAAAGCAAGAGAAGACAGAAATATGTCTTTAATATACCCCCTTCCCATTGACTCTTTTTCTTTTTTGGACAAAAATATACGCAGCCATGCACCATTTCAACGATTCCTACATGACATTGATTATAATCTTCCAAGTTGTGCAGCCATCTCAACGTCCTTCTCCAACTCACTTTCCCTCTTGTACATCTTGAAATTTTGGTCAAATTCAAGACAGTCTGCTAATGCTTCAGGAACTAAGAGGACTGCGTGAAGGCAGGGTGCATCTAAAATTATTCCTGCATTAAATCTACTCCAAAGCTGTTGACTTCAGGAGTGACGCTCCAGGACAGAGTAGCTGCCCTTTAGGGTTTCTGAGGCTGTCGGTCAGTCTTTATGAGGAACAAACCTTCCTAGGTTAATATTGGCAGAGGGGGAGCATACTTTTTCCAAGCTCACATACATATTTGAAAGCCTTTCTCTAGTACTAAGGACCCCTTTCCATACTAGATGAAGAACTTTCTCCACATTGGGTTAGGTGGCCACAGTGAGCTGGAAAGCAGGAGTTTGGTGGTGATGCTATGAACACCTACGATGTTATGGAGGACTGTTGCCTTTCTCTCTCCTTCCCCTGCTCGTCAGGTGACTCCTACAGCAGCAGTCCTGACAGTACGCCTATGGGCAGCATCGAGTCACTGTCTTCTCACTCCTCTGAACAAAACAGCACCCCGAAGTTGACCTCCTGCCAGCCCAGAGACAAGCCTGGAGGGATCCCCTGGATTGCAACCCCATCATCAGCCAATGGACAAAAAAGCCTTGGTCTCTGGACCCCTAGCCCTGAGTCGAGTTCTAGAGAAGATACAACCAAGACAGACGCAGAGTCTGATTGTCAGAGTGTAGCCTCGGCCACCAATGCAGGGGAGGCCTCCCCACCCATAGACCTGGTCAAGAAAGGACCCTATGGACTAGCGGCACTCAAAAGATCCTCCGCTTCCTCACTTCGATCAATCTCTGCCACTGAAGGTAAGCCAGCGTGGCGCTTGTGCGAGGGCTTATTGTCCTGGTGTCACTGGCTTGATTATTCAGCGTGATTAAGCAGGAAAAAAACGTGAAATGGTGAGGGAACTACTGATGCTTATCTGCTTTGTTCCTGAGCTTGGATTTTTCAGACCCCTGTGCGCTGTGACTTTTTACCTGGATCTTTCCATCTCTGTTAGGTGATGTCTTTGTAATTGTGGTAGATTGTGATCTCTCTCAGTGATGGGCGGCTGTGTTCAAAGAACATTCTGTACCTTCCCATTGGGCTCTGAGAAAAATGCTTCCTTTTGTTATGCGCAGGACTGTGTTATTGCCTTTATTTTGTCTAATGGCTTTCTTTTTAGGAAGCAAGAGCTACAGTGGATCCATTCAAAGCTTAACTTCCCTAGGCTCCAAAGAGATGCCCAAAGCCCCACCAAATCCAGACCTGCCTCCGAAAACATGCAGGAGGTTAAGGGTAGACAACACCTCAAGCAATGGCTACCAGCGACCTGGTTCGGTGTAAGTATCAAAGTGTCTGTCATGCTCATACCTCCCTAGGCGTAAAGGAAGGTCCAGTGTTCACAGGAGCTCTCAGCAGGCCCAAAACAGAATGTCTCATCTGTAGGTTTTACTCCTGTAGGACTTTCACCCCTTTTACAAATCATATGAAAATTAGAGCAGGTTTAGGATATGGGAACAATCTCATGCAAGCACTTTCCTCAGAAATAGAACTGTAGCAAATATGTGATACCATAGTTAAGGCCTTTGAAAGTTAAAGTCTTTCTGTAAAAGCTGAACATTCTCATCTCATCTCATCTCAGCCAAAGACTTCACTGAGCAGATTCTGTCAGCCGGAATCCTGCCTCTCCTCTTTACCTGACCTACACAGGAACAAGTTGTTCAAAGTTCAGCTACTGCGTACCTTGTAAAGCTTAGTTTTCTCACCTCTGCTCCTCAGTTTCCCTACCATTACTTGGTGATTTAAGCAGGTGCTGGTGTAATATGTCATGTCACAGGCCAACCCAAAAGGTCAGCAGGTGGAATCTAGCAGCCACACCATGGGAGAAAGAAAGACTGACTGTCTTTTCACATAAAGATTTACGGTTTCAGAAACTCGATAGAAGATCAGTTTGAGTTAGAACCAATTTAACAACAGTAGATTTGATTTGTTGGTTTTTTTGAGGTTAGATTTTTTTTTTTTAGGTTTTTTTGGGGGGGTTTTGGTTTGTTTCGGAGTGGAGAACGAGAATGTAAAAGACCAAAGATATCATTTCTGTTTAAATGACCTAGAAGAAAGAGCATATAGGAGTGACAGGGTGGGGAGTCGGGGGTTGTGAAAACCTGGATATTAGCAAGCAAAATCCAAAGAGGAAAATTTCTCTCTTTAGTTGCCCTTTTCTTACATTTGCTAAGCCTCTCCTAACTACATTATGGCCTTCTGCTGGGTTCCTTTCTGTGTTAGAATAATCTACCGTTTACTCCCTGATTCACTCTTTGCCATGTGTTGTAATCAGCTCAGCAGACCTTCCATTTGGACTTGGAGGTGGTAAATTACATAGGAGATTGTCTGTTTCCCATAGAACAAAGAGCTGGTGGATAGGAATCCACAGAGAGACATAGGCTTTGGGTTAACAATGGAACTCCCTACAGACTATGCCACCATTAATATATCACATTTTAGAGATGATGAAGATGATGGTATTTAGAAGTTTTAATCATCTGCATGTATAATGGGTTTTGTTTTTAGATGCCATCAAGTTGACTATATGAGTCTTACTCATAGTTATTGTTGTTATTGTTATGTGCCATCAAGTCACCTGCGACTCATAGCGACCCTGTGTACAACAGCTCTAAACCCTGCTCTGTCCGATGCCTGTCTCACTGTCTCCGACATACCTATCCCTATTAGCCTAGTCACTGAATCAGTCCACCTCATAGAGGGTCTTCTTCTCCTGTTCTGTTCCTCCACCCTCCCAAGCATGATGTCCCTCTCCAAGGACTGGTCACTCACTGCAACATGTGCAAAGTATGTCCGACAAAGTTTCAGAATCTTTGCCTCCAAGGAGCACCCTGGTTTAACCCTCTCGAGGACGAACCTGTTCGTTTTCTTAGCAGTCAATGGTATTCAGTACTCTTCTTCAACACCATAGCTCAAAGGCATCAGTTCTCCTTCTATCATTCCTAGTCATTGTCCAGCTCTCTGATGCTTAGCAAGTGACTGCAAAGACCGTGGCCTGTATCAGGCACAATTTAGTCTCCAGAGTGATATCATTGCTCTTGAGTACTTTAGAGAGGTCCCTAACAGCAGACTTTCTCATTGCAATACATCTTTTAATTTCCTGGCTGCTGGTGCCAAGAGTGTTGACTGTGGAGCCAAGCAAATCAAAGCTGTTAACAATCTCATTTTCTTCACCATGTATCATGATGCTACCAATTGGCCCAGTAGTGAGCATCTTTGTTTTCTTGATTTCTCAATCCATATTGAGTTGGAAACAGAGAAGAAAGATCAATAGTTGTAAAACATGCAGTTGGTGACAGAAATGAAGCTGGAGCTAGAATGATTGAATTTTGCACAATAAACAATTTATTCACTTCAGATACATTTTACAAGAAACATAAACACAGGTTATACACATGGATTTCACCTGATGGTATGCACAGGAATTAGATTGGTTACATCTGTGGAAAAAACTGCCAGAGAAGCTCAATATCCTCTGCAAAAACTAGGCCAGGAGCTGATTGTGGAACAGACCACCAACTACTCATATGCAATTCAAGCTACAGCTAAGGAAAATTAAATCAAGTCCAGAGATCCAAAATATGGCCTTGAATCTATCCCACCTGAATTTCAAAACCATCTCAGGAACATGTTTGAGGCCTTGAACAGCAGTGAGTGAAGACCAGATAAGTTGTGGGAGGATATCCAGAGTACCATCCAGGAAGAGTGCAAAAGGTCATTACAAAGACAGAGGAGGAAGACAGGACCAAAATGCATGTCAGAAGAGACTCTGAATATTGCAGAGTACTGAAAAGCCAAAGCAGAGGAAAGAAATCAGGATATTAAAGAGCTGAACAGAAGATTTCAAAAGGCAGCTCGGAATGACAAAGTTAAAGTATTACGATGAAATGTGGAAAGAACTGGAGTCAGAAAATCAAAAGGGCTGAACTCACTCAGCATTTCCTAAACTGAAGGAACTGAAGAACAAATTCTAACCTCGAGTTGCAATACTTTGGGCAGAATAGCAAATGATCCAGGAAGTATGAAAAGAAGATGGAAAGAGTAATTTTACCAAAAGGAATTGGCAGACACAGAAGAATTTCATGAAACAACATATGGTAATGAAGGAAGAAGTTCAAGCTGCTTTGAAGGAATTGGCAAAAAAATAAGGCTCCAGTAATTGATGATATACCATTGTATTTCAGCTAACAGATGCTGCTCTAGGTGTGCTCATCAAGTTGTGCCATGAAATCTGGAGAGCAACCACTTGGCCAACTGACTGGAAGAGATCTATATTTGTTCCCATTCCAAAGAAAGGTGATCCAACAGAGTGTGGAAACTATCGGACAGTATCATTGATATCACATGCAAGCAAGATTCTGCTAAAGATTATCCAAAAACGACTGGAACAGCACAACAGACAACTGCCTGAAGTGCAGTCTGGGTTTAGAAGGTGTCATGGTACTAGGGATATTGTAGCTAATGTTAAATGTATCTTGGCTTAAAGCAGGGAGTACCAGAGGAATGTCTGTTTCATTGATTATGCAAAGGCATTTTACTGTGTGGATCACAACAAACTGTAGCTAACTCTGAGAAGAATGGGAATCCCAGAATACTTGATCATGCTAATGTGAAACCTATACTTGGACCGGGAGGCAGTCATCAGCATAGAGCAAGGAAACACTGCATGGTTCAAAATTGGGAAGGGTGTACGCCAGAGCTGCATCCTATCTCCATACCTTTTCAATCTATATGCAGAACAGATTATCCGGGAGGCTGGGCTGTATGAAGAGAAATGTGGCTTCAGGATTGGAGGAAGATTCATCAACAATCTGCATTATGCAGATGACACACCCTCCTTGCTGAAACTGAAGAGGAATTGAAGTGCTTGCTGCAGAAGGTCAAAGACTGCAGCCTCAGTATGAATTGAGGCTCAATATCAAGCCAATGGACAGTTCTCTAACTTTGACTTTGTTCTTTGTCAGTTACCCCATGATCCTTTTGACTGTAATGATATCCTGGCATTTTAATTATTCATTGATGCCCAAAGTTTGACTTAAATAGTCACTGTCTAAATGCATTCATATTTTTTCTTTGACAAGCACTTTTTTGGTTTCAGACTGTCCAATAAAAGTTGTCTCTCTTGATCAGAAATTAAGCTATCAGGCAGTAGTCAGAACAGAGCAGGGTAACACTGTATGGTTCAAAATTGGGAAGGGTGTACGCCAGGGATGCATCCTGTCCCCATACCTTTTCAACATGTATGCAGAGCAGATTATCCGAGAGGCTGGGCTCTATGAGGAGAATTGTGGCATCAGGATTGGTGGAAGGTCTATTAACA
>NW_006399806.1:9697267-9717063 GCF_000299155.1 Elephantulus edwardii | reverse complement strand
GACCCTCTATGAGATGGATTGATTCAGTGACTGGGGTAATAGGGATGGGTGTGTCAGAGGCAGTGCAGTTGGCGCAGGATAGAGCAGGGTTTAGGGTTGTTGTGCATGGGGTCGCTATGAGTCGGAAACGACTTGTCGGCACATAACAACAACAAGTATAGACAAATATAGTTGCAGATCTGTATTTGCAGAGATTGTTCTCTGTTGTTTTAGGTATTAAGAAGTTGCTATGTGACTCATAGCAGAGTAGAATTTCCAGAAGGGTCACTGAGACTGTAATCTATAGAGTGATATAATGTGTTACATGTTGTACTGCTAGCCAGAAGGCCATCAGTTCAAATCCACCAGCTGCTTTGAGGAATAAGATGGCCAGTCTCCTCTTGAAAAGATTTATCGATTCTGAATCCTGATGGAAGTTTTTGAGGAGTTGGAATCAACTCAACAGCAATGCGTTTTTCATTGGGAATAAGATAGAAAAGTCAATAGATTTGGATTTTCCCCCTCATTTCCACAAAAGCAGTTCTGTCTCCCAGAGTGGCTGGGCAGGTTTGAACTATGAACCTTTTACGTTAACAGCCAAGCAGTTAATCATTGTACTACCTGGGCTCCTTATGCTCTCTGTTAGGGGTAAAATGATCTTTAAGATACTCAAGTGATTTTACTTCCTATACAGAAAATTCCACTCAAAAAAATGATACATTTTTTCAACTCTAAGTAAGAACATCATTGAGATATTAGATAAGTATTTGATAGTATTTGAAAGATATTTCATAGTCTCTTCCAGAATACAGGGAAACTTTTCTAATCACCTAAGGAATCTTGGTTTTATTTCTTTTCCCTTTATACCCAGTAGTCTTACCTTTTTTTATAGAACATGCCTTTTTCCCTCTGTATAACTGAAACAAGATTTGAATTAATGAGTTAATTTATTAACCCAATTTTTAGAGTTCTTTCTTTTTTATTCTTTAGGAACTATGTTTAAATATGAGAACATATGAAATAATTTTGGCTCTTTCTTCTTCAGTCTAGTTATGAAAGTGCAGATTATTGGTCCTTGTCACTTGTGTGAGAATCATTGATTCTCCCATGGAGACTGCTCAGGCCTCAGTTACATGCTGGGAGGAAATAGGAAGAAAATGCTGGGAGTGGGGAGAGCAATAAACTCCCCATGGGATGGTAGCTTTGGGTCCATTACAGTCTGATACTCTGTGATGCGGAAAAAAGAGTTAAAAATCTCTTCTGTATGAGAACCCAAAATAGGTAGAATTCAGGCCACACTTTGGTGATAGGTTTTAACCAGTCCATTTTTCAGTGTGTTTAACTGGAGCACTTTGTTCTTCACTTTGTGCTTCAATGGTTTTCTCACTGATATAATGAAACTTACATCTTTAAAATTATTTTTCAGAGTGGCAGCAAGAGCCCAGCTGTTTGAAAATGTTGGTTCAGTTAAGCCAGCTTCTTCTGGGCGGTAAGTTCTCAAAACATAAATAAAAATTGAAAAAAGAAAATCACTCTGGCATTGTTTACTTGACATACCAAGTTATCTTCTACACCTCTGCCACTCAGCTGTCTACATGGTCGGATACACATAGACGGGCTCTTCTTGGGTTCATTTCTGAGAAGATCCTGTCTCTACACTGTGTATATTCTTACATTGGTGCAGTGAGGCCTTATTTGCAGAAAGGCAAGGGTTCGAAACAAACACGCTTTCTTCATTGTTACACTTTTCTCCCTGCCCACCCCTACCCCCCAGTTCGCTCCTCTCTTTGAAAAGTAAAAGAAAAATTCTTTTGTTGGTATACAATCCCCCTGCACAAACCTCCAGCGCCCAAGTACACTCCACTATGCAACCTTAGTTCTGGACTCTTGTGATAACCGTAATACCCTATCTTATATCGCTTTTAACTGTTCTCTCCCTCATCTGTTTCAATGCAGTATACATAATTTATCCAGTTTTTCTTAGTCTTACCTCAACCCTGATGTCAGTCCCATTCTACAACAGTGACACCATGCAGTATTTGTCCTTTTTTGACTGAGATATTTCACTCAACATAATGTCCTCCTGGGTCACCCATTTTGAATAATATTGCATGAGTTCCTTGTTTTTCAATGCAGTATAGTATTCCATTGTGTGAATATACCACAGCTTCTCTGTCTATTCATTTGTTGATGGGCACTTGGGATGTTTCCAATTCCTTGCTATTGTGAACAAAGCCACGATAAACACGGGTGTGCATATATCTGCTTGGATGTTGGTTATGCTCTCTTTAGGGTATATTCGCAGTAGTGGAATTGCTAGGTCAAATGATATCTCTATTTGCAACTTTTTGAAAAAGCGCCACACTACTTTCCACAGTGGTTGCACCATTTTACACTTCCACCAACAGTGAATAAGGGTTCCAGTTTCTCCACAACCTCACCAACATTTGTTGCTTGCTGTTCTGTTAAATTTTGCTATTCTGATGGGGGGTGAGATGATATTTCATAGTTGTTTTGATTTGCATCTTTCTTAGAGCTAGGGATTTTGAACATTTCTTCATGTGCTTGTTGGCCATCTGAATGTCTTCTTTGGTGAAGTGCCTGTTCATATCCTGTGCCCATTTTTCAATTGGATGATTTACCTTAATCTTGTTGTGGTGACAAACATGTTTTCTAAAAGACAAACTTTGGCAAAACCCTTTGCACACCTGAGGCTCGTTTTATGACAGTCATTTTGGAAAAATTTCACTGGTATGTTCTTAACTTCCGACAATCTTTTCATTATTTTCTTGAAGAATCTTTGTGAATGCCAGTTGCAAATTTGAGCTGTTTTGTTTTCCTTTTTACTGAAACTTGGGTGAAAGTTTACAGAGCAAATTCATTTTCTGTTCAATAATTAATACAGAATTTTGCTTTCTGACTGTGAATGCTGTCTCCTGAGTCTAAGAACATGTTCCCCGCTTCCTCTTGGCATCCCCTCTTACCTTTCTGTCCACCTTCCTATCTTCTAAATATGTTCCTCCTGGGTTTTGTTAGTCACCTTGTAGACCTGCCTTTTACTTGACTGAACGTTAATATCTGGGGGGAATTAAGTTTCAGACTTGAAGGATGTGTAGAGGCCCCAGTCTGGAGGTTTTAATAGCCCCTCTTAGACCAGTCATTCTGATGCTTTTTGTGGTTGTCACTTGTGTTATAGTTTTTTTCTCTGCCTCTCTCTGCAGGACCTTCTCCTGTGGGCCTGATCAGGGTGGTTGGCAGTGGTAGCTGGGCATCAGCCAGCCTCTTCTTGGGCTTGTGGAAGCTGTGCCTCATGTCATTCCTTAGTGCTTTGGTCTAATTGTTCCCATGAGTCTTTAGCTGTCTTCACTCTTCTTTACAGTGGATGGAGAAAGACCATGAGTTGTTCCTTAGATGTCCTCTCACAAATTTTTACTCATCACCAAAGGAGGATGCATACCATTGACTTTGTGTACCATGCTTTATGCCTAATGACCTTGATTTCCCCCAAGATTACAGCCAAGGTCACCTGCACAGTACCTCATTCCATCAAGGTGCTTAGTTATGGCTAGGAAGTTGTCAAAGCTTTGCCTCACAACCTCTGCAAATAATCCTGGTTATCTTTGCAGCATATGCAAATGCATATGTAGAAACACCCTCTGCCAAGCCTCTCTCTCTAAATATGTGTATATGTGTATATATATGTATATATATATGTGTATATATGTATATATGTATGTATGTATATATGTATATGTATGTATGTGTGTATATATGTATGTGTATGCATATACATATATATGTGTACTCCTATTCAACATTCCATATATGTTCAGTTTGGAGGTCCACCTGATAGCTGTTGTTGTTGATTGCCGTCAAGTCGAGGTCAATTCATAACGACACTATGAATAAAAGACCTAATGCCTTTCCATAGCTATTGTGTTTCTCCAAGTTCATAGAGTTTTCAGAGGCATGTGGTTTAGGAAGTGGATGACACTCCTGCTTCCCAACCTATTTTACAACTGGGAGCTCCACCAAACACTGTCCACAATTGGAAACTATTATGGTAATTGATATCCTCATGGCACAAGGTTTAGCACCATAGCAAACTGAGGTTACCTCATATAGCACATTGACAGAGAGTGATGTGTAAAGTGGAAGAATGTTCCTCCAGATAAAACAGTTACTGTTCTTTTTGCCACTAAAAAGTAGGTGGTCCTTGAGCCTTAGACTAAGGGTAAGGGTGGAACCCTGCTCAAGGGTGTAGCTTTAAAATCGGTGATGAAGCCTGGGGACTGGAGTCTTCCTCCACTCTGAAAGTCGGGTGACTGGATGGAAGGATGGTGTCTCGATGGCGGCTCGTCTTGATGACAGACAGGCAAGGGAAGTTTCTGGGGTTCTTTTTGTTGTGTGTTACTGTTCTTTTTACCCCTCAAAAGGGGGTGGCCCTTAAAAAAAATTAGAAGAATATTCTTTAAAAGACACAGCAATCATTTGTCTTTTTGCTGTACTGAACAACTTGGAGTTGCTGTGATGCTGAACACTATTCCATAGTCATGTTAAAATACCATAGTGGTTATCCATTTATGTACAATTGTTGGTTGAGCTTCCAGATTGATTCATGTTGGGAAGCAGGAGTGGCATCCACTTCCTAAGCTAGCCTCTGGAAGCTCTACTAACTCTTTTATAAGAGTATAGAAATGATGTTAATTATAAAAAAGTATTCAAGTCTTTTGTACAAAGCTCACTCTGAGTCATATTCATTCGACTTGACAACATTTAACCACTACTGCTTAACTTAACCTAATATCTACTTTTTGATATTATCTTTTATTACCATTATTGCAGGATAGTCTCTGTAGCAACATGGATATTGTTGTCTCTTGCACCTCCTAATGTCTTCCTTTGCCTTAGTCATGTTGTCCTCTTCTTTATTGTATATTGACTTTCCTTTAACCAAGTTATTGCATACAGGCTTACTCTCTAGTTAATAATTTAACCTCGCATTCTTGATAACCACCAAAGTCTTTCTGTGTGTAAATCTTTTCTTGACTTTTTGTGATAGTGCTTTCATACAATATTTGTCTTTTTATGATTCAGTTCTTTTACTCAGCTTAGTGTCCTCCACATTTGTCTGTCTGTCCATGGCATGTTCATGAACACTAATTCATGAATTCTTCATTGTTATTTAATGTTGCACAGGATTCCATTGTGTGTGTATACCCTCGCTTATTCTTTGTCGAATAAAACAAACCCATTTATTCTTTGATGAGCATTTGGATTGTTTCCATCTTTTTTATTTTGTGAATAACTAATGCTGTGATAGGCATGGCTATACATATATCTCTTCATGTCATGGTTCTTTTTTCTGTAAGATATATACCTAACAGTGTCATTGTGGGTTCATATGGCTTTTTAGTTTCTAACTTCTTTAAAAAATAAAAAAGAGAAAAAAAAAGATTCACCCAGGAGAGGGTGAAACCAAGTTTCTCCTTGGAGGCAATGATTCTGAAGCTTCGTCTGACATACTTTGGACATGTTGCAAGGAGGAACCAGTCCTTAGAGAAGGGCATCACGCATGGGAGGGTGGAGGAACAGTGCAAGAGAGGAAGACTCTGAATGAGATGGATTAATCAGTGACTGGGATAATAGGGATGGGTGTGTCAGAGACAATGAAGTTGGCATAGGATAGAGCAGTATTTAGAGCTGTTGTACATAGGGTCACTCTAAGTCACAAGCAACTCAACTGCACATAACAAGAGTACTGAATATCCCATAGACGACAAAAAGAAAAATAAGTCTGTCTTGGAGGAAGTGCAGCCAGGATGCTCCTTAGAGGCAAGGATGGCGAAATTTGGTCTCATTTAATTTGAGCATATTGTTAGGAGGAGATGTTGTTGTTATTGTTGCTGTGTGCCGTCAGGTTGCCTGTGACTCATAGTGACCCTATGTACAACAGCCCTAAACCCTGCTCTATCTCTTGCCAATCTTATTGTCTTTGATACACCTATCCCTATTACCCTAGTCACTGAATCAATCCATCTCATCAAGGGTCTTCCTCTCCTGTGCTGTCCCACCACTCTCCCAAGCATGTCAGACGAAGCTTCAGAATCCTTGCCTCCAAGGAGCAGCCTGGCTTCACTCTCTCCAGGACGAATTTGTTTGGTCTAGAAGTCCATGGTATATTCAGTACTCTTCTCCAGCACCGCAGCTCAAAGGCATCAACTCTCCTTCTATCATTCCTAGTCATTGTCCTGCTGTCTGATGCATAGCAAGTAATTGCAAAGACTGTGACCTGTGCCAGGTGCACTTTAGTTTCCTGACTGAAATTGTTGCTCTTCTGTACTTTGGAGAGGTCTCTGGCAGCAGACTTTGCCAATGCAGTACTTCTTTTAATTTTCTGGCTGCTGGTACCAAGAGTATTGATTGTAGAGCCAAGCCAACTAAAGCTGTCAACAATATCAATCTCTTCATCATCTATCATGATGCTGCCAGTCAGCCTAGTGGTGAAAATCTTTCTTTTCTTGACATTGAGTTTCAATCCATATTGAAGGCTGTAGTCCCTGACCTTCTGCAACAAGCACTTCAGGTCCTCCTCAGTTTCAGCACGGAGGGTAATAATGCAGACTGTTGATGAATCTACCACCAATCCTGATGCCACACTTCTCCTCATAACGCCCAGCCTCCCAGATTATCTGTTCCACATATAAATTGAAAAGATATGGAGATAAGACACATCGTTGACACACACCATTACTAATTTTGAACCATGCAGTGTTTCTTTGCTCTGTTCTAATGACTGCCTCCTGGTCCAGGTATAGGTTTTCATAAGCACAATCAAGTTTTCTGGGATTCCCGATCTTCTCAGAGTCAGGCAGTTTGTTGTGATCCACACAGTCAAATACCTTTGCATAATCAATGAAAAAAAGATAGACATTCCGCTGGGCCTCTCTGCTTTTAGCCAAGTTACATCTGACATTAGCTATAATATCCCTAGTGCCACAGTCTTCTAAATCCACCCTGCACTTCAGGCAGTTCCCTATTGATGTGCTGTTCCACACATCATTATTCGGATAATCTTCAGCAGAATCTTGCATGCATGTTATATCAATGATGCTGTCCGGTAGTTTCCACGCTCTGTTGGATCACCTTTTTTTGGAATGGGAACAAATACAGATCTCTTACAGTCAGTTGGCCAAGTGGTTGGTCTCCAGATTTCTTGTCACAACTTGGTGAGCACATCCAGGGCAGCATCAGTTTGTTGAAATTTTTCAATCAGTATGCCATCAATTCCTGGGGCCTTGTTTCTTGCC
Source organism: Elephantulus edwardii (assembly GCF_000299155.1). Classification (NCBI taxonomy): domain Eukaryota; kingdom Metazoa; phylum Chordata; class Mammalia; order Macroscelidea; family Macroscelididae; genus Elephantulus; species Elephantulus edwardii. Next base: position 9,709,774 of record NW_006399806.1, on the reverse strand, counting down.
AGTTCTTTCAGAGCAGCTTGAACGTCTTCCTTCATTACCACAGACTCTTGCCGTTACATTGTTTCACATCATTCTGGGAAAGGGGGAAGGATCAGAGAAAAAGAGGAAAACCCTCAAAAAGCTGGATTGACATAGTAACTGTAAGAATGGACTTGAACATATCAGAGATTGTGAGGAAAGCACAAAACCTGCAAAAGCCTAGATGCTTGTGGGTATGATGCAGAGAAATTACACAGAGTTGAGGTATTGGTCTACAGTTCTTTTTGAAGAGTATCCACTGCTTTCTTACAAAAATATGTGGATTCATTCTGCAAGTATTTATTAAACATCTATACAGTATTGGTCTGTTATTAAGGATAATGATAAGCTTCAAAAAGCCTAGTAAGTCCTTATATGGAAGTTGTGTTTTCCTTTTCTCATAATTCTGCAAAGTAGAGGTACCTTGATACGTTACTTGTACAGAGGTCAGCGATTCTAGTTTATTTGTCAGATCCTAGAGCACTTGAATGTACTGTACTTGCCTCTGCTTTCAGCATCTTCTGTTTTATAAAGTCTTGGGAAAATTGTTGTTATTGTACACCATCTAGTCAGAAACAGCCCAAAGCTGACCCTCCAGTTGATTTTCAGAAGCTATAAATCACATGGGAGAAGATCATCTGTCTTTTCGCTCACAGAGCAACTTCTGGATTCGAACCAAGAGCCTCTGGGTTGGCGGCACAACTCCTTACCACTAAGCCACCAGAGCTAGGCCTTCCGTAAAAGATATCTGTGCATGATTTCTCTGAGATTCTATTACCAATTTCAGATTGTAAGAATAAGTATCTAACCTATTATTAAGGAGTCCTGGTGGCATACTGGGTAAGTGCTTGACTCATAACCCAAACTTTGGAGGTTTCAATCCATGTAGAAGCTACTCAGCATAGAGAACTGACTATCTGCCACAATAAAGGTTTAAAACCTCAAACAAAGCACTTTGGTATTAAGTCAGTTATCACTCATAGTTTATCCTAGAAAATCCTGTGACACAGTTCTACTTGATCACATTGAATCATGAGTCTGCAGGTGGTTCCTGGGAAGAAATTTCTGTTATTCTGTAGTGTTGAATTTGCCCACTAGATGGAGCCCGATTGCTAGGAAGCTCTAATCTGATCTGAGCAACTCTACTGTTATCAGAGACAGTTCAAGAGTTTTTTAAAAAATATATTTATGAAGTCAATCCAAAAGCTGTCATGTAATATGCATTAATGAGCTCAATAAAGTATCTTGTATATTTTTAATATTCTTTTACTCTAAACACTTCAGAAAACTTCTTTGTAGATTTTTTAGCATAAATTTAGATTTTATCCAGTGCAGCATTGAGGGTTCTAAACTTTCTCTTTCCACGGGCCCACCTCACTGTGAGAACTGATCACTGGGGGCCCAACACAGTGAAATGAGAATGGGTTTCAGGGTAAGACAACTTTCATGTTCAGATTCTCATTTCACCACTTCCTACTTGTATCATCTCAGAGTTACATTTTTGAAATCTTGTTTTTTGTAATAAAATGAAGGTTATAGTTTTGGTTTTGGCCAGATCACAGTGTATGCCAACATAAAGTATCACGCAAATAATATATTAAATAATGAATCTAATACACTTTAAAGCTCAGCACATGGTCTATATAATAATAATAATAGTTACTGTGACTGTTTTTATTAAAATTGCTTGCCTAAGACATTCAAGCCTCTAATTCATATATTAATATCACTTACTGCTCTTTTGCACCACTAAATGCAACTAAACAATAAATAGAAATGCAGGCCACTTCTTGACTAACCTCACTGATTCCTGCATTGCCCATTTCACATTCTTTCTAGGAAATCAGGGTTACCTTTGACTTGGACCGTGAAGGATGATGGAACCAGGAGAGGTAACAGGAAGAAAAAGTGTGACTGGGAAGGAGTTCAACTGGGGAATTTTAATGAATGGTCTTGCGTAATGGCAAAGTAATGTCTTTGAGAATTTCTGCAGGGTTTCTTCACTTTAACAAATAAGTCACATGGCTTCTCCTTCTCTGTCTAACATTGTCAAGGAAGGGAACAGGCAGGCAGTCATTTAGTATGGAGATAATTAGAAGGAAATAAAGAAACCTGAAACAGTTTTTTATTAATGCAATCAAGATTGAGCAACTACTTTGGTATTGGGATTTAGAGATAAGTGAAAAATTCCATGTCATTGAGAATGCATGTCTAAAATTTTAAAAATTTCCAACTGAAGCCTCAGAAGCAAATTTAGTAGTGTATTGACTTATTGACACAGGCAGTCTAGAGGTTTTTCCAGGGATCAATTTGTCTGTAAAATCTGTGTCTTACACACTAGTATTGTTTCCTTGTCACATGTTCTATTGCATCATTTACAGTAGCTGCCTCATACTTCATTCTGTGAGTATACCACAATATATTTATTATACAAAATTAGAAATAGTTATAAATAAAGTAGTATAAAAAATAATTGTGTCCTCAAATAATGCAGTTATATATACCTAAAAGATACATAAATTATGTATCTTAAAGAAAAATAAAAAAACATTTAATAGCTATTCAAGTAAAGAACAAATATACATATTTTAATAAAGAGATTAATAAAATAGTATAAACAAGAATAAAAGTGCTGTGAAGATGCAATAGTTCAACACACTAGCTAACTTACCAGAAGATTGTTGTTGTTAGGTAGCATCAAATTGAACTAGTTCATAGCTGATCATAGTGGTTTTCAGAGGCAGTTAATCACACAGGAGGAGATTGCCCACGGAGAAGCTGATGGATTCTAACTATGTGCCTTTAGGTTGTCAGGGAGGCTTCTTATGACTAAGCCTCTTAACACTTCATAATCAGAATAATAGTGGTTCAAACTCACCCTTTCCATGAGACAAAAGACCTGGCTCTCAGCTCCCAAAAAGCTGAGGAAAGCCCATGGAGCAGTTCTCTGTCCTGTAAGGAAACTGTAAGCAGAAAGACACTCAGTGGCATACAGCAACAACAACAGCATAAGAGTTATAATTTATATCATTTATGAAAAACCCTTTTGAATACTTAGATATTTTTTAAATTTTTATCCTTATATATAATACTGCTTTTACATATTTGTAACTTTCTCTGCGTACTCCCATTCTTTCCAAATGTGTAACTTTCAGCAGTGCACACCGCGCGTGTGTGTGTGTGTGTGTGTGTGTGTGTGTGTGATTGTCTAGTTACTATCAAAAAATATTGCATCCATTTTTATCTTGTGAGATTGTGATTTCTGTTATGAGCAAGGTACCCCTCAGCATTCAGGCGATCCCAGCTCATAGGGACCCTGCAAGCTAACAGTGGTGAATTTTGCATTCTGACCCTACCAAAGCTTTGTACATCTGCTCTAGCTTTAGACAGCATTTATAATTTGGAGTGAGATGCTGTCCATATCATCTGCCTGGTGGTAAGGGGGTAAAAAAAAAAAATAACTTCACAGACTGTGGATGTCATTAAGTTATTCTCCTATGCAGGAAGATGATTTTTAAAAATCATTTTCAAAGGAAAATGAGAATCTTCAAAAAAAAGACACAATAGGTGACAGTTATTTTCACATCCTCTTCAATAGACGAAAGCAGTAAAAGAGAAAGCATTAGTCCCTGCAGAGAAAACTTCCCTGTCACACAAGCCCGCCTTAAACCATCAATGCTGTCTGTGGAGTTAACACCTGCAGTTACAGATCTCAGCAAAAGGAAATTACAGCTGCCAGTGCACAAATAATTGAAAAGTCATGGCAGATAATATTTTGTACTGTGTGTTTTTGACACATTCAACAATAGCTTTTTATTGTTGAATATGAATATGAAAAATGATATAATTATTCTGTCTGCCTCCTGGGACCCCGCCCTAACACAAACTAATAAAATACTGTAAGGATGACATTCATTCATGTCTGAAATAGTAATTAAAATAATTTGATGGCATCCTAAGTTATTTTAAAAATTACATCATAGCAAATATTTTATCTTGATCACTTCTATAATTAAAGAAAGTACTTTTTTCTGGCTCTCTTAATTATTCAAAACAATATGACTTCTTGTATATTGAAAGGGACAATTTTCATGTTGGAAAATTTTTTTTAAACCTTTGATATTTTCAGAAAAGCATTTTTTCTATCTTCAGTTAAAATCTGATTTTATCAAAAGACTTTCCTTGCAATAAAGGACCTCTGGTGGCCTCATGGTAGGGAGTTTGTGCTGTGAACTTAAAGGTTGGTGTTTCAAATCCACTTCCTTCATTTGGAGAAAGATGGTCAGTCTCCACTTGTACCTCTGAAAACCTGCTAGAGAGTCAGCTATAAGTTAGTTCTGGCTTGAGGTCAGTGAGTTGAGTTGATTCACTAGCTGAAGATTTTAGGAAAAATTAATATTCTTTATACTCAAGATGATCATAGTCTGATTCTAGTAAGTCTTTAGAAGTCTTTCTCCATCCACACCAATACACTCACAAGCATGCATTCCCATACATGCACACAGCATTTGTTTATACATGCATACACAATGCACACAACTCTTCTTTAGTGCAAAGCCCTCAGCCTTCATTGGACTCCAGTTATCCTTAACACTGCGTGGCACCTGACACTGATACTTTGGGGTAAATCTGGCTGCTGGTTCCAGGCTCCCTTTACAGACTTTCTGAAAGTGCAGTTTGAGATTCACCCCATATGAAATCCAGCTCTGGAATTTTTTTCTGTCTATTTTCCAGCCTTCAGGTTATCATCTGGGAATCCCAGCTGAAATTATGGATCCTCCCTCAGAAATTGCAGTGGTCAGGTGTTAGGCTCAGCACCACCAGGGATGTGAAACCATTTTGCCCTCAGCCCAGCACTACTGTTCTGTCATAACTGCTGAGGGCAAGTACTGCCTGTGGTTCTCTGCTGGTAAAATGCTGAGACCTGAAACAGGAAAGACAAGCTTGTGTTGCATCTTTAAAAGGGCCCATGTGGGAAAAGAAACTGGAGCATCTTCCCTTTTTGTCATTCATTCACCACCTAGTATTTACTGAGTTACTCCTGAGCGTAATCATCTCTCTGAGCACTGGGGATAGTCATGCAAGGACAAGGCCTAGTTCCTAATTTCGTGGAGTTTATGTTCTAGTTCTATAAGGAGATAATAAAAAATATCATCAGTGACAATGCAGTAGAAGAGGACATTAGCATGCAAAAATTAAAGCAGGAGGATATGAAAGTTTCCTGGGAAATTTTGAGGGTTTTTTTTTTTTAAGACCGTATGATTAGGGAAGGCCTTCTTTTGATCTCATGAAATTTAAGATGAACCTGAAGGCCACAGCCATGCGGTGCTCTCATATAGAGGGCTGATGTGTTTGGTATCTACACAAACATGCCTGGGAATCTGGAATGTTTGAGGAAGAGAAGATGGGGCAGGGTGACAGGAGTATGAGCAGAGGGAGACGGAAAGAGGCAACAAGACTGGTAAGAACACACACATTAACCAGGCTGAGACCAGAGGTGGAAAACCAGTTGAAAAGTTATCATCAGCAAAGTAACGACCTGGTAAATCTTTAAAAAAACTGTGGGGTGGCTTCTCTGCGGGGAATAGATTGTACGGTACAAAAGAAGAAACCTAGAGGATTTAGGAAGTTAGGAAATGATTTGGTCAAGCATGCCAGAAATGGTACTGACTTGAACTCTGGGTGTGGCAGAGATGGTGAGAAGTTGGTGGAGTGAGGTTGCGCTTCACATCCTAGCATTGGGATTTCACAGAACAGAAAATCAAGCCATCGAGTTCATTCCAGTTAATGGTGATCTTTGGTAGAGCTACACCAAAGAGTTTCCAGGGTTCCAGGCTTTTAGGAAGCAAGCATCCTTCATTGCAGAGCAGCTGGAGGATCTGAACTGGAGATGTGCCTGTGAGCAGTAGTGCAACTTCTTCACTGGATTATCAGGACTGCAAAGTGACCAGGATTTAACTGGTGTGACTAAGTAGACCGTTCCTGATGATATCTTTAGTGTTGGCTCAGTATTTTATTTTTTGTTGTTGTTTTTAATCAGGAAATTATGTATAACACTCTGGAATTCCTGCTTTTCTTAAAAAACTAAAGTGACCACATTGAGGCACAACTCCTGTCTGATAATAGATTTTGGAAGCTGAATGTTGGCTTTCCTTTTTAGAAGATGGATTTCCCCCTGGTTTTCAAAATTCCCAGCAAACCCTGTGTTTTTCTGGCAGTCAGGACAGTTTTGGGTTACAGTTTGCCAGTGACTAATGCCAGAGTTTTCTTTGTTTTATTTTACCAAACCCTCTAGGCATCTAAATTGTAAAATCCCATCCCTGGGGGTCTGCAAATCACAGTTGTAGGAGAGCTTTAAGGTACCTGTGAACCTATATGGGCTCCCTCTATAGCTGTAATAACAACATCCTTAGCAATCTACTAACATAATGTTCTTTAAAACCAGTCTGAGTTGTTTCTAAGACGGGCTTACCAATGGGAAGGGTATTGATTGGAAGGACGCTGAAAATGCTTTGGATGCTCTGGCACTTCGATTTTTAGACCTGGGTACAGGCCATGCAGAAGTGTTCAGTTTGTGGAAAATGAGCCTCTGGACACTTACACGTACGCTTCCTATATCTTTGTTATGCTCCAATTTCTTCTCATATTTTTATTGTTTTGCAGATAATAATTCATATATGTTGTTTCATGCATGTGCATTGTGTTTTATACACTCTTTCATTTACATTGTGTATCGCTAAGAGTTGGGAATTTTACAGATTATTTCTTAATGTTTCAGCCAAGCCAAAGCCATGTATTCCTGTAAAGCAGAGCACAGCCATGAGCTCTCCTTCCCGCAGGGGGCGATATTTTCTAATGGTAAGCACCTCCATTCCCTTCGCTTATTCATAATAATGTGTTGATTAAGGCATTGTAATGGATTAACCACATTCATTAATGATAATTAATGTTTCTGAAACAAAAAGACTGAATTATTTTATGAAAAATTATTATTTGTAAATCTTTATTCAAATAAGGGATTATATATGTATAGAATACATGAACTTTGATAAGTGACGATAGTTCTAGAAAGGCTTCAGCCCTTTTGTTCATAGGGTTACTATGAGTTGTTCTCAACTCGACGACAATCAAAACAACAACAACATTTTGGTATTGTAGTGTTGGAAAAGAATACTGAATATCCGATGGACTGACAAAATAAGAAATATGTCTTGGAGAAAATGCAGCCAGGCTGCGCAAAGATGGGGGGAAGCTTTGTATCACATACTTTGGGCATGAATTAGGAGGGGCCAGTCCTTGGAGAAGGACATCATGTTTGGAAAGATGGAGAACCATCAAAAGAGAGGAGGACCTTCAATGAGATGGATTGATACAGTGAATGTAACAGTATGCTGAAAAATATCAGAGATGGTGAGGATGGCACAGGATAGGCGGGGATTCAGGTCTGTTGTTCAGAGGGTTATTATGAATTGTGATTGCCTCAGCAGCAAATAACTACATACATATGTATACACACACACACACACGTATATATACATTGTGTAGAAGTAGTATGGTGAGAGAGTGGTCAAATCTGAGTTAAGGAGACCTGGTAGTGCAATATTTACAGTGGGGTTTTTTTGCCTTAAAATATACCTGTATTTTTATTTAAGTGAAAGTTTACAGGGAAAAATAGTTTTCCGCTCAAGTACTCACATGTATTTTGTTTTATGACATTAATTACAACTCTCACATTGTAATAGTCCTCTACCTGCTTCATGCCTGGATCCTCACTCATTTCCAGTCTTCCTTCCTGATTCCTTCCTGCCTCTAAGCTTTCTTCCTGGAGAAATGCCACCCTTTGTTCCTGTGTGGTTGACTGTTCCAAGGAACAAGTTCACCTTGATGGTTAGGTGCCATCGAGTTGAGAAACTGACTCTGAGCTGATCCACCAGTGGGTTTTCAGAGGCTGACATGGCAGGAGATTGCCCGTCTTCCTTCTGCAGAGAGGCTGGTGGATTTGACCCACAGACCTTTGGGTTGGTAGTGCCTTACCACTAAGCCATCAGAGCTGCCTTTTTCACGTCAGAGGCCTGTCTGTTATTTGACTGAAAGTTGAGAAAATATACTGGTATTTTTTTCTTTTTTAAAGATTAATTTTTTATTCATTGTTGCACATTTTCTTCCACCTACTCCCTCAGCCCATCTTGCAATGCATCGCTTGTTCCAGATTGTTGTCATACATGTGATACCTAATCATATATTCCTTTCAGACAGTTCTTTATCTGTTCTACTGCAGTGTTCATAATCTATCCATAGATTTTTAACCTGTTTATTTATGCAGTAGTCTGAAGCTAATAATGGTTTAATGACTTTTTAAAATTTTTTTTTCCAGTGTACCCATCAGTGGAACCAGGATGGTTAAAAGCAACTTATGAAGGCAAAACAGGACTAGTCCCAGAAAATTATGTTGTCTTCCTCTAATACTGTTTAGTGGATGGCAGTATCTTCATGGTATCCATGGTAACAAATAATAAGTGCTATGATTTTATCTGACACAGATATGGGGCTCAGCCCACTAGATGAAGTCAATTTCTGTCAAGTTCTATACCAGCAGACTGTGTAGCTCTCTATTAATTAAACAACATGGGGATTTTTTGAAAATGTTGGCCACTCTTTTATTGGCTGGCTTCTTATTTAAAGATATCTTGCATTTTCTTTGTTTCTTTCTTAATAATGTTTGTACTATCTCTTCTAAAATAATTACAGAATTTAAAATACTGTATTAAGTACTATATCCCAGAAATTTGGAAATCAGAATGCACTATAAGAATTTTTTTGTATTTTACTGCCTGATATTCTCCAAGGAACCTTCAAATCAATACTTTGAAATGTAATTTAAACTATTCACTTATTGTTTTTCTTAAAAATATATTGCTTTTATATATAATTGTTTTGCTGGTCCTAAACATTTCAAAGAATTAAGTCTTTTTAAAAAATAATATCTTTATTTTTGTTTTACAAGTAGATCGTATTATTCAAAAGGAATAAAGTATATCTTGTCTGTAAATGGATCCAAATTAGGTCATACACTGATTCCACTGTAAGAAATTCACCTAGTATTCCAGATATCTTCCCTGGACTTCGCACAGGGATTGGCAAACTATCCCAGTAAAGGCCTGGTAGTAAATAGTTCTGACTCTGCAGGCCCTGTGGTTATTGTCACCATATTCACCTCTGTCAGTATACTGTAAAAACAGCCATCTGCCGTACATAAAGAATTGATCATGATTGTGTTCTAATCACACTTTACTTGTCGACTTTGAAATCTAAATTTTTCTCTTTTTTTCATGTGTCATGGAATATTATACTTAAAAATATTTTTTAAAAGAATAAAACCATTCTTAAGGTGGCCTAATGGTAAGGGGCTACACTGCAATCCAAAAGGCATGTGCTTTGAATCCACCATCTGCTCTGGGGGAGAAGGATGGATGGAGTCCTCTCATGCAATTTATTGCCTCTGAAAACCCACTGGAGGGTCAGCTCTGGGTCAGTTCCTACTTGACGGCACACACAACAACAGTACATGGGCCTTTCTGAAGTAGCAGTGAGCCAGATTTGACTGTAGTTTGCCAGCCCCTGGTTTAGAGGATGTATTTTTACAACTATCTGTGTAATTTCTGCATTTTTTTCTTACCAAATTTTGTGATGTTAACATATAAATACTGATAAATCCTGTGTATGTATGTATCTTCTCCACATAGCTTTCTATGAGCATCCCAGAAGTGTAATTGAAAATTGAGGAGAACAGTGGGTGAGAAGCAAAAGTGGCAAGACTTCGTCTAACTTTGGACATGTCATTAGGAGGGACAAGTCACTTAGAAGGGTATTGGGCTGCATAAGTGGATGCAATAGTGGTCTTAAATAGAGCCACAATTACGAGGAAGGCATAGGACTGGACAGCATTTTATACATAGGGTTTTATACATAGAGCAGAATCAACAACTCCTGATAACATCAATAAAACAGTGTGAAAGGACAATATAAAAATACACTATAGTCCATGTGTAACTCTTTGAAGTGGCATTGTTTCTTTGATAGCCAATCTTGGCTTTTGAGATGCATTTCTCTAAGTGTTGGACATGTTACTTGAAGATCCCAGTAGGGAGGCTGTGTCTCTTCCTTCCAAAGCCCATGCTAGTTGAAACAGACGTAAACACAAAAGGACAGCGTTCTTAAATTACTTAGAACTACAGAATTTGAAATAATTTCCTCATCTACAGTTTTTTGTTGTTGTTGTTATGTGTCTTTGAGTCACCTGTATACAACACCTCTTAACTTCACCCTGTCCTGAGCCAGTCTCACTGACTCCAACACACCTAATCTCATTGCCCCAATTAGCATGTCAATCCGTCTCATCTCATCAGGCTCATCTTCTCCTGCGCTCTCCCTCCACCCTTCTGAGCATGATTTTCTTCTCCAAGGACTGGTTCCTCCTGGCCACATGCCCAAAATATGTGAGATGGAACTTCAGAATCCTTGCTGCCAAGGGGGAACTTGGTTTCACCATTTCTGAGAAAGACCTATTTGTTCACCTTGCTGTCCATGGTATGTTCAAGACTCTTCCCCAGCACCACAGCTCAAAGGCATCAAGACTTCTTTTGTTATCCTTAGTCATTGGCCAGCCCCCTGAATCAGAAATGTGACTTTTCTTTTGTGACATTCAGTTTAAGTCTTTATGGAACTTCATAACTTTATAGAGCAAAAAAATGGGTGTTTATCACCTGTTGATAAATGCTTCAGCATCTAGTCATACAGCAACTGTTACTTCTGTTGTAAATATATGTATATGGCAAGAAGAAGATAGGTACAATCTCCTGCCACAGCCCCAGCCTGCCGTAATATCTTCCTCTTACTTTGGCATTCCTCACTGTATATACACTCAGGTATTGACTTTGTAAGTCTTGTACATGCTGTTATCGTCTGTAATCTCAATTGCAGATAAATTTACACACACATAAACATTGAACATACGTACAGCTATCATGCTTTGAGAACTGAACAGCAGGTGGAATCACAAACAGAGATAAATATCAGTGTATGGAAATAATGAAAAATAGTACGTTTTACAAATTCATAATGTAATGAAAGCAATCTGGTTGAGTTTGTCTTTTTTGTTTCTCTCCTGCTGTTAATCTCCACATCAGGTAGTAGTAGGCCCTCTTGGCCTCGAGGTTTGGGGTGGCGCCCTTAGTAACAGCATTGCCGAGGTCTTACTTGCCTTCTGCTGGAACAGAAGGTGGGCTTTCAGTGTGCCAATGCTTCAGTCTCCAGGACACACTCAGCTTCAGCTCCTTTACCATCATCCAGTATCCCAGCACATTAGAACTTTTAAGGGCAAATACCTTTTCCCTTAATGACCAACTTTATTCCAGTGATGCTAAAATCCCAATTCACTTGCTGCATTAAAACAAGCAAACATTCAAATCCACCAGATGCTCTGCTAGAGAAGGAGGGACAATCTCCTCCTGTGCCAGGATCCGGTTTGACACTACACAACAAGAAAAGGGGGGGGGAAGTAGCCCAACCTTAGATTTCATTTCATTTTAACACGAGCTAATCCCACTGGCATTCAGTAAGGAAGTAAAATTTTTGCTTTGTAAGATGTTAATCTAAAGCCCCATTTCTGCCTTTTTAATATAATAGTGATGCATAGTGTAATGGCTCTTGCTCCTGAAACAAATCACAAAACATTTGCTGAGATTGTGCTTATATTTGACTTTTTCATCCTGTAAGTAAATTTGGGAAGTGATTCTTTCTCATAATTTTGATTGTTTGTATGAACAAGTCATGACTACAAGCTGGAGACAGGGGGAAATGCTTCTTATCTCTTAAAGTGAGTTTCTTATCCCTAGAAGTAAAATAGATATTTATGAGGATCAACACCACTAGTACATGTACATTGAAATTTAATCATAATGAGTATTAGTAACACAGGTCGCCAGGCAGTGGAAGAGGATCACATTCAAAATTGTAGGAACATTTCAAGAATAATCGTGGGTCCTTAGAGGCAATGTGAAAAGATGTTGGACTTGTCACGTCCATCCCCACCTTCAAGCACAACAGCATGGACCACCCACAACACAGATAATCAATAAAAGGTTGAGATTTATGAGCCTAAGTTAATTCTCTTGTGGGAAATATCCTTGAGTTAAAAATCTTTATGTATTTATCGGATGACTCTTGTCTTTTATCAAGTGTTAGTACACCAACTCTGTAAAAAATAGTCAACTGAAGAATCTTTTTTGGTTCTGTAATGTGTAAATGTCTGAAAAGTAAAATAATCTTTGTATACCTGTCTAAAATACGAAGAAGTGTCATTTCTTCTTGTTTGATGTGAGTGGACTTCTGTGCTTTGTGATGTGAATAAGTATAACCAGATTCCTCGATCGTGGTTCGCCGGCTTGTTCTAAAATCATGGGTGGAGGAGGAAACACACACACACACACA
>NW_006399806.1:9691625-9697167 GCF_000299155.1 Elephantulus edwardii | reverse complement strand
ACACACACACACACACACACACACACACACACACACACAAATGTATCCTGAAGCCCCAAAGGGGAAAAGTAAAACAACTTAATGATCTTAATCTTCTATTAAGTATTGGGGCATAGCTTCTAAAAAGCCATTATGTTGTAAAGAAAACCAATCTGGTACTGTGATTCTGTGACTGGTGCCCTGCTAACCTTCCCTCACATGGCTCTTGATTTAGGAGCCTTTTAGAGCCTTTATTCATAAAACTTCAATGTATAGTCTGCCCCTTCTTTGTATGCAGGATACTTGAATTGGCATTGTGAACCCAGCATGATTTATGGGAGCCCTGCGGGCATAATCTACAGAGAGTTGAGCTACTAACTCAAAGGTGTCAACTCCCTGATGGTTTGACTCCACCAGTGGCTCCAAGAGAGAAAGATGGACTGTCTTCTGTCCAGTTCACAGCTCCCAGAAGCCTGCTGGCAGGTCAACTGTGAATCAGTTCCGACTCAACAGCAGTGATTTATACTTTATTTACTAAAGCTAGTGACAATTCATTATTTTTTTTTAACAATTCTTTTTTTTTCATTCAATTTAATTTATTTTGTTTGTTTTGGTTTTTCATTCCCATTGTGTGTCTGATGATCATTCCCATACCTTGTGTCTTATAAAATCAATAACCATTGATCTATGCCCACTATTTCTGTATCTTTTCAAGTCTCCACAGAATTTCTCCTAATTTTTTTGTCCCCTTCCCTCCACCCACCAAACTACATTCCTAAGAACAAGTGTGCCTACATTTCTTTAGTTACCTAGTAATAAGGCGCAGTACTGGCAACCTTAAGGCACACAGTTCAAACCCAGCATCTGCATCACAGGAGATGGACAGTCAGCTTCTGTGCACTGTACTACATCTACATACCCACTAGAGGGTCAGATATGACTCAGTTCTGATCCTTGAGCATAGAACATAAACTATCTTTGCCATTTTTAGCTGGTATTACTGGGAGAGGCCCCAAGTACATGCCTCCTGATAATTTTTTTTAAAAGCAGAAAGAGTGGTCACTGGTTATTTTCCTCTCGACTTACTTAATATTTTCCATCCCAGATGGGAATATCTGTTCACCTTACCTTCTGCTCTCCTTTTACCTTCTCAGCTCAAAACACATTTCTACAATGAGGCTAACCTTCCTAAACCAATTAGATCCTACCTATGTCCTCTGGATCCACAGACTAATAGTATTGATCAAGGAGTCTCACGTCCTCTCAGCACAGTCACAGCTTCCATCCTTTGCCACTATTTTCTTCAAGCTTCTACTGTGCACATTCTACTTGACCATAGTCTCACGAAAGCTCAGGTACATGGGTGCCGTGCATACGGAAAGAGTAAGAATAATATTATAATTTGATATATAGTATTTTTCTGTTGTTCACAGCAGTTGCCTTCACTGTTTTGAATGCTTATTCTCTCATTCATTGCCTCCAAGTCAGAACCGACACATAGCAGACTCCCTAGTGGGTTTCCAAGGCTGCAAATCACGTGGAAGGAGATTGCACACCTTTTGTCTGTAGGAACCTCTGGTGAAGTCAGGTGGAATTGGATGGCCAGAGAGGCCCAGCTTTTGAGCTGTCAGTGCAGCTCCCTGTGCCCCATGCCACAGTTCCCTCTTTTAAATGAGGCATCACAAACAAGCATCTTGGTATCCATAAAGCTTTTGGAAGAAAATTGAGATGCATTCCCTAGACCCAGTGTTTAGAAGCTGTTGTCTGTGTTAGGACATCCAATAGGTTATCACCTCTCCCAGGCCTCATGAGAGAAACACCAAATTCATAAAGTCACTATATTTTCACTGCAAAAGGGAGAAATGTAATCCATGTACTTATTGAGGAGCTCTGGGGGGAAAAGGAACAATCTTCAGGTATAATGCAAATTCTGTCCATTGTGCACAGGGCTGCTGGAGGAGTTTATTTGTTGGCGGGAGGTGGGGACTAAGAGGACTGCCACACTCTTTAATTAAACCCCATTCTCCCTCTTGGATCATGTGCCATCTCTCTGTACTGCTTCCAATCTTTCTATACTTCCGGGATGAGAGCATCCCAATCTTGTCTTGACTCCATTCACTGCCTCTGTCCTCTGTTCTGCATGAAGCAGCATGTTAGGGCTTTTGTATCTATTGTCTCTATCCTCAGCTAACTTTTTCCTTCAGAGAATGACATGCATCAGATTAATCTAAGAACACTGTCTACACATGTTGACACTTAAAATTCAAGATGTCACCACATGTTCAAGGCTGTGATCTCCAGATTCTTCTTGAGTTGAAACCTTTACAAAACTTCTTCATGGGGAAGATGACTGGTTTTTTGATGCAGAGTCCTATTTGTATACTGTTAAAATTTGAGGTTTATATGATAATTGGGTATTTAGCTACTATGTTTCAATACTAAGTTTATTTTCTTTCCTTAACAAGATAATAAATAGGACAATGACTGTCAATAAATTATATTGAAAATACTAATTATATTGAATTTTCTGTTTATTTTGTAGTTTCTGAATTTATCTGGACTTTGTGTGTGTGTGTGTGTGTGTGTGTGTATGTAGATAGACACACACCGACATAAACATGTAAATAACTGTGTTATTCCCAAGCTAAATTGCCACACTTCTTTTAATTTATGTTTACACTGTGTTTGGAAATACTTTGAAAATAAACTCCATAAGCATATTTTAACTTCATCTTTGTATTTTGAAGACCTTCTGTGCTGGAGCTCACTTCGTTTTGTTTATGTTGGGGGAGAAAAGATTATAGTCCTTTGACTGATGTGTGTGTGTGTGTGTGTGTGTGTGTGTGTGTGTGTGTGTGGAAAATCATGGCACACAACATATTTTTTCCTGACAACCTGAAATTATGAAAAATTGGTTAAGGATGGTACCTATTAATAATACAAGTGTCTATAGTGGTCTATTGGGAGGAATCTGTGCTGCAGTCCCATAAAAATGCAGTTCAAATTTGCAGCTGCTCCGAAGGATGAACAATCTCCTCGCGTGCGATTAATACCTCTGAAAACCTGTTGGAGAGTCAGCTGTGGGTCCTCTGGGTTGGTTCTGGCTCAGTGGTAGACAACATAGAGGCAATAAGTAAATAGGCAATTCATAGACTAGGTAAATGTTAGTGAACAGAACTTACCTGAAAATATTACAAGTCTGCAAAGCACACAAGTGTTTGGAGAAATATCAACACAACTTGATTTTCTCAAAGTTTTATAACAATCCTGGGACATTATTTGACTTCTAACTAGTATTTTGCTTTTCTGGATTAAGGAATGAATTCATGTACTCAGTTTATATTGTACTAAATTGATTACTGTTGTTGATGTTAAGTGCTATCGAGTGGACAATACGTAGTCACTCTGTATACAACAGATTGAAATCCGAGTTTGTGGCTAATGCCCAGTCTATCTCTTTGAGGATTTTCCTCTCCTCCTCTGATCCTCCACCATTACAAACATAATGTCTTTTTTTTTTAATTATTTTTTATTTTTACAGAGGTTTTGGATTTCCATTCATTCATTGCCGCAATTTTCTCCCTTCCCACTCCTCCCCACAGCTCGCTTCCCCCTCCGAAGAGAGAAAAAAAAAATTCCTTCATTAGTATGTCTTTTTAAAAGTGGTTGCCCATATTCACTGTTGGTGGGAGTGTAAAATGGTGCAACTACTATGGAAGGCAGGACGGTGCTTTCTCAAAAAGTTGCAAATAGAAATACCATTTGACCCAGCAATTCCACTACCAGGAGTATACCCTAAAGAAACCATAACTGCCACCCAAGCAGATATATGCACACCCATGTTTAGTGTGGTTTTTTGTTCCCAATAATAAAGAGTTGGAAACAACCCCGGTGCCCATCAACAAATGAATAGATAGACAAGATTTGGTATGTATATTCAGACAATGGAATATCAAATTAAAAAACAAGGAACTCCTGCAGTATTTTCCAAAATGGGTGACCTGGAGGACATTATGCTGAGTGAACTATCTCAGTCACAAAAGGAAAAATGCTGCATAGTGCCACTGTTGTAAAGTGGGTCAGATGGGTGTTGGGGGAATCTAAGAGGGGATAAATAATGTACACTGATTGAAACAGATGAGGGAGAGAACTGTTTAGGAGGACTATATGATTAGGTATTATTGTCATGACAAGAGTCCAGAATGAAGGCTGCATAGTGGAGTGAACTGGTGGGGAAGGATGGTATAACAATGTTGGGTTTGTTTTTGTTTTACTTTTCAAAGAGAAAAGTTAAGTGGGGGGGGGGGGGCAGGAAGGAAAGTGTGCAGCAATGAATGAATAGAAATCCAAAATCTCTGTAAACTTTAATTAAAATAAAAAAGAAGAAAAGAAGTCACACTTCTAAAATGTATTTGTTCTTTTTACAATCCATGGTGTATGCAGTACTATTTGCCTACACCACAATTCAAAAAGACCAGTTCTTCGGTCTTATTTCTTGTTCAACTTCACAAATATATGAAGTAATTGAAAATACCCCGGGTTGGCTTAAGTACACTTTTGTCTCTCAACTGACATGCTTCAGTTCTTTACTACTCTGAAGAGGTCTTTGACAGCAGATTTGCTCAAAGCTGTTACAGCCTTTGATTTCTTGACTGCTGTTTCCTTGAGTGTTGATTGTGGACTCAAGTAAAATGAAATAACTGACAAGGTCAATCTTTTCTCCATCTATCATGATGTTGCCTATTGGTCTTGTTCTAAGGAATTTTGTTTTCTGGATCTAGGGATGTAATGAATTGTTAGACTTCAACAAATGTGCAGGGTCAGTGCGTATACAGTCTGTTCACATCATGCTTAAGGTTTTTTCAATACCAAAGGCGAGGCAACTGATATTTGAGATGCATGACTTGTTGAGAGAAAACTAATGTAGTAGGAATCAATCCCTATATGGTTAAGCTGGAAAGAACTATTTTAGGGCAAAGTTAGAGATAGTTATGCATGAGCTACTACTTGAAAATATTCAGTTACAAAGAATTGACCTGGATGGAACCCCAGGATTTTGAGAATAATAAAAACAAACTAGTTCCAAATGGTTAAAGTCTAAAGAAAAAAAGTACTTTTCTATCAGATTAATCTTAAGTATAAAATAAATGTAAATAAACCTATTAATATATAATTGAATAACATACTGTAGTTATCTAAATAAATGAAAAATCAAGGCGAGAAGAGAGAAATCTTTACAGGAATACACACGCATCTGACACACCCACATGGCCTGATTCCAAGAGCAAGTGTTACTGTGAAAATCATCATGTGGAACTGGAGGCTGAACATATCAGATCACAAAATGAAGGGGGAAAGCATGTCTACAAAGGGCCTGAGCCACGGGAGCCAGCCAAGTTGGCACAGTCTTAACCATTACAGCCAGCATTATTAACTTGTGTCTCAGTAGTTATTAACTATCCACTTATATTATTCATGCATAAAAAAGGTGGTTGTGGTTGTTGTTGTTATGTGCTATAAGATGTGTTATAAGATCAACATACAAAACTCAATTGGATTTCTC
>NW_006399806.1:9687347-9689250 GCF_000299155.1 Elephantulus edwardii | reverse complement strand
AAAAAAATAGGTAAGTTCCAAAATGGAATTTTTTGCTACTCCTCCTTTTAGGAGTTGGAATGTAGCCTTCACCCTTTGGAGTGTAGGCCAGGCTTAGGAATTCCTGCTCACAGAATGTTGTTAAGTGTCTTTAAGTCAGCTCTGAATTGTAGCAACACTGTGTACAACAGAATGAGGCACACTGCTGGATCCTCAAGCACTGGTATCTACTGTCAGAATCACTGCTGCGCTGGAGCCCCTTACAGCTACTGTATCAGTCTACGTGGAGGGTCTTCCTGGTTCTCACTAATCTTATATCGGTGCGATTTTCTTCTGCAAGGACTGGTTCCTCCTCCCAACAGAGCCAGACTGAGGCAAAGTTACACTGTCTTTGATTATGAGGAGCATTCTGGGTGGACAGATCCCAGTATAGATCTGTTTGTCTTTTTAATAGTTCATGGTGTGGGCAATATTCTTTATCAGCACCACAATTTAAGTTCATCAGTTCTCTTTTGGTCTTCCTTGTTCATTGTCCAAGTTTCACAGCCATATGAAGCAGTTTACTAGGAAAGACTTCCTTGGAGAGGGACATCATTCTTGGAAAGGCAGAGGGTCAGTGAAGGAGAGGAAAACACTTGACCAGGTGCATAGACATGGTGACTACCATAATGGTATAGTGTGTCAGGAAGTGTGAGGATGACACAGGATAGAACAGGGTTCAGGTCTCTTCTCTTGTTCACTGGGTTGCTCTGAGTTGTACTCTATGGCACCTAACAGAAACAACAACATCTATTAAATTGTGTTCTCTATGTATAAGAGATGTCCTTGGTTCATCACTGAATTCCTGGCACTAGAATAAACTTCGCTGTGGTGATGGAGTCCATAGAGAGCTGTACTGGTAAACCAGAAGCCATGCTTCTCTGACAGTCTGAATCTACCAGACATTCTTGAGAGAAAGACGGACAGTCTCCTCTAATTCAATTTGTTGTTGTTAAGTACTGTCAAGTCACCCATGACTCATAGCGACCCTTTGCACCACATTTCTGAACCCTGGCCTATCCTCACTCAGCCAACCTCCTTGTCTCTGACACACCTACCCCTAGTTTCCCCAGTCACTGAGTCAATCCATCTCATCTAGGGTTTTCCTCTCCTGCGCTGTCCCTCCACCCTCCCTTGCTTAATGTCCCTCTCTAAGGACTGATTCCTCCTGGCAATATGCCCAAAGTATGTGAGACACAGCTTTAGAATCCTTGCCTCCAAGGAGCAGCCTGGTTTCACCCTCTCCAGGATATACCTACTTGCTCTCTTAGCAGTCCATGGTATATTCAACACTCTACTCCAGAACCACAGCTCAAAGGCATCAATTCTCCTATCATCCCTAGTCATTCTCCAGTTTTCTGGGGTATAGCACATAATTGTGAAGACCATGGCCTGGATCAGGCGCACCTTAGTCTCCAGACTGACAACGTTGCTCTTCAGTATTCTGGAGGTGTTTTTGACAGTAGAATGGGGTAGGTGGAGTGGAAGGGGATGCTGGTGGAGCAAGGAAAGGGACAGGTCAAGACACACTTGCCAAGTGTGGGAGCAACATTAAATCTATTAGTTGCTTCTATAATTGGGAAATGTCTTTCATCTGCTCCTTTCTGTTAAATGCTTGTCTCTCAGATCCTGTTCTAAATCTGAGAATTTGAATTAAGACAGACTAGGAGGAAGAACTGGCCATCCATTTCCAAAATAACAGACCTTCAAAAACCCTAAGTAGAGTACACTTAGACTAGCAGATATTGCAATTGAGGCTGAGTCCTCAAATATGGAAACACAAACGAGTAGGAACAGTTGTAAACGACACTAGTGATTGGAACATAGAATGTGAGGAGCAAGAATGTAGGAAAATTGGACATTGTTAAATATGAAATGTAACACA
>NW_006399806.1:9684934-9686352 GCF_000299155.1 Elephantulus edwardii | reverse complement strand
ATGTTAGACAGAGCCTCAGAATCCTTGCCTCCAAGGAGCCCCCTGGTTTAACCCTTTCCAGGATGAATCTGTTTGTTTTCCTAGCAGTCCATAGTACCCTCAATACTCTTCTCCAGCACCACAGCTCTTTTTAGTACTAGCCATAAAAACACCTGTTTGATTGAGCTTTGATTTGCTTTGAAGGAGATATTAGTGGAACAACTGTTAATGTTGGAGAACTTAATTTTCTAATTAATTTAAAGTCCTTAAAGAATTTTGAAAAAAAAACATAACTGAAAAATTTGTATAAAATGTATCAGTTTAATTTCTTGAGCCAAGAAGGTAGTATAAAAAAATGAAAGTTTATGCAACCAAAATTTGAGAAGCAAAAATCCTTACCGAGGTATTATACAACTATTCCTGCTATAAAAAGGGTGTAGTTTAGGACATTAGAAATATCTTCCTTTAAGATGCTTTTGGAGTCCTACATCTTGATTGGTGTGATCACAGATATCATTTCTGGTTGTTTTGAGCAGATGAGCCAAGCACAGCATACAGCAGAATGCTACATTTTGCTCAGTATAAATTATCTGGAATATTCTGCATCTCCAAAGTACTAGAATTCATCCTACAAAAAAGGATTCTGTTCATCTATTTGGCCTGTTGTTAGGTCCACTGAGTGGGCATCAAATCATAACTGACCCTCCAGCAGAGTTTAGGAAGTGATAAATCATATGGCAAGAAATAGCTCATCTTTCTCCCATAGAGCAAGCAGCTGGTGGATTCAAACCATCTGTCTTTGGGTTGGTAGTGCAATTCCTTACCACTCGTCCATCAAAGAATAATATTAACACCTATTTCCTAGTTCTCATAAATATACTCTTCACCAAGTTTACACACACACACACACACACGCTCATGCATATATATATATACTCTATGTAGAATCAGAGTCCTAAATTACCTGAACAATTTGAGTTCAGGCACATTTTTGGAGCTGTATCAGTTCCTTACTTGGAACCCAATATATCAAATACTAACCAACCTACTGACCTTTGCCTCTCTATTTGCATGTGTGTTTGAGGGAAAGAGAATAACTTTTGACCTTTGGCAACTCCATAGGATGCTTAGAGCTTTTCAGAGTAAGGTTTGGAACCTGAAGATCACATAAATACTAGTTTTCAGCCTTAGTCTGTCACCTGATTACTACAGTTTAAAATGCATTTGAAGGGCTTTTCCCATCATCTTGGAGCTCGTGAAGGCTTCCTGGGAGCAGGGCTTCTAAACCATAAAGATGGCTGGGAGGCTTTGGTACTTTTGCTGGCTATAACTGAGGTAGATCTCCAGAACCAGAAGGAGCACACAGCTCTCCTTAAAATTGAAGGTGTTTATGCCTGAGATGAAATAGAAGTCTATTTAGGCAAGACATGTGCTTATGT
>NW_006399806.1:9655756-9682174 GCF_000299155.1 Elephantulus edwardii | reverse complement strand
GGGTGGAGGGACAGCGCAGGAGGGAGAGGTGGATTGATTCAGTGACTGGGGTAACAGAGATAGTGAGATTGGCACAAGATAGAGCAGGGTTTAGGGCTGTTGTACATAGGGTCACTATTAGTCACAGGCAACTCGATGGCACATAACAACGTATATAGATACATAGATAGATGATAGATAGATGATAGATAGATAGATAGATAGATATAAATTTCTTTAATTTTTTTACCAAAATAAAAAAAAGGGAAAATCTGAGCTCATTTTGTGTTGCTCTGAGAGCCAAAGTTAGGACTACTTTAAATAAATAACTAAGACTAAGAGAGATCTAGAAAAAAAAAAATTCCATCATATCTTCCAAGGTAAGAATGAGCTGTATCAGAAGAAGGTGAACTTTCCAATATAAGGGATGTTCACATGAGTCTAAATGCCTATTATCAGAATTTCACAAAGAAAAATACAAAATTTCGGTGAATATTTAGAGAAGCTTCAGAACACACTTGTTAAATGCCATTGAGTAAGAATCAACTCATAGCTGACCCTCCAACGGGTTTGCAGAAGTTGTAAATCAAACAGAGAGAAATTGTCAGTTTTTCTCCTGAGGAGAAGCTGATGAATTTGAACAACCTTCCTTTGTATTAGCAGTGCAATTCCTTACCTACTAGGCCACCAGAGATCCCATTATACACTTAAGGAGCATAAGTGTGTGCTTTTGTTGTTATTAGGGGCTGTCAAGTCAAATATGACTGACAGTGACTTTGTGAACAACAGATTTGACTCCTCCCATATCCTATGCTGTCCTCGTCATCTCTGACACACTTGAGCCCATTACTGCCGTCACTGTGTCAATCCATCTCACCAAGGGTCTTCCTTTCTTTTGCTGAATCTCCACCTTCACAAGCATGATGTCCTAGGACCTTTGCAATTCCTAGGAATCTTCATTAAATGGGATATTCCCTCCTTTCAAGAGGCTTATGGTTTATTAGGATTCGTATGTTAAAAGTTAATGAATTGTAATAACACTGTCTGATGAAATAGTGAAAAGATAAATTTTTAGATGCAGTGAGAGTAAAGAGAAAGGAGACTCTCAATTTTAGTCATTGCACAAAGAATGCAGAAGAGATAAATTCAGTTGTTACTCACACAGCATGATGGTACTCTGAGGGAGAAATGTGAATGATTGTACAGAGGTACACAGTGTTATCAGCCGACTAAGTTTCGGCTGATCTGAGGAATTGAAGAAACAGGCTCCTTGCAATAGGTCATACTTTTTCCTAGTGAAGGAGGAAAAGGCTAACAGGCTGGAGTGAGGGGCTGGGGGAGGACAGAGTGAATGATGGGGAGAAGCCTGCTGGGCTGCATTTACTCTTCCACTTAGGCCATCATCATTCTTTAAACTCACCTATTATCAAGCAATGTTCTAGTTGCTTGTCATTTAAAACGAGAATTAGCCGTGCTCTTTGCTCTCAAGGAGTTCTTAGTTCATTGAAAGAGAGACAGACAAAAAGCAACATTTAAAACCAGGCTACACATGAGGGAAGTGTAAGAGAGGCCGACCTGGGCAAACTGGGAAAGGAGTACGCAGTAACCCCAGACTTCAGGGGATGAAAGGAAAGCAGGGGAGAAAGAGAGATATTTCCACTAAAACCCAGAATGACACAAACTAAAAATAGCCTTATGGGTCATGTAGGCAAGAACATCAACAAAGAACCATATACTTAAGGTTGAATGGGGTTTTGGTGAGTTAAATATAGTCTTGCACAGCTGGGAAGTCGGTTGTTGTAGGCCCAGGAATTCTGAGCATGGAAACGTCTAGTTGTGTGAAAGCAGGTCTGAGGAGGTGGGTCTGGAAAGTTCAAGAGTGTGATGTGATCAGAAGACAGGAGTGTGTGTGTGTGTGTGTGTGTGTGTGTGTGTGTGTGTGTACCCAGGTGTGCACACACTTGTCAGAGCACCATTCAACTGGAGCTGGGAAGGCGAAGCTGCATCAATAACAAGGAAATGACTCATTTCAGAGGTCGAACTGACATGACAGTTCACTACTGTGGATGAGTCATTTGGGGGATTCAAATGCGGCTCAGATGTCTGTGGGGTGCTGTAAAGGATCAACAATGGGCACAACTATCAAGGCTGCGAGTGGAAATCAATCACCTAGAATGGCCGCCTAAGCCCAGTAATGGGTGGAGTGAGAGCTTGACCACCAGGTCTGACCTTTCCATTTAATGTTCTGGAGGCCAGCAAATCACCCGCAGCACTGCTTAGATAGAGACTGAGCACTGCTTTGAGGCTGAGTACTTGCTTCCTCTGCTAAAATCAGAGACCTTCACCTGGCGTCTGAGCAGAGACTTTTGTAAATTTCCTAGATTTTTAGTAAGTGCAAATTTTATCATAATGATGGTGCTTTGTCTTCTAGAGATGCCCACTGAAATCTGTTAAGTTCTCTTGCTTTGTTATTTCAATTTCCTATCATTTCTCTATGTTCTAGAACAAGTTTCAGAGTCTCTTTTGACATCCATTTTAGCCTTGTCTTTCTTTTCTGTCTTTGAAACAGCTTCCTGTCTTCTTAAAAGCAAGGATGGTCAGCCTTCACCTTACATACTTATGGGCCCATTATCGGAAAGGACAGACATTGGCAAGGTAAAGCATCAGCAAGAGTAAGACCCTCAATGGGGTGCACTGACACACAGAAGTTACAGCCAGGATGTCAAGCAAGCAGTGATGGTGAGGATGGCACTGGATTGGGCACCTGCTAACAAAAACAGCTATACAGTAGAGCAGCCAGGAATGGACCAGTTGAGTTTGTGCAGCCTCTCCTGTTACAGATCCCACCCTAAAGAAAAAGTGGCTTCAGTGCCTTGTTCAGGGAGCCCTGGGAAGACAGTGGGTTAATTTCACTGTTTAGTAGCACACAGCAACCCTGAAAAGCAAGGAGTCCTGATGGTGTAATTCTTAACATAGTGGGCTGGTAACCGAAAGGTTGACAGTTTGAATTATCAACCACTTCCAGGAAGTGTCCTCTCATAAGATTTACAGTCTTGTGTAGGACACATGATAGAGGGTTGCTATGAGTCACAACTGACTTGGCAACAATGAGCTTGGTTGAGATCTTGGTACCTGAAAGACACAGAGCTACCAAACCCCAACTGCTTCTCGCCATAAGGAAATTAAAGCTTTGATTTGTTGGCTTTTAAGGAGAGGTAAGAGATTGAGGAGTTTATGTATAATCTTTAGCTTTCAAAATGTTGATAAATATTTGAAATGTTACAAGTTATCTTGTTGGATCAGGTCACACAATCTTGTATGGAGTGAGCAGAGACTCAACTGTGAAGCTCCCGAGGACTTCTTTATTCTTACTCTCCCGCTGACTGTTGAGGGATGTGCCTCTTGCATGAAAAAACTCAGAAAGCTCATCTAATAGAGTTACCTCATTTACCCTACTAGTAAGAGTCTTCATTAGGAAAAACAAACAAACAAAAAGATCTTTCTGGCAGAACTCAGTGCACAGACATCGAACAACAGCAGAGCTCAGTAGAATTGAAAGGTGTTAAGAAAACGCTCCACTTTTTTATTGGAAAAATGAATGGGCAGAGAAAATTTCGGCTCTGTGTACAAAGTATGGAAATATGCATATGATAGAGAAAAGTTACAAACATAAATATCTAAGTCTGCTGGAAGTCCAAGGAGTAAAGATATCAGTATGAAGACTAAGGAGCACCTGATATAAACATTGATCCTTTTAATGACTTGTCATGTAGCTACGAGTTGGACAATGATGATGACAGAAGAATAACCGATGCCCTTGTAATATGGTGTTGGAGAAGAATGGTGAACATCCCATGGAATGCAAAAGAACAGGCAAGTATGTCTTAGAAAAGGTGCATGTCTTAGAAAAGGTGCAGTTAGGATATTTATTAATAGGAGACAAGAAGAGTGAAACAGTGTATGTCTCACATACTTTGAGCATGTTGTTAGAAGGGGCCAGCCCTTGGAAAAACGACATCATGATTGGAGAACTGGAGGATCTGTGAAGGATGGGGAGACTGGTGGATTTGAACTATACATCTTTGATAGTAGATTAAGGATGAAATGGAATTTTGTCTGTTTCAGAGGAATGCCATAAGGAGTTGTTTAATTTAGCAATAAAAAGTGATTAATTACTGAACTAAAATGATGACTGCTAAAATGAAATGGAAGGAGAAAAATTGAATTAGTTTATCAACTGAAAAGCCACTTCAGATTCCCTCACGGGTGTTGGGACCAATGCCTGCATTAGGGGAGAGGAGGTCACAAGTCTCTGGGCCTCAAGAAATCTTCAAAGGCATCATCACTCGAGCGTCCTTACCTTTTTTAATAGTAATGGATACGAGGAGAAATGTGGGGTCAGGATTGGTGGAAGATCTTTCAACAATCTGCGTTATGCACATGACACAACCCTGCTTGCTGAAACTGAGGAGGACTTGAAACGCTTGCTGCAGAGAGGGTCAAGGACTGCAGCCTTCAGTATGGATTGAGGCTCAATGTCTAGAAGAAAAAGATTCTCACCACTGGACCAATTGGTAGCATCAGGATGGATGGTGAAGAGATTGAGATTGTTCACAGCTTTAGTTTGCTTGGCTCCACAGTCAACACTCTTGGCACCAATAACCAGGAAATTAAAAAACGTATTGCAATGGGAAAGTCTGCTGTTAGGGACCTCTCCAAAGTACTCAAGAGCAACGGTGTCTCTCTGGAGACTAAGTTGCGTCTGATACAGGCCATGGTCTTTGCAATCACTTGTTATGCTTCGGAGAGTTGGACAATGACTAAAGAGGATAGAAGGAGAATTGATGCCTTTGATAGATGCTAGAGGAGAGTATTAGAATATACCATGGACTGCTG
This sequence comes from Elephantulus edwardii, assembly GCF_000299155.1. Lineage (NCBI taxonomy): Eukaryota > Metazoa > Chordata > Mammalia > Macroscelidea > Macroscelididae > Elephantulus > Elephantulus edwardii. The sequence continues at coordinate 9,677,299 of NW_006399806.1, read as the reverse complement.
AGAAAACAAACAGATTCATCCTCAAAAGGGTTAAACCAGGCGACTCCTTGGACGCTAGGATTCTGAGGAGTATATCGGAGACATTGCGATTGGCACAGGACAGAGCAGAGTTTAGGGCTGTTGTACATAGGGTCGCTATGAGTCGCAAGTGACTCGACGGAACATAACAACAACAATAACAACAATGGATAGCAGAAGTTGTAACAGGCAGAGCTGGAACTTAGTTTAGTTTTTTTTTTCCTTTTCGTTTTCTTTAGGCAGGCTGGTTTTAAAATTTATACAAATTTTGCAGTAAGTTCCAGCGAACTGTTTTGGGTGAATGGATCTCAAATTGTTATGAAGAAGAAGGTAACTTTGAGGACAATACACACCAAAAACCAAACTCATTAACATGAAGTCCTTTTTTTAAGTGACCCTATAGTTGTTGGGGTTTTTGCTGTTGAGTTGGAACTGACTAATACCTGACTCTCTAGCAGGTTTTCAGACACAGTAAATTACACGAGGAGATAGCTTATTTTTCTCCCACAGAGAAGCTGGTAGACTTGAACCATGTGTCTTTGGGTTGGCAGCTCAACTCTTTATCACCAAACTGCTTTTTGGGTTGCCAAGGCTGTAATCTTTACAGAATCTAATTGTCACATCTTTCTCATATAGAGAAGCTGTTCAGTTTCAACCAGACTTTTTGACCAGTAGCAAAGCACTTAAGCACCATGCCACCAAATTCCTTTGGGGCCCAAAACTTTTAGCTTGTTACTACATTGGTTGTTGTTGTTATGTGCCATTGAGTTGCCTGAGACTCATAGTGAGCCTATGTAAAATTGCTCTGAACCCTGCCCTATTCTGAGCCAGTATGACACACCTACTCTCATTACCCCAGTTGTTGTGACAACTCATCTGGGGTCTTCCTCTCCTCTCTTGTTCCTCTATACTTTCAAATGTGATGTTCTTCTTCAAAGACTGGTCAAGTGCCCAAAGTATGTGAGACAGAGCTTCAAAATTCTTGCCTCCAATGAAAAACTTGGTTTTACCTTTTCCAAGACAGACACATTTGTCCATGGTATGTTCAATAAATAATCTTTTCCAACACTACAATTCAAAGGCATTGATTCTTTGTCATCCTCAGGCATTGTCCAGCTCTCTGATGTATAATTGTTGATGAGTCTTCTTCCAGTCCTGACACCGCATTCCTCCTCATAAACTCCAGCCTCCCAAATGATCTGCTCCACATACAGATTAAAAAGGTATGGAAATAGGATACATCTCTGACACATTCTTTTCCTAATTCTAAACCATGAGTGTTTCCTTGCTCTGTGCAGAGGACTGACTCCTTCTCCAAGAATATGTTTTGTGTAAACATAATCAATCAAGTGTTCTGAGATTTCCATTCTTCTCAAGGCCAGCCACAATATGTTGTGATCCACATAGTCAAATGCCTTTATACTGTCAAGGAAACACAGATAGACATTCCTCTGGTACCACAGAAGATAAAAAACCACCTTGAATTTTCCACTCTGTGTTCAACATTGTTTAACTGAAAATTCACAGCTTTAGAAACCACTGTTGTCATCATTTCAGATCAATGAGAATGTGAAGGGAGCTCTGGTGGGGTTGTACTGTCAGCCCAAAGAGTGAGCCTCTTGGTTGGTTGGACGCACACGTAGGTCTTCAGGAGAAAGATGTTCAGTCTCCTCTCATGTCAGATATGAGTTGGTTCTTACACGAAGGCAATGAGGCAGATTCTAGAGAAGGAGGCCATATACTGCTGCTGAGGTGGGATTTGGCATATGCTGACTGAAAATGGATGGCAAATAGATACATTGCAGTGTACCAACCAAACAAACAGAAAACCAATGGCCATAGATTAAATTTTGATTCTTAGCCATTTCATGTGTTGCAAAATAGAACCGAATTCTGTAAGATTTTCAAGGCTGGTTCCTTAAAGAAGATCTCAGACTTTTCTCCTGAGGCACCTCTGGGTATGTTCTAACCACCAGCATTTCTATTAACTGTGTCATTTCGGGCCTATTATGTTAGGACCTACTCTGTAAAATCAAGATTTCCTATGGTGTTGCCAGTTTGCTTCTGAGTTGGATTGACATAGTTAGGAGGCACGGAGAAGCCGTTGTAAAGGAAAGGAGGGGCCAGACATATGGCATGCTGACTCTCATTAAGACCCTGAATGTCCTCTGGTGTTGGCTTTCTGGAGCTAACTTAATTATTTCTTCATCCAATAACAGAAGCAGGATTCCAATTAAAAAAAAATCAACTGCTTTCAGATGAGAATTTCAGTTTTGTGCATTTTTTAAAAACTCTCCCACTTTAACTGCTTGATTGTCTTTCAAGAATCACTCAGGTCACTACTCTGTGTCAGTATATCATCTGTTAAGAGACTAAAAGGAATGTTGATGGTTCAAATTTACTCACTTCGAAGGTTAACAACTAAAAAGGTCCTATGGAACCTAACAATAAAAAGCATGGAGACTGATTGTTGAACTTTGGTCTTGCACGGTCTAGATTTGGAGGATGAATTTTGACTGTGTGGATCATCAAATTATGGCTAACATTGAGCAATACTAGAACACTTAATTTCACTCATGTGAAACCTTTATCTGGGTCAAGAGACTGTTTTCCGAACAGAGAAAAGGAACATGGCATGTTTTAAAATCAGGAAAAGTGTGCATCAAGTTTGTATCTTCTCTCCATGCCTATTGAATCTTTATGCTGAGTAAATTATTTGAGAAGCTGAACTCTATGAAGAAGAATGTGGCATTAGGATTTGAAGAAAACTCATCAACAACCTGCATTATGCAGATGACACAATCTTGCTTGCTGAAAATGAAGAGGACTTGAAGTACTTAATGCAGAAGATCAAGGACTATAGCCTTCAATATGGGTTATGTCTCAACATCAAAAAAACAAAGATTCTTACCACTGGACCAATAGGCAACATCATGATAGATGGAGAAAAGACTGAAGCTGTCAGTGATTTCATCTTACTTGGATCCACAATCAACACACTTGGCACTAGCAATCAGGAGATCAGGAGGCATACTACAATGGGAAAGTCTACAGTAAGGGACCTCTCCAAACTACTGAGGATCAATAATGTCAACTTAAAGACTAAAGGGTGCCAGATTCAGGCCATGAATTTGAAATCACTTACTATGCCTCTGATAGCTGGACAATGAATCAAGATAATAAAAGAAGAATTGGTGCCTTTGAGTTGTGGTGTTGGAGAAGAGTACTTAATGTCCCATGGACTGTCAAAAGAACAAACAACTATGTCTTGGAGAAAGTATAGCCAGAGTGCTCCTTGGAGCTGAAGACAACAAAGCTTTGTCTCACTCACACACTTTGGACATGTTGTTAGAGGAGCCTGCTCCTTGGAGAGGGACATTATTCTTGGAAAGGTGGAGGGTTGATGAAAGAGAGAAAGCCTTCTAACCAGATGGAGTGACTGCAGAGTGCCTGAGTATATCAGAAATGAGGATGGCACAAGACAAGACAGGGATCAACACTGGTGCTCATAGGGTCATTATGACTTGACTTGATGGCACACAATAACAATACCATTTACAATTGAGGTGCCTCTCTTTGATTTTTGTTAAAAAATGTGGGTTGTAGTTCAAATCCTGGCTCTTTAAAGTCAACAAGCAAACAAGTAAAACAACAACCCAAAAATCCACTTGCACTGAGTCAATTCCATATCTTGGTGACCCTCCATTTGAGTTTCTGATACTGTTAGTTCTTTATGACAGAAAACGCGACTATCTTTTCAAGGAGGAACTTGTCATCTTCTCAGTTGGGAATCCCAACTTCCCAATTTACCAGCCCAACACATACCACAGTCTCTTTTCTATAGGAATTACTGCCTTGGGGACCCTATCACATTTCTACCCTGCCCTGAAGGATCATTATAAGTCAGAATAAACTGGAGGGTAATAGGGGGTTTTGGAGGGTGTCTTTGATCTTTAAGAAAAAGGAGAAACAAATATCAGACATTGTAAGAGTTGTAGGTGTAAACCAAACTGTCTTCCTGGAAAACACTTGGTCTTCGCAAAACCCAGCTGAGATTACTTCCACAATCATCTCAAGGATTAAAGAAAAGGTTCACTTTTGCTTCCCCCTGAATGTTTAGCACATTCAACAAGAAACATGAATTGTGAACTTTCAAACACATTTACTACCTTATTGATCTCTCTAGCTCTCAAGTAGACCCATAAGAAAGAAATGCAGATTTATGTAAAAGTGGATTAACACCCATGGGAATCTGAAAATATTGATATACATGAAAAGTCTTTGCTGCTTCTCTCGGAAACTGGCCATATTTTCCACACCACTGCTAGCCACAGGTACTATGTGCCTACAAAACCATAAATCTTTCAAAAAAACCCCACCCTTAATATGTACCTCTCCCCAAGAGGCCCTTTTGCCTAATGACCAAAAACTCATTATCCATTCAAGATCAGATATGTTTAACTAACAGATGTCAAAGGAAGATGTGCCTCTATTACTTATTTACACAATGGAATATTGATTTATTATCTCCTTCCTAATGAACTCGTGTGTGAATGTACTTTTTGTGTGGACTATTGACCACAAGAGGGGAGATCAATGCCAGTGGGCACTGATTATGTAAGTCCACCAGGGACTCTTCAGACAGGTGCCTTCAAGATGCCCATGGAAGGATAGGAGAACTCTAGGAGTAGTTCAGAGGACAAAAGACAAATCTTTACTCCCCAGTTCCATCTGAGATCACTCTTAGGTCTTTGAATGCCATTTTAAAATACATTCCTTCATTCTTGGGCAACATTATGAAATTGACTAGCTTTCGGTCGTATTGACAATAATAAAAAACCGAAAAAGTTCACCAAAAACTCCTTCATTGCCAAAGATCACATTGTACTTTAGATACAAACATGCAGTCATGGGAGTGAGTGCTCATTGACCTTCAGAGCTAGAACATAGCAGAGTCTTAGAAGTACTGTACATAGGAAGCTGGAACCTTTGTTAATGTAATTGAGAAGTTGATTTGTTATATTTTCCGTCAATTGATGTTCCTGGAAGTTATTGAATATGTCCTCATATGGGACTACAATCAGGTACATGCCGGAAACACTCCCTCTTCTCTCTCTCACTTGTCTCTCTCTCTCTTTTATCTCTCTCTCTCTCTTTGGTTAGGACACTCTCATAAAACAAGTTGCTGCTTTGTTGATTTACTTTATTTTAAGCTTCCTATCTGTTGAGATTTTTATTTGGAAAAAAAACCAAAAGTAAATCATAGTGGCAGCAAAGTTTTGAGAAAGAATTAGCAATAAAATAATTCCTAAGTAAACTATTACAGAGTCAAAATTTATCAACTGTGACATCATAAACGGATTTTTAATCGGTTTCTTTAAGTTTTCTTTTCTTATTCCATAATCTTTCCTACTATTCATACTTAGTAACACATCTGTAATAATACTACCAAATCATGATAATTTTCCACCTTAATAGATATATCTTATACACCATCCTTCCTGCTACATTAACTTTACTGTTTACTTATAAAGTTATAAAACCTTATAAATGAGCTCTGCTGGCCATAAAGTGTAATGAGCCAGGCTGCCAGCTGAAAGGCTGGCAGTTCAAATTTCTTTTTCTTTTCTCCCCAAGAAAGGAACAGGACTTTATTGCATGGTCTGAGAGGGACGCCAAGTGACCTGACCCCAAGAGGAGAGACTCAAAATCGTAAGCCGGTGGTCTTGGCGTTTTAGGGAGGGCTAAAATTTATTCATTTTTGAATGAATATTCTTTAAGTGACACAGCAATCTTTTGTCTATTTGCTGTACTGAATAACTTTGAGTTGCTGTGATGTTGCACACTGTTCCATAGTCTTGTCAAATACCATAATGATTACCCATTATGTACAATGTTTGATTAGCTTCCAGATTGATTCATGCTGGGAAGCAGGAACGGCATCCACTTCCTAACTAGATGCCTCTGGAAACTACAAACTCTCTAAATGTACAGAAATGATGTTAGTTATAGAACAGAGTTCAGATTTTTATGCAAAGCTTACTCTGAGTCCTATTTGACTAGAGGACACTTAACCACTGCTAAATGAGACTAGTGCTGTTATATCTGGAGGAACACTCTTCCACTTTGTCCATCACTCTTTGTCAGTGTGCTGTATGAAGTAAACTGGGTTTGCTGTGATGCTGAACCTTGTGCCATTGGGGTATGAAACACCAGAATGGTTTCTCAATGTGGACAGTGTTTGGTGGAACTGCCAGTTGTAAAACAAATTTGGAAGCAGGAGTGAGTGGTATCCATTTCCTAAACCACATGTCTCTGGAAACTCTATGAACTTGGAGAAACAATGATAGTTATGGAAAGGCATTGGATTTTGTTCATAGAGTTGCTATGAGTTGGGTTCGGAGTGAGCAGGCCTGGGGGCAACTGTCACACTATTAATTCACTCCAGACCCTAAAGGAATATAATGCGTGGGGAATAAATCATCTCTGGTTACTTCCTGCTGTACTGGGGCTACGTTGGGGAGCTGGTGTTGGTTTCCTGTAAGGTCTGAAGAAGGAACATAATTTTCATGTGTTCTTGGGCTCATGTGATGGTAGTGAGGCATTTTATTAAACATTTCTCAGAGGGATGGCTTTAGGAGGTTGAAAATTGAGGTCCTGCTGGATGTTGTCAGATTTAAATGGCAAATAGCCCAGTTCAAATTTCTTATTCACTCTGCCCTCCCACAAAGACTGACATTGGAAATCAAATGGTGAGTCGCTGTGTGTCAGAATAGACACAGTTGTCAGTTGTCCATCAGGTTTTATTGTCATTGTTTTTTTTGGGTTGTGTTTGTAACATTCTCAATTAGACACTTTTTCTATTTTTGATTGAAAATTTTTCATTGTCCTTGTTCCCAAAAGATTTGGGGTGAAGAGAATGTGCAATTATAAAGTATTTCCTGTAACTCTGAGTTGCTCATCTTTCTTTTTTGGTCTAAGTATGTAGCCTAACAGACGTAGCGACAGACTAATTTTCCTTATCCTAACTGGCTTTCTCTTCTGTGAAGTCTAACAGTAGAATAGAACTCTTGATTTAGGATTCGTGGATTTTATCATTTATGTTTTCTTGGATATTTTTCATGTGTGCAGTAATGTTCCTCTCCAGTGTTGTTATCATTATGTACAGTCAACTAACCTGCAACTCTGTGTATCGAAGTTCTGAATTCTGCCCTATTTTGAGCCAGTTTCGGTGACTATGACACATATACCCCATCACTCAATTACTGTGTCAATCCATCTCACCCTGGGTTTTCCTCTCCTGCTCTGTCTCTCCACCATTCCAAGCATACTGTCTTTCTCCAAGGACTAGTACCTCCTGGCCAGGTGCCCAAAGTATGCAAGACGGAACTTCAAAATCCTTGCCTCCAAGGAGAAACTTGATTACACCCTCTCCATGATAGACATGACTGTTCTCTTGATGTTCCACTGTATGTTCAATATTCTAAGGTAGGTATTTATTATCTTCTACACAGATAACTCTGTAAGCTCTTATATATAAGATATATAGAGACATATATACATATATAATACTTATATATTAGAACTTACAGAGTATATGCAAATGTAAATAGTTGTTGTTGTGTACAGCTGAGTCGGAATCTATCCATAGCTGACCCTGTGGTAGGTTTTCAGATGTAATTAATCCTGAAGGGAGGAGATTGCGCATCCTTCTCCAAAGGAGCAGCTGGTGGATTCGAACCTCGTGCCTCCAAGATTTGCAGTGCAGTTTCTTGCCTCTAGGCCACCAGTGCTATAATGGTGCATAATAGGAATTCAGTTCATTTGTTAAAGTTTTAGGAAGCAATAAAAGAGGTTTCTTTTGGTTGCCTTTCTCAGAGCCTTTTGTGGGCTAGAGAAACAGTACCTATTTCATTTTCTCAATTATGTTGTCAATAATTGGTGGAGTAGAAATATCTACTTCTATCATTTCGCACCTGCTCAACCCCATTCTTTCAAATGATCTTTAAGTTATTAGAGTTCCATGATAATGCAAATAAATGCTTATCTACTAACCAAAAAGTTGGAGGTGTCCAATCCAGCAATGTCCTTCTGAAAAGTCAGCCACAGAGAATCCTATGGAGCTGACGTCTGTTCTGACACCACAAAGGTGCTGAAAGTCAGATCATAACAATCCAGCTTGATATTTGAATGATCATTGGATTAAGTACTTCAATAATAATAAGATTATTTTTCTAAAAAAAATTATTATGGTCACTTTGGAAGTCAGGACTTTTGACTTTTGCTCTGAAACATTTGAAGGCAAAATGTGTTTTAAATAATTATTTTATCATTTTAAGTTTGGAATCACCCCATTGAGTTTTGATGAGAAATATGGACAAGACATAAAGCTGTGGAGTGGCACCCACTTCCTAAATAACATACCTCTGGAAACTCTATGAACTTTGATAAAGGTCAATAGTTGTAGAGGAGCTTCAGGCCTTTTGTTCATAGGGTCACTGTGAGTTGTGCTCATCTCAAAGGCAATCAACAACAACAAGAGTAATAAATTGCTTATTAATCTTGACCCTAATTTTTGTTCTTACTTTACCTTACTTTGAGTCCCTCCAAATAAGAAATTTTATAAGTGACACACAATTTACTAGTGAGGAGGCAAAAGACAGTAAGTTTTTAAAAACTCCAAAGCTCAAACTCATAGTCATCAAGTCACACACATGCAGAGAGAGAAAAAAAAAGAGAGAGAGGGAGAGGAGGAGGAGGAGGAGAAGAAGGAAGAGGAGGAGGAAGAGGAGGAGGAGGAGGAGACTAAGATGAAGAGGAGGAAGAAGGAGGATGAGGATGAGGAGTGCGGGGAGGGGGGAGAGCCTTCTGAGGGTGTAAATTGCAAAGGAGAAAATTTACCCTTCTTTTTCTCCTGAAACTTCTAGTTGTTTCAAATCACCCAACACTTGCAGCCTTTGGGTTAGCAGAGCAACACCCTGTGGATTATACCACCAGAGCTCCCTAAGGAGCAAATATTGGAACAGAAACGGCAATTTCTGCTGTATCTTTTCACTGAGAAAAAAAAAATATTTTGATTGGAAATTTATTGTACTCAAAAATAAGCCCCTTTATTTTCAGAAACATGAAATCACTTCAAATTTTCAGAACAATGAATTCATAAAACTTACACCACATCGGGTACCCTGGAGTGCATAATGCTAAGTGAAAGATCTCGGTCACAAAAGAACAAATACAACATAGCACCACTGTTATAAAGCAGGTCTGCAGTGGGGGTTTGGGAGGTGAATAGGATGAGAGTGGACAGATAATGTCATTGCATTGGAATAGATGAAAGAAATGACTTTCTAAACGATATGTGATTAGGCATTATACATACAGAAACCCAGAATAAGAAGCCTACCATTGCAAAGAGGACTTGGGCAGGGAGGAAGTAGATAATTGGGTAACAAAGAATGAATATTTTTTAAAAAGTGAGCTGGGAGGGGGGAAGGAGGGTGTAAAACATGCAAAAATGACTGGAAATATAACTTCTATGTAAACGTTTGTTAAAATCACAATTAAAACAAAATTTTTAATAAAAAATTTCCATAAGTGAAGACACAAAGTGTAGACAACAAATTGGAAATTATGTTCCTATTCTAGAAATGTTAATTGAGAACTCTGGTGGTCTAGTGTGTAGGGAGTTGTGCTGTGAACCCAAAGGCTTAGTCCTTCTGTTGGTTTGAACCCATCAGCAGCTCCTTGGGGGAAGGATTGGCAATCTCCTTCTGAGCGATTCACAACCCTGTAACCTGTTGAGTGCCAGCTATGGGTCAGTAATGACTCAACAACCTTAAGTTGGGTTGTTTTGTTTTCCTTTTTGAAGGAGGAATAAAGGCACTTTAACCCTGAAACAAATCAAATTTAAGACTCATTGTCATAGAGTTAGAACCGACTCATAATTGATCCTCCAGAGAGATCTTAGATTCGTCATCCTTTTCCCTTGGAGCAGCCTCTAGATTTTAACTGCTTGTCTATGGGTTGGCCTCACAGTTCTTTACCCTGTAGACTAAGTGAGTAAAAATAAAGGGAACTCACTATTCTCCTAAATGCCTGTGTCCCTTCACAGCTCATTTCTGACGGATGCTGCTCCTCCGTAGCTTTCTGCAGTCAACCTACAGTTGAGCATCTGGCTCCAACTCTCACACTCACACATACTCTTCCATTTATGAGTCACAGACTCCCTCAACCTCTATCCTCTCTTTACAAAATGACAGGAAGAAAAGTATTTGTTTCTAGTCTGTTTTGCATTGTAAATGCCTCTGAGAAGATGCTGAAAGCAATGGAAAACACGTGTAGACACAGATGATAAAATTCTGCATAGACTTTGTGAGGATTCAGGCTTTCTCAAAGCCAGCTCTTAGACCACAAATTAAAAACTCAATGACCAGATTGAAGCAGTGTGAAAAATCAAATAAATTCTGGTTAGTTGAGGACATGTTTATTTTAAATCAACTGAAATATTGTACCAAGAGGGGAAAATAGAAAAACAAAGAAACATACAATATGTATATGCAATAATGTGTTGCAAGTGTAACATGTTGGAGAAAAGAACCTGGATACTATATTGTGATGTTTAGAATGTTGAGAAAATAATTAATTTGATGTGAAGAAATGAATAAAATATGTAAGGGTTTGCAAGACACTAACAATTCATTTTGACAGTAACTTTTAGTGAATAAGATTATTGTTTATTACAAGATTAAGTTATACAACCAATAGAGTTACAAGTTATTAGTCATGCCATCCAAAATTTCACATAAAAAAGAATACATAATTTTCAAATTAATACAGAGGACTTCCAGAATTTGAAATACATATTTTGAAGACAATTTTTAAATAACTCATTTTTACACTTAACATGCTCATTGCTCAAATCTTCAGTTGAAATTATTTCACAATTCATTTTTTCATTAACATAATGCATTTCCATTTTTCTGTGTGAACAGTTTATCCTTGTGGGATTGCAAGAAGCCATTTCCTTCTTACTTTAGCAATTAAAACAATGGGCTTGTCTAATTGCAAGAATAATTAAAATGGAATGAACATTTTGAACTGTAATATAAAATTCAATTTTACAAAATTATAATGGGAAAACAAAATTTTATTTTTAAGAATCAAGTTTTTTACTAAAAGTTAACAGTCAGAGAAGAGATGGAAAGATTATTTTTGCATGCTAAACAAATGTTGCATTTCAATAGACAGTTAAGATTAATTTAAAAAGAATAAATGAAGTAACTCAAAACAAAAAAAATGTTACATAAAAGCATTTTTGAAAGTATGACAGGCTAAAGAGTCAGTTTTGATGCTCATTAGTGTCAGATCCTACAGCTGTCTAAGTTTCTAACTTAATGGTTAAATTAGGACTAAATTATTTGGGAGTAATTTTTGTAGATAATTAAAGTACTCCAGATTAGTGATAGATGTTTAGGAAATTGTGCATTCTCTTGAATTGTGTGTGTTTGACCCTAACAAAAAATTAGGAAAAAATCATGATCCCCTAAATAATTTTAAGCTTATCACCATTATTTTTTTCACCACAGTATTGCAATGTCTTCAAAGTTGACCTCCCTCCTGCCAGGACTGTTCTGTTGTTGGGAGCCACTGAGTTGGAGTCAATCCACAGCGGAATCTCCAGTGGTTTTCAGAGGCAGTAAATAGCATGGGAGGCGTCTGTCCACCCATCCTCTCATGGAAGGGCTGGTGGATTTGAACTGCATGCTCTTGAGATTGCAGTGCAGCTTCTTACCACTAGACCACCAAAGTTCCCTTAGCCATTTCTGTTCCCCATACTGTAGTAAGTTTTCCACTATGGCAACGTGCATTGTGCTTGAGAATCAAGTCAGTGAACACCATCCCTTCACCCATGTTGCCTCTTACCTCCTGTTTGGAATGTGTGGCTAATTTCTAACCATCATTAAAATGAAGAGGAAAGGGATACTTTAGATGTTTCTTTTGTGTTATAAGGGATAAATTCATCCTAACAGTTCTTTCTTTTTTAACATTTAAGTGCAAGTGTAAAGATCTTTGTGCTAAGATGGCCAATTAGCTGACAGCTACATAAGCAGAGGGCTTTCCCTTCCTTAACCCTTGTACTCTCAAAGTAGAAAACAATTTTCTTAAAAAGCAAAACCCACAAGTGTCTGAGCATACTAATGTCTGACAATTGAGTTATGATTTCTCTAACATTTAGCATTGTTCTCACTGGATATAACCACCTGTGTTTTCTAACATTAACATAATTGCTCAGCAATCAAGGGAAGAGAATATTTAAGCTATTGCCTAGAATAACCTTCATTTTGCTTTTGTGTTATATTTATTCTTTCTAAAATAAAAAGAACATTTCTCCTTTAAGTTGCATTTCTTATGTCAAATTTCAACAAAAATCTTTTTTTTGTTTTGGTTAATACCTTGTTCTGATTTTTCTTGCAAGCATGCACAGGTCAGAAAACTTAAGGTGTCAAGAATACTCAGTTAAAAGAAGCATTTTATTGGTTAATGTATGGAACTGTCACGAATTGCACATGGAAATTTCTTCTAAATAAAGGACTTTTGAATGGTAGTTTTTTACCTTGCTGGATAAAGAGCCTTTCTCTGCTGTGACTAAGGCACAGCATGTCCTGTTAACACCCACACAGCTTTTTACTTTTTGCCACGGGGAGGTCAAGCCCTGAGAAGGAGAAAAGTTCATTGTATATAGTATACCCTCAAGTTTCTACTTCTGAATCTAGATATGCGGAAAGAAGGAAAAACTGTTATTTTTCTACTAAAAAAAGAAAAATCCTACCAAGTTAAGCCTGCAAGAAAATAGTCAATCAGTGTAAACGTAACTGTCTTTGAGGAATAAAACAGTAAGAAAACAAGTAACCATTTTTTAATGCAAAACAGCTTTGTTAAGACACACCTTTAAATAGAAAATAGAACTTTTCTGGACAGGAGAGAGTTAATAAAAGCTTTAAAACTTTAAAACTACTGCTTTCTAAAATTGATTTATAACAATAAATTCATAGGTAAGTAAACATCATAGACAAATCAACAAACTTTTCATACAATTGACAAGGGTAAAACATCAATGTGGATTTCACTTAAAATAATTTATATTTGGTAAATTGGATGCATCAGGATTTTTTTTCTATAGGAGCTATTTTTAAAAAGAATAAAAAATAAGCTGCAGTGTTATGTTTGATGACTATTTACAATGCCACTTAAATATTTTACTCATATGTATCTAAACATAGACCATGACAAGCCTATCACACTGCACTGTTGCTAACATACACTTTCTTTAAGGCCATAGACAGGGTATGCTCTTTGACATCGCCCAATTCACATTTCTCTGAAAGTGCTTTGTCAGTTAAAGCTTTCAGCTGGCTTGAAAGTAATGCTTCCCCCATTTGTACATGAGCAGCAAGCAAGCAAACAAACCCATGTTTAAGAGTAAGGTCAGCATGACATAAAGTAACAAGAGCCAGTAAATCGAAAATGAGGTTGACATTCTGGGACTAATCCAGCAGTCCTGTAACCATCTTCCAGACTCCACAGCTGCAAAAGGCTGTGGTCAAGCCTGGGCGCTGCCTGAGGCACAGGCCCAGAGTCTGGACTTGGAATATGGTCAACTCTCAGTGGGAGCAGCTCTCTGCATGTTTTTCTTTGGTAACATAATATTAAGAAAATATATGTGTTCACTCACTACTGTTATCTGCTACTGCTATTTAACTTTCAACTACTCCTCAAACTTCTTAAATATTTTCCAATAACAGGGAGGACAAGTTATTAAAGGAATTCACCCTTTAACATTCAGTTAAGGCCATAGTGATTCAAGTCTAACTCCACAATAGAGGGTTCCATTAGCTCCAGGTAACTGAAGGCTTGGACAGTCTGTCACTTGAGCTTAAATAGGGGTTTTTGAAGCCAAATTTAATTTACATTCATATTATGGGATACAAACCAAACCAGACAGGGTTAGATATATAATATGGGGTGAGTAGTCTTTTTCCTCATGGCTTTTATTTAATTTTAGATTGTTAAGGGCCAGTAAGTATGGAATAATGACATAAAATGCATGATAGATGCCAGGTGGTAGTAGGGATTGTCATTTTCACTCAGCATTTAGTAAGGGTGAATACAATGCTATCTCAGACACTAGGAATATTAGTTTGATTTTATCACTTCCCCTGTAGAAAGGAGAAAGGTACATGAGTTAGTGTACTGTCAATTATCAATTTAGAGGATATAAAACTTCTGTTAGATTATTTAGCTGTTCCCTAGAAAATTGAAGAGATATGAAAATAAACTACATTCTTCAGGGAAAAGAAAGTTAGATTATTTTTTTTAAGTTGTTTGCTTATCTGTTTTATTATCCATTCATGCCAATGGAGAGATGGTGGTTTGTTCTTAGATATAAAAATGAAGATCTTTGAATTGAGAGACTTTTCCTTTTCCTCAAAAAAATAATTTTAGTTCTTTTGATACATACAAACCCCACCTGCAGAGTACACTGGCGACTGTAAACACATTTAAAAAGCTCCACACTCTTTCTTGAACACATGTGTGCAAAAATTAAGTGCAGAGAGAGAACTGGCTCCATCAAAAGATCTGGAATTTAACAGCTATCCTACCAAACATTTGGGACTCTCATCCCATATAAGGAATATAAAATATTGGATAAAGGAGCTATGAAGTTCTCTTGGACATTTTTTGTCATAATCTTAAGTATCATAAAGCACTTTATGGTTGATGATTTTTTTGTATCTCTAATTCTAATAATTTCTTTTAAGATTACTGTAGTACAATAATCTGAGTATGCAGTACAGGATTTTGGGAGGACAATGTTCTACATAAGCTCTATATAATTTAAAGAAAGAATTTATAAGATCAAAATCACTATTACTTCTCCTATCATATCAATAAGGAAAGGGTGACATGTTCTTTAGATGTCTGATAAAATAAGCTCCAAGCTAAAAATATTTTGTTTCTAGGGAGGTAACTTCTTGAATACTTCTAGCCATAATTTCAAAAATTATTATTTCATAAATAAATGCCACAAAATATATATTTGCACAGAAACATGAATGAATCAACTGAGTTCACAACAGATTATAATTACTTTGTTAAAATTAAAGTCAGAACTTTAATGAGTTAGTAAACACAAAACAACAGCAGCTACTATTTCTGAAAAACTGTGTGCCTTATTTTCATTTTCCCTAACTGAAAAATCATTGAGCAAAGGCACATTTAATAAGAGAATTAAATGCTTTTATCAATCGCATGCACCTGGGCTAGGTCAGCTCTTTCCACTTATTACACTAAATGTTTTCTACTCTAACTGTGGATAACTTAGAAATTATAGGTTGACATTCTTTTGACTATTACCAAGGTGTGCCTTTGATGGAAAACCATATCAGCCATCATAATTCCATAGCATTGATGCATCAATAAATATTTTCAAGTCAAACCTTGATAACATCATAAATGATAACACTGACTTAACAAGTGTCATGTTTTAAGTACTAAAATTGTCAGCATTTTGATGCACACTAACTGGTATTCTTATGTTGCTGTATGGTTATGTGAAGTCCAGTTGGAACCTACTCATAGCTGACCATCCAGTGGGTTTTAAGAGGCTGTAAACTGCACAGGAGGAAATAATCCATCTTTCTCCCATAGAGCAGATGATGGACACAAACCACTAGTCTTTGGGTTGGCAGCACAACTCCTTACCCACTGGGCCACCAGAGCTCCCTTTTAACTAATACTGAGGATATAATTGTGTCAGGCTCAAATGGCTCCTCAATCTTATTAAGGGATGTATTTTCATGAATCTATTTAAGTATTAATAAATGTAACCTTCAATTATTTTCAAGTAACTAGCCTGTCTTATTAATATTCTATGTAAGGTGTATGAAGGTAGTAATGGAATATTGCTAGGTGGAAATCAAAAGATCAAGAGATTAGACATCTCTTTTGGTCATGTCCTTTTTTAGAAGTGATTGTTATCACGATTTTTTAAAGCTAAGCCTTAAATATGAAACCCTGGGGTTGAAACATTGTGGACCACAATCAGTATGAAGGATAGGAGGCATTTTTATAAGGCTGTAAAACAGTCCCACTGCCACAAAACAACTGTGCTTCCCTAGAGTCAGCCAAAATCAGGATAATTTAAAAATATTTTGGATATTCCATCTCTGCCGATGGAAGAAGATCTGTATCAGTAAAATACTGTTTTAACTCAAAGTATCACGAATCCATTTATACAGTGGCCACATGATTTAAAAGTTTCTGGGTCAGATTCTTGAGAATGAAGTCCTGATAGTCTTTTGGAGTAGAGAGGCACATGACTAGAAATCTCCCTGTGGTACATAATCTATAGTGGGAGATACCACCTAATCTATAGTGGGAGATACCACCCCCCACCTACCCGATTTAGAATTCCTAAAACGACTGCATAGGAGATAAAGGAAAGAAATAAAATCTAAGTAACTTTTTAAATAAGATGACATTTATGGAAAGCTGTATGAATAAAAAATGTGAATATACATTTAATGCAAATGAGTTACTGATCCTTGACTTCAAATTATTTATACTTAAAGTTAGTATTTCACATTGCAGGAATCCTGGTAGAATATTGAGTAAAGCATTTAGCTGCTAACCAAAGGGTTGGCATTTCTTAGCCCCAAGTTTCTCTGAGGGAGAAAGAAGAATATGACAGTCACTTTTGTGAAGATTTACAGAAACCCTATAGGAAGTTCTACTTTATCCTAAAGGGTCACTGTGAGTTGAAATTGACTCTGTTGCAGCAATTTCATCTCACATTTTTCCCTTAAAAGAAATTGTACTAATCATTTACACCTCACTAATCCAAATTTTCATATACTTGAATGCCTGTTACTTACCAGGCACTGTGCTATATATACCTACTCTTGTACTACAACTTTTTGGGTATAGTCTTCCTTCATATCCACAGTCTTATAATGCTAATCAGCACATTTACTTGCACATAGTAGGAACTCTTATTATGATTGCTAAATAAAGTGATAAATGAGGAAAAGGTTTATACTGTGGTCCATAATACAAAATAATTGAGGCGAGTTAAGGATAAAAAGCAATTGAATTTGTGAATTTTTTAAAAGAAGGAAATAAAGAATATTATTTTCAATCTGTTTTCAGATTGAGAACAATGTGTTATGTTTAAGAAATAAAGAAAACCCCAAAGGACTTCTATTCTCCTGCGCTAACGGAAATGACCTCAGAGCAGAAGAAAAGGTAGACAATTTAAAGATATGAAGAGATAAATAAAGAGATACAATAAGGGAA
Source organism: Elephantulus edwardii (assembly GCF_000299155.1). Lineage (NCBI taxonomy): Eukaryota > Metazoa > Chordata > Mammalia > Macroscelidea > Macroscelididae > Elephantulus > Elephantulus edwardii. Next base: position 9,659,926 of record NW_006399806.1, on the reverse strand, counting down.
GTATAGGAAGGTAAAGTGATAAAATTTTAGAAATTGATACAGTGAGCCAAAGAACAGTATGGTGCCAGGGGATAATGAAGATAGAGAGGTAACAGGCATTCAATTCTACAGTCAACATTCATTGTCTCACCTCCCAAGGGCTCCCATCCTTTTAGAAGAGATTTGTAGAATAACACATTGTGAAAATACAAATCCCACTACCTGTTGAATCATGGTAACCCTCCATCAGGTTTCTAAAGTTGTAAATCTTGACAGGAGTTGCCCGTCTATCTTCCACCAAGAGAATGATAGGTGGGTTCAAGCCATAGGCCTTTTCATTAGCAATCTGATGCTTAATGCACTGTTTTACCTACACAAAATGGCAGTCAAGCCCAAGAAGGAAGCAAGTCATTGTTTGAAGGACCCAGCAAACACTTTACAGAAATTATACTTGAGCTGTGGTTTGAAGGTTGAGATAGAAGTTGGATAGGCATCAAAGATAAAATTCAGGCAGAAAATAGATGATAAAAAGATCTGCATAGATGAACCTTGAGATGAATCTATGACTGCAGAGTGTAGAGGAGAAAGTTCTACCTTTTTGATACTTAAACACAACTGAGTACCTGCCATACATCGGCAGTGCAAAGGTAGCAGACCAATTAAACAATCACCTCTCTTGAAATTTTAATATGTAATTTTAATATGTCACTACAGTTGAGAATCACTGTGATGGATGATTGAAAGTTAGCAAGTCTTAAAAAGAGGAAATGGCACAGTAGATCTTTCTCAGAAAATGACATTTGGCTTGGGTTGTAAACATGGGAAGAGTATGTAGATACCAAAGAACTGAATGCAAGGATCTACTGTAATATACACATTCAAATAAAAACAGATGTAAATAGACACACTAAAGAAGGGCTTGTTTTAAATGAATAGTTTTCGATACTTGGGTTAAATGTACGCTGAACATCATAACCCAGAATTAGAAATATGTATCTTAACCATTTTATTTGCACCATGGATATAATGAATCTAAGACAAAGGCCCTGGTTACTTTTTATACTATTTTAAATGCCCTTGTTGTTGTCTGTTGTCAAGTTGAAATGGCCTCATAGCTGACCCTCCAGAAGGTTTTCAGAGGCAGTAAATCACAATGGAGGAGACTACTCATTCTTCTCCTGTAGAGAAGCTGGTGGATTTGAATTGTGTGCCTGTGAGATTGCTTCTTTCAAGTAGGCTAACAGAACTCCCTTTTAAATGCCCTATAGAGTTCAAACCCATGGCCACCGAGTAGATTCCAATTCACAGCAACCCTCCATCAGACTTCCAGTTCTACAAATCTTTATAGGAGGGAACTGTTCATCTCACTCCTGAGGAACAGCTGATAGAACTGAACCTCTGACTTTTCCGATAATAGTGCAACACATAACATACTTTGCCACCAGAGCACCAATGAATAGGGAGACTGAAGAAGCGATAATTTTAAATTTAGACTTGATTAAGAATATTGTATACACTGTGGACTGCCAGAACAAATACACCTGACTTAGAAGATGTGCAATCAGAATGCTCCCCTGGAGCAAAGGTGGTGTGATTTTTGTCTCACATACTTTAGACATTTTCTCAGAAGGGATCAGATCCTGGGGAAATGGAAAAGAGGGAAACCCTTAACAAAACGGATGGAGAAAAGCAGAGATTGTACTGGATTGGGCAGGATTTTGTTTTATCATACACAGGGACACTATGGGTTGGTGATAACTCTCTAGCACTTAATAACATTAGTGTTCAAAATACTGATGAAATTGTTTTAAAAAGGTCTGGTTTCAAGCCATTAGTGCCATGGAATTACAGATTCCAGCCTTGGAAACCTTTTGGGGCAGTTCTACTGATTTCTATTGGGCTGGCATGAGTTGGAATATCCTTGATGACTCTGGAGTCTGAGAGTTCAAAAGGACCTTTATTGTCATAATAGTCAAGTGCTTAGCGACTAGTTGAAAAGCTGGGGCCTACACCAACCAGCTGCTCCAGGGGACAAAGATCTGGTGATTTGTAGCCCTAATGATCACAGTCAAAAGGTCTGTGGCAAGTTCTGTGTCACATGGAGTTACTGACAGAGTATTTTCAGTTCATATAGTAGGAAAATGGATCAAAGTTACTGAAATAGTTCCAATCTGAGATTCACCTCTGATGAAAGCATTGAAAAACATCATTCTCCACTTTTTTGAGGAGTAATAAAAAAAGAATAAAAACATTTTCTCTTCTTGCTCTCCTCTTCTTTCCATCTTTTAACTCTCTCTCACTTCCTTTATCCCTTTTTTGATTTAAGATGTTGGAAAAAAGCTCTTAGCAAAAAGAGAAGTTGGCAGTAAAGACACCCCAGTTTTAAAAGTGAAGAAATTGGGGTTAAGTTACTTTCCATATGTCACAGCTAATAATGACAGGAGTTTGCCACATATTCGTCTGACTTCCTATTTCTATTCACTATATGTTATTAGGGAGCAATTGTGGCACAGTGGTTAAAATGCTTGGCTATGAACTAAAAGAATGGTGGTCTAAAGCGACCAGCTGCTCCACAGGAGAAAGTGAGACGATCTGTTTTCATAAAGACTGCTGTTGTGGACACTCCATCCTGTCCTAGAGGTCAGAATCTATGGGTTAGAATCTGCTTATACAGAGTGGGCTCTCTTATTAGAGGAAAACTCCCCACCTCCACCAAAATAAAAAAGCTTAGTAGAAAAGTATAAAATCTTTAATACTGTTGTCAAAATGATATGGCTGTATTTAATAATTTCCTTAGAGATTTTGTGTGATTAATCTGTAAGAACATCTTAGGATAAGAGCTGTGATTAAATAATCACAATATTAAGAAACCAATATATTTCAGTGGTTATTTAAAAAAAATATTTGCGCTCTCTCTTGCTCACTCTCTTTTTTGCATTAATAGCCCCTTTGAAAATATGCTGAAGGTTATGAATCTTCTCCTCAAAAATATATATATATTTACATACTCATACTATTTTGCATACTATTTTTTAGGTCCCCTTTTTGGAAATATAATCAAAGAGACAATGGAAATATAATCAAAGAGACATGTGACTTCTTAGGTAGTCTAGAAGTAACATGTGTAATGAGCTTTTTATTATCACCTGTAAGAATTTTTTTTCTGAAGTTGATTTTTCAAATGCAAAAGTTAAAAACCCTCACATAAGTTGCATTTAACAATCAATTTTAGTACATTTCTGATCTGGTAAACTCTTAAAGAAAATACAAGTACACAAAAACACTTAAAATACTAATCGTAATTCACAAAGGAAAAATCAGAATTTCACCAGTTGTCTTAAATTGACATAATATGATATGTTGTAAATGTAAGGCTTTGAGCAGAAATATTGTAAAAACGGAGATATTTTATAATCCTGACAAAACAAAAAACATAAAGACATTCCACAACATTTTTTTTCCTTAACGAAAACAAGTGACATTCACTTTTTATGAAAGAGAAGAGGTTTCACCATCCCTGCCAAGATCTTGGGTAATTGTGCAGCAATAACTTCAGACATCATTTCTGGAAATTCCACACTTAGTGCCCGAGACTGGATAAATGTGTTCAAGCAGTACAGATGAAGTTGTTTGACAAGCTGTTGGTTTAATTAATACATAAGAAATAGGTAAGAAAAAGAATAAACTCATATGCTGTTCACAAACATGGCAACTTTTAAAAGACAATATAAATAAGACTCAAGATGTTTTCTTTCTTCTTACCTGAAAATATTTCCCTCCACTCCCTAGAATAATACACAAACTATTAGATATACACCACGTAATATCCTAATGTTATGAAAAGATTTAAATAAGTGTAAATTATTCATAATCCCACGATAGTCAATATGAATCTTTTGGTATATTTTTTTCTTTTTAGTTCTTAAATACATGTATGGAGACATACACATATGCATATATAATACATACATACTAAAATGCATGTTTCTAAAATGCAGTTACTTTATAAATTCCTGGATGTGCCCTGGACGTGCTCACCAAGTTGTGCGAAGAAATCTGGAGAACGACCACTTGGCCAACAACTTGGAAGAGATCGATATTTGTTCCTATCCCAAAGAAAGGCGACCCAACCGAATGTGGAAACCACAGAAAAATTTCACTGATTTCACATGCAAGCAAGATTTTACTGAA
>NW_006399806.1:9653768-9654661 GCF_000299155.1 Elephantulus edwardii | reverse complement strand
CACAGGACAGAGCGGAGTTTAGGGCTGTTGTACATAGGGTCGCTATGAGTCGCAGGCGACTCGACGGCACATAACAACAACAACAACAACAATATAAATTTTCCCATAACAGGAATATTAACATTTCAAATTAATGAAAGATATCTATAATAACCAAATTAATATTAAATTCTGTTATTTTCATCAAAGTTACTCATGTACATAATTTAAAAAGTTAAATTATACTGCAAGACTTTAAAAAAAAAAAACAATGACTGTAACTATTAAAACAAACCTTAGAAATTTGCCAATCTGCTTCTTCCCATTCTTAATCTAGTTCCTGAGGCACAAGTATGTTCGACTGTTTTTGCTTGTGTCTTTTGCTATTTGCATTTATAACACTTATTTTTTTAATATTTGGCACTATTGTGTTAGCTTTCACTCTGGAAAAGTGATGTTTGTGCTTTCTATGTCTCCTTTCCTTGACCTGTTTTCCTATCTCATCTTCTTAAGTTATATTAAAATTTTTAATTAAGATACAGAAGATACATTATTAAGTTCATTATGCTTTCCAGGAGCTGATTGTGGAACAGACCACCAACTACTCATATGCAAGTTCAAGCTGAAGTTGAGAAAAATGAAACCAAATCCACAGGAGCCAAAATATGACTTTGAGTCTATCCCACCTAAATTTCAGAACCATCTCAGGAATAGGTTTGAGGCCTTGAACACTAATGAGTGAAGACCAAATGAGTTGTGGGAGGATATCAAGGGTATCATCCAGGAAGAGTGCAAATGTTCATTGCAAAGACAGAAAAGGAAGCGAAGACCAAAATGGATGTCAGAGGAGACTCTGAAAATTACACTGGAGCGCAGAGAAGCCAAAGCACAAGGAAGAATTCAAGATACTAAAG
>NW_006399806.1:9646735-9651323 GCF_000299155.1 Elephantulus edwardii | reverse complement strand
AGTGTCAGAGACAGTGCGATTGGCACAGGACAGAGCGGAGTTTAGGGCTGTTGTACATAGGGTCGCTATGAGTCGCAGGCGACTCGACGGCAGAAAACAACAACAACAACAGAGTATTCATTATTTTAAGACATTTTAAGATATAGTTTTTTAAAAAAATGTTTGAGGTAAATTCCCCAAGACCTTGTATTTCATAGTTTTTTTTTTAATTTTTTACCTAGGTATAAAACTTTTAAATGTTTTTCTTCTTCTCATTTTAATTTTGAAAGATTGTTAAGTTGGCTTCTGTTTACTAGTGTTACTTTTGAGAAGTCTAAAGTCACTCTGGCTATTTATCATTGTATGAAACTTGCTTTTTTAATCACTGGCCCATTTTTTGTGTGCTGCACTTTTGCAACAATGCACTTGGTACTGGCTTGTTATCATTGAGTGTGGGGTCCTTTTGCTGTGCGCCCTTAGGATTAGAGACATAGACTTCAGTTTCAGCAATTAATCTTTTATTACTTCTTACATAATTCATCCTCTTTGATTTTGTGTGTTTTGTGCTTTCTTATAATTCTTATTAATTAGAGGATGGACCTTCTGGTCTGCTTCTCAATGTCTGCCATCTCTTCCATCCGACTATCTATGTATTTAAGAATTTTTAATTCCTGTTCTTCTGTAATCCCAAAATGTTTCCTTTTTATTTGCCCAGCGTAAAACTGGTTCTATTCTTGCTTTGGAGGCAAAATATTATTATCATTTTTCTAAGAATCTTAATATTTTTTATTGTGATTTTAGTGAAAGTTTACAGAGTTTGGTTTTCACTCCTCATTAATTCATACATACATACATAAACATTTTCCTCTCTTCCACTTCCCAATTCACTGTCCTGTTCCTGTTTATTAACTGTCATACACATAAATGTCATTTATTCCTTACAGACTGTCTTTACCTTCACCCATTTCAGTGCAGTGTTTATTATCTATCCATCCTTTTCCAGTTATTTCCCATCCTATACTCATCTTATTGTTATAATAGTGGTATTATGCTGCTTTTGTTCTTTTGTTACTGAGGTATTTCACTCAGGATAATATCTTCCAGACTTACTGTTTTATGAATTCATTGTTTTTCAATGTTTCATAATATTCCATTGTGGAAATGTACCAGTGTCTCTATCCATTCTTCTGCTGATAGGAATTTGGCTACTTCCATCTCCTTAATATTGTGAATAATGCTACCATAAGCATGTGTATGCATACATCTGTTTGTGTCACAGTTCTGATTTCTTTGTGGTATATTCCCAGTAGTGGGACAGGTGGGTCAAATGCTTTTACTATTCACTAGATAGTGGCGAGATACAAATCAAAATAATAATGAGATATCATATCTCACCCTAGAAAAAAACAGCAAAGTTCAAAAGGACAGCAAGCAACAAATTCTGGCTAGGATGTGGAGAGACTGTAACTCTCATACACTGCTGGTGGGAATGAAAAGTGATACAACCACTATGGAAGGGAGTCTGGCATGGCACTTCTTCAAAAAACTGAAAATTAGAAGACTCTTAATATTTTAAAAGCTTTTGTCTGTTCTCTGAATTGATGTTTTTTCCCTTCAAGTTACATTTGCCTCGTGTTCATTTTGCTTTCTCTTTTATTTCAAAGACTTTATTTAAATATCCCTGAAATGTGGCTGGCTGTTTATGAGTAAAGCCTAAAAAACATCATTAGAAGTGTTATGCATGTCTTTGTGTGTGAACACATGTGTGTGTGTGTTGGAGGCAGGGAAGGTGCTAATCAGGAGGTCTCTCAGCAGGGTGATTAGGTGGCCAGCTGAACTTGTTCTTGGAAAACACCTTGTTAGCATTGTGTAGGGTTTTTCTCTTCCGTTTTTTTGCAAAAGTTCCCACCAGAAAGTCCTCTAACCTGTCTCAGTGTCTGACTGTAATTATGAGGGGATTATACGGTGAGAAAGGCTTACATCTCTTAATTTAGTGTGAAATTGTCACCTAGTTCCCTATTTACATATGGCAGGTGAGCAACTTTCTCTGCTCACCAATGCTCCCACTCACCTATGCACCCATCACCTATATGCATCACTCTCTGGGTCAGAGCTTGTCTGATTTAAGTGGTTCACAGCATAAACATTTAGTTTTCTGCTGATATTAAGGATGTTGTAATTGCTGAAATTTGCAAGACAGGGGTAGGGATTTACCTTACAGCAATTTATTATGCACTTTAAAAATAATTGTGGTTGAGTGAAAGTTTACAATAAAAGTAGTTTACATCCAGATGTAATGTTAGTTTTTCACTCAACAATTAAAACAAATCTTGTTTTGTGATGTTGTTGTTGTTGTTGTTGATTGCCTTCGAGTCGAGCATGACTCATATTGACCCTATGAACCAAGGGCCTGAGGCCCCTCTACAACTATTGACATTTATAAAAGTTCATAGAATTTCTGGAGGCATGTTATTTAGGAAGTGGATGCCACTCCTGCTTCCAAACCTATCATAGTATGTTATTGTTGTTATGTGCCATTGAGTCATCTGCGATGTATAATGACCCTATATATAGCAGCTCTAAACCCTTCCTTGTTCTGATCCAGTCTCACTAATTCTGACACACCAACCCCCATTGCCCCAGTTACTGCATTGATCCACCTCATCTGGGGTCTCCTTCTCCTGTGCTGTCTGTCCACCCTTCTGAGCATGATGCACTTCTTCAAGGACAGATCTCTCCTGGCCACATGCCCAAAGTAAATGAGATGGAGCTTCAAAATCCTAGCCTCCAAGGACAGACTTGGTTTCACCCTCTCCAAGACAGACCTATTTGTTTTTTTGGCAGTCCATGGTATGTTCAAGATTCTTCTCCAGCACCACAACACGAAGGCATCTATTCTTCTTCTGTCATCCTTAGTCACTGTCAACTCTCTTAAGTATAACAATTAATTGAGAAGACCATAGCCTGGATTAGGCGCACCTTTGTATATAGACTAACATTGTTGCTCTTCGGCACTCTGGAGAAGTTCCTGACAGCAGATATTAATAATGCAATTCGTCTTTTGATTTCCTGACTGCTAGTGATAAAAGTGTTGCTTGTGGATCTGAGCAAATTGAGTAATTGCTAAGAACCTCAATCTCTTCTCCATCTATTATGGTGCTGCCAATTTGCCCAGTGGTGAGAATCTTTGTCTTCTTAATGTTGAGTTTTAATCCATATTGAAAACTACAGTCTTCAACTTTTTGCAGCAAATGCTTCAGGTCTTCTTCAGTTTCAGCAAGCAGGATTGTGTCACCTGCATATCGTAGGTTGTTAATGAGTCGTCCTAGTCCTGCTTCAGGTGCAATTCATTCTACACTTTAAATAGTCCTCCTCTTTGCAGTGCTCATTCAGTTTTAAAATTATTCTGGGCATATTTGGTTTTCAGGCCTATGTATTTTGCTTTTTATATTCTGCCAATACTATTTTAACACTTTACATCTGCTTCCTATTTGCCCATCCGTTTTTGCTGACATCTCTCATCAGCGACTATCTTTCTTCTTATTTCTTTCATTCTGATGACTGTATAGACCTTTGTTCCTTTATTGTCATTCTGTAAGATTTTTGGACATCTATCAATAAAGGTCTATATTCAACAAGTATTGTCTTACCAAATATATCCTATTTTGTTAATCTAGTTTTAATGGTGTACATTTCTCTCAGTTAGAAGAAGTAATATTGCGATGAACAATCTTCCATATATCTTAATTACTTATCTAATTATTTCTTCGTACCATGGACTGCCAGGAAAACAAACAGATTCATCTTGGAGAGAATTAAACCAAGCTACTCCTTGGAGGCAAGGATTCTGGGGCTTCGTCTGACATACTTTGGACATGTTGCCAGGAGGGACAGGTCCTTGGAGAGGGACATCATGCTTGGGAGGGTGGAGGGACAGCACAGGAGGGGAAGACCCTCTATGAGATGGATTGATTCGGTGACTGGGGTAATCGGGATGGGTGTGTCAGAGGCGGTGCGGTCGGCGCGGGATAGAGCAGGGTTTAGGGCTGTTGTGCATAGGGTCGCTATGAGTCGAAAACGACTTGACGGCACATAACAATAGCAATTATTTCTTCAAGATAAACTTTAAAGATAGAAATTTTGAAAAACATAAAAATTTTAATTTTTGCAATAAATAATGGCAGATTTCCCATTAGCAATATTTAGTAACTTTAAAATTCCATAAAAAATGTGTATTATCTTTTTACATTCACAACTTTGTTTTAGTGAAAACTACATATAATTATGATGTGTGTCTAGTCAGAACTGACTCATTCATAGCTCACCTTCCAGTGGTTTGTCAGAGTAAGGAAGTCACACAGGAGATTGTGTATCTTTCTCCCACCTTTCTGTACATAAGTGCACACACGCACGCACACACACAAGTGGCTTAATGGTAAGAAATCATACTGCCAATGCAAAAGTATGTGATTCAAATCCACCAGATGCTTTTCAAAAGAGAGCCATGTGTTAGTTTTGACGTTATGGTACATGATGCCAATGAACGGTGTACACACACATACATACTTTGGGGGAGATATACATATATATATATATGTATATATATATA
>NW_006399806.1:9645441-9646635 GCF_000299155.1 Elephantulus edwardii | reverse complement strand
AAAATAATATAATACACAGATACATACAATTATCTAATTTGCTAGACACCATTCTTTTAGAGAAAATTCAAATTTAAGAAAATGTAGCAAGATAACTTCCAGTTGCTAAAATTACCCTGAGATTATGCAAGTAAAAAGATATTTGAGTAACCTACATGAAAAAGTGTACAAATAAAACATGATTACAAATTTGAAGGCAGCATAAAAACCAAAATTAAGGGTTAAACATTTTTAGAAATTCAGAGAAAAAAAACCACTGATACTCTGAGTTCTCACTTACATCATGCAAGTTATCAAGTAGTTTGGTAAGCTGATAGAAACGCTGTGAGCTGGAGACAACTCCTTTCTGTCTCAACCCAATTGCCTTGATGAGTTCTCTAATGTAGCTTGATCTCATCTCTTCAAATTGGTTTTGACTTCTTAGTCCTTCCAACGGAACTGTGTGAGAAGACAGATAAGACTGTCATATGTCAAATGTTTAAAAATACAACACTAGCAGTTTATCTCAATGTAAAATTCTGAGCATCTAATGTGACTTTAAAAAACATGTAACTCCAAAGACTGTAAGCAGAAAAGAGAAAATGATAGTGTTAGAGTTTATAAATTTCTTGGTGGGTGGAAATAAAAACTGATAGCTATTAAAATCACCATACAACAGATTTATTTTAGGTATATGTACTTCCAACAAGAGTTTACAAATCTTTCTTTTTCCCCCCACAGCCTAACCAACATTGAGAACCTATTTAAGGGAAGCCGGAAGCAGCGCACAGGGGGAAGTCACCTCAGACAGTAAGGAAGAGGCATCTTTCAAAGGTACACAGAAAAACCGGCGGGAAGAGGCCCTTGGAGACAGGGGAACTTGCTCCTGGGAGGAAGGGAAGCCAGAAGCGGCACACAGGGGGAAGTCACCTCAGACAGTAACGAAGAAAGGAAAACATAATCTACACAGGAGTTCTACAGGACACATCACCTTCCCTTGGAGACAGTACAACTAAACTTAAGAGACACTGGTCTAAAGGAAAAAAAATGTCAGCAGTCGACATGTTTGGAATCACAGAAGCCAAGAAAGCTTAAGATACAAGCTGTCAGATCATGGGTTGGACAATGGAAGATATTTTCTGAAGGGACTTGGCAGACGTGAAGGGTTATCCTGGTGGAGGGTGGAGCTGGGAAGTAAGTGGGTCAAGGCACTGG
>NW_006399806.1:9638636-9641866 GCF_000299155.1 Elephantulus edwardii | reverse complement strand
CAACTCTTTGATGCATAGCACGTAATTGCGAAGGGTATAGCCTGGACCAGGCGCACCTTAGTCTCCAACCTTACATTATTGCTCTCCAGTACTCTTGAGAGGTCCCTCACAGCTGACTTTCCCAATGCAATTCTTCTCTTGATTTCCTGGCTGCTGTTACCAAGAGTGTTGACTGTGGAGCCAAGTCAACTAAAATTGTTAACTCTCTCAATCTTTTCACCATCCATACTGATGCTGCCAATTGGCCCAATGGTGAGAATCTTTGTTTCCTTGATGTTGACTTTCAATCCATATAGGAGGCTTCAGTCCTTGACCTTCAGCAGCAAGCGCGTAAGGTCCTCCTCAGTTTCAGTAAACAGGTTTGTGTCATCTGCATAACGCAGGTTGATGATGATTCTTCTACCAATCCTGATGCCACATTCCTCCTCATACAGCCTAGTGTCTCACATGATCTGTTCTGCATACAGACTAAAACGGTATGGAGACAGAATACATTCCTGATGGACAGCCTTCTTGATTTTGAACCATATAGTGTCTCCTTGCTCTGTTCTGATGACTGCCTCTTGGTCCAAGTATAGGTTTCGCATTAGCACAAACAAATGTTCTGGGATTCCCATTCTTCTCAGAGTCAGCCACAGCTTGCTGTGATCCACAGAGTCAAAAGCCTTTGCATAGTCAATGAAGCACAGATAGACATTCTTCTGGTATTCTTTGCTTTCTACCAAGAACCATCTAACATTAGCTATAATATCCCTACTACTATGACCTTTTCTAAATCCAGCCTGCACATCTGTTGCCACATTGTTCCAAACATTTTTGGATAATTTTCAGCAGAATCTTGCTTGCATGTGATATTAATGATACTGTTCAATAATTTCTGCACTCTATTGGGTCACCTTTCTTTGGAATAGAACAAATATAAAACTTTTCCAGTCAGTGGGCCAGCTGGCTGTCCTCCAGATTTCTTGGCACAATTTAGTGAGCACATCCAGAGGAGTGTCTATTTGTTAAAATATGTCAACTGGTATGCCGTCAACTCGTGGAGCATTGTTTTTTGCCAATTCTTTCAGAGCAACTTGAACTTCCTCCTTCATCACCATAGACTCTTGCTTAAATGTTATTTCATTAAATTCTTCCATGTCAGTCAATTCCTTCTGATACAGTAACTTTGTGTACTCCTTCCATCTTCTCTTGATACTTCCTGGTTCATTTAACATTCCACCCAAAGTATCCTTAAGTATTGCCATCCGTGGCTTGAATTTGTTTTCCAACTCCTTCAGCTTAAGAAACGCTGAGAGAGTTTGGTCCTTTTGATTTTCTGACTCCAGCTCTCTGCACATTTCATTATAGTATCTTTCTTGGTTGTTCTGGGCTGCCTTTTGAAATTTTCCGTTCAGCTCTTTGATTTCTTGGTTTCTCCCTTTAGCTTTGGCTTCTCGGCACTCTAAGGCAATATTCAGAGTCTCATCTGACATCCATCTTGGTCTTTTCTTCTTCTTCAGCCTTTGTAATGATCTTTTGTACTCTTCATGGATGATCTTCTTGATATCCTCCCAGAGCTCATTTGATCTACACTCATTGGTGCTCAAGACCTCAAATCTGTTCCTGAGATGGTTTTGAAAATCGAGTGGGACAGACTTAAGGTCAAATTTTGGTTCCCGTGGATTTGATTTAATTTTCCTCAACTTCAGCTTGAATTTGCATATGAGTGGTTGGTGGTCTGTCCCACAATCAGCACCCAGCCTGATTTTCACTGCTGATATTGAGCTTCTCCACCGAGTCTTTCCACAAATGTAATCTATTTGATTTCTATGCATACCATCAGGTGAAATCCATGTGTATAGCCTGCGTTTATGTTTCTTATCAAAGATATTTGCAATGAATACATCATTGAATGTGCATCATTTCTCTCACTGAGCCCATGTTTTCCAGCTTCTGACCTTTCTTCCCAGTTCCCAACTTTTGCTTTCCAGTTGCTCGTTAGCAAAGAACAAGAACCACATGATCCTAGCAATTGAAGCAGAAAAGGCCTTTGACAAGGTCTTTCCTGATTAAAACACTCAACAAAATAGGATTAGAGGAGAATTTCTTCATTATAGTAAAAAGTATTTATGAAAACCGGAGAGCCAACATTGTTCTCAATGGAGAGAGGTTAAAGGCATTCCCTTTAAGAACAGGAACTAGGCAAGGATGTCCACTATCTATTGGAAGTCTTAGTGATACCAATAAGACAAGAGAAGGAAATAAGAGGTATCCAAATTGGCAAAGAGGAGGCAAAATTATCTCTCTATGCAGGTGATAAGATAGTATACTTAGAAAACCCTAACAACTCAGCAAGAAAACTATTAGACATAGTTGGGCAATTCAGCAAAGTAGCAGGATACAAGAGCAACATACAAAAATCAGTTGGATTTCTCTACAGTGACAAAGAGAATACAGAGCCAGAACTAAGAAAAACAATAGCCTTCACAATAGTGAATCACAAGATTAAATACTTGGGAGTAAATCTAACCAGTAGCACAAAAGATCTGTTTAAAGAAAATTACAAAACATTACTACAAGAAACAAAAAGAGACCTGGAGAAGTGGAAGAATATCCCTTGCTCATGGATAGGAAGACTCAATATTGTGAAAATGGCAATTTACACTTTCAATGCAATCCCAATACAAATACCAATCCCATTCTTAAATGAGATGGAAAAGGCAATCTCCAGTTTCATTTGGAATGGAAAGAAGCCCCAGATAAGCAAAGCACTCCTTAAAAGTGGTAAAAAAGTTGGGAGGTACTTCACTCCTTGATTTCAAATCCTACTACACTGCCATGGTGGTTAAGACAGCATGGTACTGGTACAATGACAGACACAGAGATCAATAGAATAGAAATGAGAACCCAGAAATCAGCTCATCTACCTATGGTCAACTTATTTTTGACAGGTATGAAAACAGTTAAGTGGGGAAATGACGCCTTTTTAACAAATGATGCTGGCAAAATTGGAAAACTATGTGCAGAAGACTCAAGCAAGATCCACATCTTACTCCATACACAAAAATCAACTCTAGGTGGATCATGGACCTAGGAATAAAACCAAGAACTATAAACTTCATTAAAGAAAAGCTTGGAAGAACTCTAGAAGTCCTAATCCACAACATAAAGCATCCAGAAAAATCTACAATCAGAAGATAAACTAGATGAATGGGACCTTCTAAGAATCAAATCCCTATGCACATCCA
>NW_006399806.1:9603304-9637561 GCF_000299155.1 Elephantulus edwardii | reverse complement strand
ATATAATTAACTTAATTTCTTACAATAATATATGCTGATTTTCTTTTTATCTTTCTAACAAATATTTGGACTAAAAAGGAAAAAAATAGCCAAGAATTCCTAAATATAGTTATTTTTATATCCAGAAATAAAAGCTGTTAAGGTTCAATTCACCTAAAATATGTCTACTAAACTTACACTAGTGAGCTCTGGCAGGTAGCATGTTCCATAGGGAATTGTGCTGCTAAGTTTACCAAAGTCTCTATGGAAGAAAGATGAACAATCGACTCCCATGCAATTTAAAGCCTTAAGAATCAGCTGTGAGTTGCAACTCAATGGCAAGGAGCTTGAGTTTGGAGTTTGAGCCTCACAATATTCTTGTGTTAAAAAAAAGATACTAGCATATTACATTTAACGTTGTTGTTGGGTGCTGTCAAGCCACATAAAGCTTATAGCGACTCTGTGAATAGATGTGAACCCTGACCTGTCCTGCACTATCCTTATCATGTCTGACACACTTGAGTCCAAGGCTGCAGTCACTGAACACACATATATTTATGGCTTACATTATCACATTATGAGCTTTAATACATCAAGAATTTGACATTATTGTCGAGTTGATTAAGATTACTTTCTTTCACTAGACCTTTTTCTTTTTTACCATTGATTTTAATGACTGAAAAAATCTCAAAAGAAATTTATAAAAAGAAGTATTATTTGTTGTTGTTGCTATGTGCCGTTGAGTCACCTTAGGCTCATAGAGACAGTACAATAGCTCTGAAATTTGCCCTGTCCTGAGCCAGTTTCATTGATTCTGACACACCACTCCCATGACCAATCTCATCTGGGATCTTCCACTCCTGTGCTGTCCCTCCACCCTTCCAAGCATGATGTCCTTTTCCAAGGACCGATCTGTTCTGGCTATGGCCCAAAGTATGTGAGATGGAGCTTCAAAATCCTTGCCTCCAAGGAGAAACTTGGTTTCACCCTCTCCAAGACAGACCTATTTGTTTTCTTGGCGGTTCATGACTCTTCTCCAGCATCACAATTCAAAGGCATCAACTCTTCTTCTTTCATCCCTAATCATTGTTTAGCTCTCGGATGAATAGCAAGTTATTGCAAAGACCATGTCCAGTATTAGGCACACCTTAATCTCAAGACTGACACAGATGCTTCTCAGTACTCTGGAGAGGTCCCTGACAGCAGATTTTCCCAGTGCAATTCATCTTTTGATTTCCTGACTGCTAGTGCGAAGAGTGTTGACCATGGAGCCGAGCAAGGTGAAACCATTTATAACCTCAATCTCTTCTCCGTCTTTCAAGATGCTGCCAGTTGACCCAGTGGTGAGAATCTTTGTTTTCTTGATCTTGTGCTTCAAGCCATATTAAAGAATATAGTCCTTGACCTTCTGCAGAAGCACTTCAGGATCTCCCCAGTTTCAGCAAGCAAGGCTGTATTATCTGCATAATTTAAGTTGTTGATGAGACTTCCTCCAATCCTGATGTCATATTCCTCTCCAAATGATTTGTTCTGCTTATAGATTGAAAAAGATATGGAGACAGGATGCATACTGATTGATGCAGTCCATTCCTAATTTTGAAACATGAAGTGTTTCTTTGCTCTGTTCTAAGGAATGCTTCCTGGTCCCAGTGTTGGTTTCACATAAGCACAATCAAGTGTTCTGGGATTCCCATTCTCCTCAAGGTTAGCCACAGTTTGTCAAATGACTTCATGTTCAATGACACACAGACATTCCTCTGGTACTCTGCTTTCTGCCAAGATCTGACATTGACGATAATGTCTCTAGTGCCACGATTTCTTCTAAATCCAGCTTGTATTTCTGGTAGTACTCTGTCAATGGTGTGTTCCAGTCATTTTTGGATAATCTTCAGCAGGATTTTGCTTGCGTGTGATATTAGTGATGTTGTTGTTGTTATGTGCCATCCAGTGGCCTGCAATTCATAGCGACCCTATGTACAATAGCCCTAAACTCTGCTCTGTCCTGTGCCATTGCACTGTCTCTGACACTCCCATCCCAATTACCCCAGTCACTGAATCAATCCACCTCATAGAGGGCCTTTCCCTCTTGCACTGTCCACCCTCCCAAGCATGATGTCCCTCTCTAAGAACCGGTCCCTCCTTACAACATGTCCAAAGTATGTCAGATGAAGCCTCAGAATACTTGCCTCCAAGGAGCTGCCCGGTTTAACCCTCTAAAGGATGAACCTGTTTGTTTTTTTAGCAGTCCATGGTACATTCAATACTATTCTCCACCACCATAGCTCAAAGGCATCAATTCTCCTCCTGTCCTCTCTAGTTATTGTCCAACTCTCTGACGCATAACAAGCAATTGCAAAGACCATGGCCTGTATCAGACTCACCTTAGTCTCCCGAGAGACACCATTGCTCTTCAGTACTTTAGAGAGGTCCCTAACAGCTGACTTTCCCATCTCAATAGGTCTTTTAATTTCCTGGCTGCGGTTGCCAAGAGTGTTGACTGTGGAGCCAAGCAAACTAAAGCTGTGAACAATCTCAATCTCTTCACCATCCATCCTGATGCTGCCAATTGGTCCAGTGGTGAGAATCTTTGTCTTCTTGACATTGAGCCTCAATCCATATTGGAGGCTGCAGTCCTTGACCCTCTGCAGCAAGTGCTTCAGATCCTCCTCAGTTTCAGCAAACAGGGTTGTATCATCTGCATAACACAGATTGTTGATAGATCTTCCACCAATCCTGACACCACATTTCTCCTCATAGAGCTCAGCCTCCCGGATAATCTGTTCTGCATAGAGGTTGAAAAGGTATGGAGACAGGACACATCCCTGGCGTACGGCTTCCCAATTTTGAACCATGCAGTGTTAGTGTTTGATAATTTCCACACTTTGTCAGGCCACTTTTTTTTTGGAATAGAAAGAAATATGCATCTCTTCCAGTTAATTATAATGTATTTAAATCTAGTAAAGTTTAGATTTAGAATGGAAATAAAATTTAAATAAACAATGTTTATTAATTTTTATACAGCTTGAGTTTTTTCAATGACCTTTTTAATCAGTTACATTGTTGTTCTTGTGGATCATCAGGTCAAAATCAACTCATAGCTGACTCTTTAGGAGATTTTCAGAGACAACAAATTACACAGGAGGGGACTGCCCATGTTTCTCCCATGGAGTAGCTGTGTACTTTTGTGTTGGCAGTGAAACACCTTGTCACCAAGCCACAGAGTTCTGATTTATGTTAGGGTATATTAAAAGGAAAGGCTCTGGATAGATTTTATTTCCTTAATACTAATTAAGGAAGCTCTGGTGGCTTAGTGGTAAGGAGCTAAACTGCCAACTCAAAGGCATGTGTTTCGAAGGCGCCAGCTGTTCTGTGGTAGCAAGATAAGCAGTCTCCTCCCATGTGATTTACTGCCTCTGATAACCAATGGAGAGTCAGCTATGTGTCAGTTCTGACTCATGCTACATAACAACAATAGTAATAAATTGTCTAGAACTCATAAACTAATTCTTTTCTGAATAAGTCTACATTTACATGATTATCAGCACAGTGGGTTAAGTGTTGAGTTACTAACTAAAAGGTCAGTTGTTTAAATTCAACAGCTGCTCTGCAGTGAAAGCTTACATCCTCAACAACCTTTTGGGACAGTTCTACTTTGTCCCGTGGGGTCGCTATGAATGGGATTTAACTCCACCACAGAAGGTGGTTATGCTGTATTTGCCAATATACATCCAACGCTAAGCACCAAATAATTAAGTAAACAGTACGCCCTTAATTAATTATGGAATAGATGAATGGATGTATCAAATTATATACTTAAGGACTGGCTTCCAGGACTTAGGGTTCACTGATCCTGGTGTGTATTTCAGTGTTTTTATTGATTAAATTATTGTAACACTGATAAATTTTATAAGATAGGAAGTCATGATTTCTTTTCAACTTATCTTTTTTAGCATTCTTTTTATTTTTGTGTTCAACTTATTTTTTGAGATGAATTACATAAGCTATTTTTAAGTTTTTCGAAGGTATTAACAGTAAATTTTCACTTTAGTTATATTATTCAATAAATAATAGGTTTTGTATATCCTCCCCCATAACTTAGTTTTTCTCTTATGTATTCAGGACTTATTTTATACCTCTCACTAAAGTTTTCCAATGTTGTCTGAGCGTAAAATAGTTCTCATGAAGGTTATTTCTGAGTAATTAATCTTTTTCTCTTCTAACCAATTCAATAACTTTAGTCACTGCCATGGTGTAGAAACAGACTCACAGCTGATCCTCCAGTGAGTTTGTAGAGGCTGTAAACCACAGGTGAGGATATTTTTCATCTTTCTTCTAAGGAATCACTGGTGGATTTGAATCATCAGTGCGGTGTTGCCTTTGGGTTACCAGTGAAACTCTCTATGGACCAAGCCATCAGAGCTTCTTTTTTCTATTTAGTAATGACATTAAATTCACTACATTTTCTAACTCCTTTCTGCTAAGACAATTAAAAGATATTGTTAAATATTTGTCACATTTCTAGCTACTTAGTCACACTATATTCTAACAGTTTTTGTTACCTTTGATTTTTTTTGGTATGTACAACAATACCGTATTTAAATAATATTTTCATTTCCTTTCAGTTGTAGCTCTCCATTCAGCCTCAGGATTTACTGCATTATTGAATCTGCACTCACCATACACTAACTGTAATCAGGGATAAGTTAAATTAACTTTATTCATTTCTCATTTGCCTCATCAAGGTATTGTTAGGATGGAGTGAATCAAAAATGCATAAGACCTATCAGCAGTTGTTCTTTTTAGCTGCCATGATATTGCTGCAACTCATGGTGATGCTATGGGTTTTAGCTGGCTTATTTTCAAAAGCGGATTTCCAAACTTTTCTTCCTAGTCTGTCATCGTGTGTCAAGTGAAGGAACCAGGTAACACCATAACAACACTGAAAGGTGAATGGTGGGCATGCATGAAGAGCCCAGGTCTCAGGCAAGAAAGGTGAGAATTCTTCTATTAAACCAATCACTACCATCATGAAACACTGGTAAAAAGTAAACAATACTATTTGGTTCTGAAAACTTTTCCCGAGTATTGTGAATCACTTCTTCTTTTGTGTGGTTTGTTGTTTTCTCTTTTTAAATCCTGAACAAGAGTATGAACACAAATGGGGCAACAATGGCTCACACACACATGAAGAGACTGTGAGTAAGATGCGGGGTTAGGCAGTGATTCACAACGTACTTATGAGTTAGAGCTAACTCCATGGGACCTGGTAACAATACTGTTGGGTCCTGAACAGGCTCTCGATTTTCATTTTCCATGGGGGTTTTTGTTTTGTTTTTGCTCTGTGTTTGAAATAATTTTCCAACTTTACCTTCCAGTGCCTCTATTTGACCTTTAACTTCCATTTTTATATTTTATACATTTCCAAGAACTTTCTTTTCATCTATCCTTCTTTAAAAAAAAAACAAACAGCATCTTGTACTTGTTCTTGTATCATGGCTACAATATATACTCTTATCTTTCTAAGGAGAGAGAATAGAGAACTATAAGCCTTTTTATTCCAAAGAGAGATAATGTTGCCGTGTTGTTATGTGCTGTTGAGTTGCCTGTGACTCATAGTGACTGTATGTACAACAGCCCTAATGCCTGCTCTATCCTGTGCCAATCTCACTGTCTCCAACACACTTATCCCCATTACACCAGTGACTGAATCAATCCACCTCACAGAGGGTCTTCCTCTCCTGCACTGTCCCTCCACCCTCTCAAAAATAGCATCCTTGTCCTTCTCCAATGACTGGTCCCTCCTTGCAACCTGTCAAAATTATGTCAGACGAAGCTTCAGAATCCTTGCCTCCAAGGAGCAGCCCAGTTTAACCCTCTAAAATTATCAACCTATTGCTACAAAATAAAATGAGACTAACTGCAACCTTGTACAACAGACCAGAACTGTCCCCTTAGAGTTTCCAATCTTGACAGGAAGTAGACTAGTGGGTCTGAACTGACGAGCTTTTGGCACGCACACAGCTTTCACCTTCTAGTTGGTCTCAATTTCCTCCAAGATTTTTCCTTTTCTGTTTCTTTCATCTTTTAGGTAAAATTTGTTGTTCTTATGTTCTGTTGATAGATCTTCCATTAATCTTGACCCCACACTTCTTCTCATAGAGCCCAGCCTCTCAGATAATCTGTTCTGCATACAGGTTGAAAAGGTATGGAGATAGGACACATTCCTGGCATACGCCCTTCCCAATTCTGAACCATGCAGTGTTTCCTTGCTCTGTTCTGACGACTGCCTCCTGGTCCAAGTATAGATTTCATATTAGCACGATCAAGTGTTCTGGGATTCCCATTCTTCTCAGAGTCAGCCACAGTTTGTTATGATCCACACAGTCAAATGCCTTTGCAAAATCAATGAAACACAGATATACATTCCTCTGGTATTCCCTGCTTTCAGCTAAGATCCATCTAACATCAGCTACAATATCCCTAGTACCCGGACCCCTTCTAAACCCAGCCTGGACTTCTGGCAGTTCTCTGCTGATGTGCTGTTCCAGTTGTTTTTGGATAATCTTCAGTAGAATCTTGCTTGCATGTGAAATCAATGAGTTTGTGGAAGATCTATCAACAATCTGCGTTATGCAGATGACACAACCCTGCTTGCTGAAACTGAGGAAGACCTGAAGCGCTTGCTGCAGAGGGTCAAGTACTACAGCCTCCAATATGGATTGAGGCTCAATGTCAAGAAGACAAAAGATTCTCACCACTGGACCAATTGGCAGCATCAGGATGGATGGTGAAGAGATTGAGATTGTTCACAGCTTTAGTTTGCTTGGCTCCATAGTCAACATTCTTGGCACCACTAGCCAGGAAATTAAAAGGCGTATTGCCATGGGAAAGTCTGCTGTTAGGGACCTCTCCAAAGTACTGAAGAGCAATGGTGTATCTCTGGAGACTAAGGTGTGTCTGATACAGGCCATGGTCTTTGCAATCACTTGTTATGCATCAGAGAGTTGGACAATGACCAAGGAGGATAGAAGGAGAATTGATGCCTTTGAACTGTGGTGCTGGAAAAGAGTATTGAGAATACCGTGGACTGCTAGGAAAACAAACAGATTCATCCTGGAAAGGGTTAAACTGGGTCGCTCCTTGGAGGCAAGGATTCTGAGGCTCCATCTAACATACTTTGGACATGTTGTAAAGAGAGACCGGTCCTTGGAGAAGGACATCATGCTTGGGAGGGTGGAGGGACAGCGCAGGAGGGGAAGGCCCTCTATGAGGTGGGTTGATTCAGAGACTAGAGTAATTGGGATGGGAGTGTCAGAGACAATGTGATTGGCACTGGACAGAGCAGAGTTTAGGACTGTTGTACATAGGGTCACTATGAGTTGCAAGCAACTCGACGGCATATAACAACAACAACAACATGCTCTGTTGAGACAGACCCTCCAGTGTGTTTTCAGAGGCAGTAAATCACATGGGAGATGAATGTTCATCTTTCTCTTACAGATAAGCTGATGAATTTGAATCATGTGCCTTTGGGCTCGCAGAATAAGTCTTTACCACTCATCCTTTCAGGTTGAGAGGGAGCCTTCAATATATGCTTATATTGAAGAACAGCCCTGACTTGGAGTTGTATATGGATGGGTAATGTTACTGACTGTGAATCTTACTGAAGGAATATTCCAAAGCAACACTCTTCATGGCAGTTTATCTTGTTTTTGTTTTGTTTGTTTTTTTCTTTCAGACTAAACAGATTGCTCAGAGAAGAATGTTTCATTCTTCTATATAGAGGATATAAGCCTAGAGGACAATGATGTGGGAGACAGATTGGGCAAGGATGCAGGGGGTAATGTCACAGCATTTGCTATATAATTTCTATTTCAGTACAGAAAGCCCAACCCTCCCTAATGCTTATGACTTCCCAGCCCAGAGAGACCATTTACCATGCCATCTCCAGGAAAGAACCCAAGTGCAGTAGTCAGAGAAGAGCATTTGCTTGTTTGGCTAGTATCTGGAAGAGACTCTGGGAGCTAATTTTTTCTTAAATAGACTTTCAACAGAACTTCCTGTTTTCAACCTAACCTTCATTCTCATTTCAAGAAATTATTGATGTCACTAACTGCAGGGCACGTTTGAAGTTCAGTGATGCAAATCAAAGTACTTCTTGGCTTTCCTCACTTCTGACTGAGCATTCAGCTTTCTCTGACAAACTAAATTGGTTCTGCTTACCAGCTTGCCAAATTTTAGTGCTATTCTTTCCTTATATTCTTCTTTCAATTTCATCCCATTAAAAAACCCTTTTATTGACATTTTAGTGTAGTTTGGATTAAAGCAAAGGAAAAAGTGTATGCCAAATCTTTTTCTGGAAATTTTTGAAGGAGAAATGGCAGGTTTGGAGTTTTAATTTCTTCTTCTTTTTTTTTTGTTTTAATTTCTTAAGAATTATATTATTTTAAAAAAAAGAATTCTATTATTAAACTCTTTCTTGACCAATTTCCCCTTATTAGTTTATTTATTTTGAGCATAAATAATAATGGTAGATTTATTGGAAAGTTATATCCCCAAAGGGACAGGCCTTCCTCCTTGAAAGGAGATAAGGAGAAAAGGCTTAAAGCATCTGTTCTTAAAAAGATACTCCCTAGTCAAAAATTTACAAAAATTTATAATGCTTCTAGGTTTCCCTTGAATGATTACATTAAACACGTGGACCTATACTGTATTCATTCTAGGATATAATTTTATTTATGATAAGTACATAAACTGTTGTCTATTGTGTGCCATGCAGTTAGAACTAACTCATAGCTGATCCCCTTTTCTTCTTTTTTTTTAGTTGTTGTGTGCAAATTGTATCCAACTAGCACAGGAGGAGAATGCCCCTCCTTCCCCAGTGGAGCATCTGGTGGATTTGATCCACCTTCAGGATTGCAGTGAAGCTTCTTGCCACTAGGCCACTAAAGCTCCCTCATAGCTTTCCCCTCTTGCAGGGTTTCAAAGTAGTAAAGTTTCTCCTCGGAGGCAATGATTTGAAACTCTACCTCACATACTTTGGGCACATGGCCAGGAGGAACCAATCTTTGGAGAAGGACATCATGCTTGGAAGGGAGGATGGACAGTGTGGGAGAGGAAGACTCCAGATAAGACAGACTGATGTGATAAATAGGGCAATGGGATTAGGTGTGTCAGAGTCGGTGGGACTGGCTCAGGATACAGGAGAGTTCAGAGCTATTGTCCACAGGGTCACAGGCAACTGGATGGTGCATAATAACACCAACAAATTGCATGGGAGGGACCTGTGCATTCTTCTCGCATGGTGTATTCAAACGATGTCTCTATGGGATTGAAGAACAGTTTCTTATCATGAGACCCCCAGAGTTCCCTAAGTACATAACCTAATCTGCATTTATTTTGGGGATGTAATTAAGCAAAATATATATAAAAAAATTCTCCCCAACATTTCTATCTCAACTATAATTATTCTAAACTCATTGTTTTGTGGTAGTTTCATTTTAATCATGTAAATATAAGCCTTCACTACCAGTTTAGTTTATCTATTTTCCTTCCAACTAGAGGTTTGGTTATGATCTGTTATGACTCGGTAGCAAAGAGAACGAGATTTTTCTTCCCTCTTCCTCATTACAGTAATTTTTGTAATTTTAAAAATTCCTTTCACAAAAAAATCTTCACTATGGAATATTTTTTTAATTCTTACCTATTTATTATTTAAGCTGTTAAACTGAATTCTTTTGTAGGTTTGCTAAGTTTTCTTCTTAAAAATCTCATCAAGATTTTGAGTAGATCTGCAGAGCTATTAGTATTGTTTAACAAATATTTCTGTTTATATCTTTTCACTTAAAGTGACAGACAGGCAAGGCCCTTGTTTTGGGTCATGATGTGTGTGAATGTCAGTTATGTGTGCCACTTCCTTCTGTTACCACTCAACTGCTCCTGTCATTGTGCTGTTGTTGTGTACTGTCA
The DNA here is from genome assembly GCF_000299155.1 of Elephantulus edwardii. Taxonomy (NCBI): domain Eukaryota; kingdom Metazoa; phylum Chordata; class Mammalia; order Macroscelidea; family Macroscelididae; genus Elephantulus; species Elephantulus edwardii. The sequence goes on along the minus strand of NW_006399806.1, from coordinate 9,627,613 downwards.
AGTTGGAACCAAACCGTAGCTGACTCTTCAGTGGGTTTTCAGAGGCAGAATTACATGTTTCTCCCCCTGAGAAGACAATGGATTTGAACCACATTGGTTTGAGTTGGCAGTGCAGCTCCTTAGCACTAGTCCACTAGAACTTCTTAATTAGCATTAGCTGTTGTTAAGTGTCAACAAGTCAGGTATGACCAATAGTGACTCTATGAACAACAGCTCTGACCCCTGTCCTATCCTGTGCCATCCTCACAATCTCTGACACACTCAAGCCCACTGTTGCAGTCCTTGTGTCAATCCAGCTAGTTGAGGGTCTTCTTCTCCTTCACTGTCCCTCCACTTTCCTAAGCATGATGCTATTCTCAAAGGAATATCCTCTCCTAGCAACATGCCCAAGTATGTGAGATGAAGTTTCATCATCGTTGCCTCCACGGAGCACTCAGGCTACACCTTCTTCAAGACATATCTGTAATTTTGGCAGTCCATGGGATATCCAGCACTCCTCTTGAACATCGCAGCTCAAAGGTATCAATTCTTCTGTCACTCTTACTAGTTTTTCAGCTTTCAGATGCATAGCAAGTGACTGAAAAATAGCCTGAATCAGGCACACCTTAGTCCTCAAACTGACATCATTGCTCCTCAGTAATTTGGTGGATACTAAATCTCCATCTAGTTGAGTCTCTGAACAAGCAGAACCTTGCCTTTTGTCCACTCTGGACACAGAATGGAAAGACTACATCTCTTCCCCCCACTTTTGTTCCTGATTGTTTGATATTCTAGTATGATGACTATCAATAAATACACAATTATGTTAATGATATAAACTAATTTGGGAATTCTAAGACTAACAGTGATTGCTACAAAACCACTGTAAAATTAAAGAGCGACTGCAGTTATTTGTTGTGGTATTAAATTTATATTTGGCAACTCTCTTTACCAGTAGCCTCTGATCAATGGCCTTTGCCCACCTTATGCATTTTCTTCAAAATTAGGGCTGAAAGACTTTACTGAATATAGGATGACTAGGAATAGAGGCATGGAGGTATGAATCCTTAGATTTTGTGCTGGCCCTAATCCTCATACAGATTTCATGAGAAAACACTTTTTCAAGACTTTTGCTTTTCTGTCATTCCTCCTGACATACACTCCCATCCACTTGAGTTGTACTATTAGGAAACTATCCTTGCAGAGATGCTGCTGAGAAGGGCCGTTGGCTCATCTTTAACTGAAGGTCTTCACTCCCCATGCTTTTATTTCCAATCACTATGAGTCAAGGAAGGCTTGATTTGAACATCTGAGGCCTGAACTCGAGGCCTCTAGATGCAAAGGGTGCAGCAAAGGGGAAAACCATCTCTTCTCTCACTTATATCCTTAGGAACTCAGAGGACAGAAACTAAGAATGGTTACTATTAACTATTTTCAGGGATGTGTGCTTTTTAGTTCCAAGGAAGTGAAGTAGATAATTGCTTGTCTTTCTGGCGACCAATGCCATGCATCAGAACATTTCATTGCCCTTTTCTTTGGAACATATTGTTGTTGTCAGGTGCCACTGATTCAGAAACAAATCATAGCTAATTCTCAAGTTGGTTTTCAGAGGCTGTATATGCACAGGAGAAGACTGTCCATCTTTCTCTCACAGAGCAGCTGATGGATTTGAACTGCCTGTCTTTGGATTGGCAACACAACACTTTACCACTAAGCCATCAGGGCTCCCTACATCTGGGCTTAGAGTTAGGCTCTGTTTCTTAGATTTTCCTGCACCTGAAGAGGGCTTTGGAATGTAAGTAAAAGGGATGCATAGTATTTGCCCTGAATCTTTAAACTGCTCTTTTTCATCTTGCAGACAGAAACAATGAAGAAAATGAAACACTCTCTAAATGAATAAAGCCCATCCTTTTTTTCCCCCCTAGAAAACTTATGGAATATGTTGTTGTTAAAGTGTCACTGAGTTGCTGTGACTCATAGAGACACTATGTACAATAGTTTTGAAGCCTACCCTGTCATGAGCCAGTATGACTGACTCCAACACATCAACTCTCATTGCCCCAGGCACTGTATCAATTCATCTCATCTGAGGTCTTCCTCTCCTGCACTGTCCCTCCACCCTTCTGAACATGATGCCTTTCTCCAAGGATGGGTCCCTTCGGCCACATACCCAAAGTATGTGAGAAAGAGCTTCAAAACCCTAGCCTCCACAGAGAAACTTGGTTTCACCCTCTACAAAACAAATGTATTTGTTTTCTTGGCAGTCTGTTGTATGTTCAAGACTTCTTCTTCAGCAACATAACTCAATGGCAACAACTCTTCTATTATCCTTAGTCATTGTTCAGCTCTCTGATGCACAGTAAGCAATTGTGAAGAATATGGCCTAGAATTCGGCACATCTTAGTTTCTAGACTGACATCTTTGCTTCTCTGCACTCTGGAGAGATCCCTGACATCAGACTTCCCCAGTGTAATTTATCTTTTGATTTCTTGAATGCAGGTTCCAAGAGTGTTGTTTGTGGAGTTGAGCAAGCTGTAACTGTTAACAACCTCAATCTCTTCTCCATTTATCATAGTGCTGCCATTTGGCTCAATGGTGAGAATCTTTGTCTCTGCACTGTTTGTCTCAAACAGTGTTTGTTTATGGGATATGAGTAATAAATAAAATGCTACCATATAAATTTACCCATCTTTGTTTTTATCCAATAGTTAATATATCCTGGCGTAAGGAGGATAACTCACTGCCATTAATTCAATTCTAAAAATGAAGGTGGTGTCATCAAAATTATATATTTTAAATAGTTTTTGAAGGTAAAGGTGGAGATGAGCATAATTTCTGTTTATATCATATCAATTTCTTTGTAATACCTAGTTGGCAAATGTGAAAATTTCATGCAATCATCAAGTGACTTATAGGCTATTTTGGTATCATCAACTCAACAATTTATTTCCATCAAGTCATAACTGACTCATAGCTGACCCTCCTGTGAATTTTCAGAGGTGCTAAATCTCTTGGGAATAGACTTACAAGCAATGTTTTGCTGAAAATTATCCAAAACTGACTGGAACAGCACATCAGCAGAGAACTACCAGATGTGCAGGCTGGGTTTAGAAGAGGCCATGGTTCTAGGGATATTATAGCTTATGTTAGATGGATCTTCGCTGAAGGCTGACAGTACCAGAGGAATGCCTATTTGTGTTTCATTGACTGTGCTTATGAGAAACCTATGCTTGGACCAGGAGGAAATCATCAGAACAGAGCAAGGAAACCCTGCATGGTTCAAAATCAGAAGGGTGTACACCAGGGTTGTGTCCTATTCTCCATACCTTTTCAATCTTTATGAAGAACAGATCATCTGGAATACAGGGCTGTATAAGGAGGAATGTGGCATAAAAATTGGAGGAAGTCTCATCAACAATCTGCATTATGCATATTACACAACCCTGCTTGCTGAAACTGAGGAGGATGTGAAGTGCTTGCAGCAGAGGGTCAAGGACTGCAGCCTTCAATATGGGTTGAAGCTCCACTTTAAGAAAACAAAGATTCTCATTACTTGGCCAATTGGTAGCATTATGATGGATGGTGAAGAGACTGAGATTGTTAACAGCTTTAGTTTGCTTGGCTTTACAATCAATACTCTTGGTTATCAGCAATCAGGAAATAAAAAGACAAACATTAGGAAAGTCAGCTGTCAGGCACCTCTCTAGAATACTGCAGAGCAATGATGTCATCTGGAGACTAAGGTGTGTCTGATCCAGGCCATAGTCTTCACAATTATTTGCTATGCATCAGGAAGCTGGACAATTAGTAGGGATGATAGAAAGAGAATTGATACCTTTGAACTTTGGTACTGGAGAAGAGTACTGAATATACATACCGTGGACTGCTAAGAGAAAAACAGGTTTGTCCTGAAGAGGGCGAATATGTCAGCTTCGTCTGACATACTCTGGATATGTTGCAAGGCAGGATCAATCCTTGGAGAGTGACATCATGCTTGGAAGGGTGGAGGGAAAGCACAGGAAAGGAAGACTCTTGATGAGATGGATTGATTCAGTGAGTGAGGTAATGACGGGTAGGTGTGTCAGATACAAGGTTGGCACAGGGTAGAGCAGGGCTATTGTACACAGGGTTGCTATGAGTTGCAAGGGACTTGACAATAACAATAACTCCCTAAGAGCAGCCGGTGGATTTAAATTGCCTATCTGTAAGTTGAGGGAGCTCTGGTGGCTTAGTGGAAAGGAACTATGCCGGCAATTCAAAGGTATGTAGTTTGAATACAAGAGCTGCTCCATGGGAGAATGATGGACAATCTTTCCCATATGATTAACTACCTCTGAAAACCCACTGGAAGATCGCTTTGTGTTAGTTTTGACTCAACAGTACGTAACAACAACAACAACAACAACAACAACAACAACAACAACTTTTGCATTGGGTTGTGCAACTCTTTACGTATCCAGTAATTTAATTAATTCTGTGACTATTTGTTGCATATTTCTCTGCAGTTATAATTTCTTTCTAAAGATTTAAGCAAAGACTCATATTACATATATAATCATGTTATTGTTTGAGATTTCCCAACAAATTAAAAATTAAGAAAGTTTGTCTCTTCCATTAAGGTATTTGTACTTACTCGTATTAAGCAGTAGCAGTACTTTCATACACAGGAACTCTTCTTGGCTAACTTGAAGCTTGACAAACTCCTGTGGGATCTGCCACATAGTAAGGCATAGTGAATAGATTGATGATTCTTTCATCCGTTGTCTTGTAGCACACACATAATACACAGAAAACAAACAGAAATAAAACAAAAGTGTCTTAGCCAGTGCCAGTTTTTTTTATTTATCGAAGAAAGTAATTCTGGTAATTACCTTACACACCACTGAGTGTGAATGCTACTTTTAATACACTAACAATATTTGGAAATTTAGACTTCTACACTTCTCCACAACACTAGTTTTGAAGTGAAGGCTTTTTAAAGTTAGGAGAACATGTTGAATGCATACTGATCATGATTAATGTTTATTTCTCGCCCTCATGATAACACATTAAAGTTCCTATACTAAGACAGGACAGCGAAGTTGTGAGAATAGAGAATATGCAACTGAGGGACGCATTATTCATTGACAAATTTTTTCCCTATGAAAATATATATGGTTTTGTGTCAACTCAGTGGTAAAATGGATCAGCTTTACAGAAAATCACCAGACTGTGACCTTTTCTAGGGGAACATATGGTGATATAGAGAAAAAGAAAGCTGTGATATCAAATAACAACTGACAAGGGGGAAAAGCAAGATCTGAAGGTTGAGGAAATGTACTAAAAATATTTTCTCATCCATCTCCTGCACTACAATGCCCACATTAAGTTAAATGAAGCTAGCAGCAACAGTGAGAAGAAAATGACGTTTTTGTCTTAGAATGAAAATAGAAGTCTGTCATTGATATTCTTTGAAGGGTTTCTCCTTTCCTCTAAACCTCAATTTCTTTCCTGAGCTGCAAAATAAGGGAGGGATCTTTTACAGATTTAAAGGAACTGCAGGAGAAAATGGAATAAAGCATATGAGATCGGTCTGTAAAACTGGCACAAGTGTCAGTTATTGGGTTATAGAACACTGAATCAGAATTTGCTATTGTTGCTGTTGTTATGTGCCATCTAGCTGACGATGACTCACAGCGAACCAATGTGCAACAGCTCTGAACCTTGCCCTATCTAGAGCCAGTTTATCCTAAAACTTTTAAGATAAATGTCCAAATCTTACCTTTTTCCTAGGGGGAAAAATATATTTTTACTCTTAAAGATATATCAATACTTTTAAGCTAATGTATAATTTACCTCATTGTTGTAATTAGTATCAAGGTATGAGATTTTAATTTGGTAACCTATCTATTTCGTTTTTTTCTTTAAGTATTTTTTCAACACATTTTTGAAATTTAAAAAAATCTGCAGATTTGAGACAATTCAATCAATATATAATGAAGAAAAGGATAAATCCTAAACTGCATCTTGATATGTTTCAGATAAATTCTGATATTCAAGGCATGAAATCTATGATCATTTATTAAAACATAAATGCCAAAATTATCTGACATAAACCCTTAAGACAGAAATAAAAACAGTTAAGTTCTACTTACTCATTTAGTATTAAATCAGGTGCAAAATATAGCATCTGTCCACTGACATGTTTATAGGATCTCCATCCCAGTCCAAACACCATTAAACTCATCCAAGAATACTGGATGAGAGTTATCTGGTCGTCAATATGTAAGTTTCGAAAACCTACAAAATCAATTTTTAAAAGAAATGACAAAAAAATTCGCTTATTAGTATCAAAGATATTAAAAAATGTATAACTTTGAAAATAGATGTAGGTTTTAGGACAATATCCTGTTTAGAACAATCTCCATAATTTACACAAAGTCATGAAAATGAATTCATAATAAAGCCTGGGAAATGAAAGTGATGATTTAGGAAGTAATATCAAATCACTGAGATTCCACATTTCTGAGACTTCACTAATCAAGTCTACCACCCATCACTCATTCATGTCGCTGCAACCTTTAGTGTGTCAGCCAGTGTGTGAAAATGTTGGTGATACAAAATGAATATGATGAAATCCTTGTCCTTAAAAATCCCATTGGGCTTTATAATGACAAATACTGCATAAGACCTTGTTGTAAAAATGGAAAGATAACTAGTAAGATGTGTAGAGAAGTCCAAAACGGGGAGGGGATGGTGCAGGGGGGCAGAGTGTGAGGAGGAGGGGGAAAAGTTTGGTAGGCGGAGGGGAGTATGTGAAGGAATTAGGAAAGATCCAATGGTGACCTGAAAAGAAGGAATCATGCTGTTATGTGCCGTCAAGTCACCTGCGACCCATTGTGGCCCTGTCCTGAGTCTAACGAATTCCGACACACCAACTCCCACTGTCCTAGCTACTGTATCAATCTATCTCATCCACGATCTTCCTCTCCTGTGCTGTCCCTCCACTTTTCTGAGCTGATGTCCTTCTCCAAGGACTGTCTCTCTTGGCAACATGCCAAAAATATGTGAGATGGAGCTTAAAAATCCTAGCCTTCAAGGAGAAACCTGGTTTCACCTTCTCCAAAACAGACCTGTTTGTTTTCTTGGCAGTCCACAGTACGTTCAAAACTCTTCTCCAGCCCACAACTCAAAGGCATCAATTCTTCTTTCATCCTTAATCATTATCCAGCTCTCTGTTGCATAGCTAGTAATTTTGAAGACCATGGACTGGATTAGGTGCACCTTAGTCTCAAGACTGACATCCTCGCTTTTCAGTACTGTGAAGAGGTCCCTCACAGCAATAGTACTCATATAACAATGGTGCTTAATTTTATAAAACACAATGTATATGGATGATTCTATGAAACACAATGGAATGAGGAAATGCATGAAACACAATGTACATGAATGAAGTACAAGATATGTAAATTTTGTATGCAAACCAATATTAAAAACATCTCATAGGTTCATAGAGAAGAAAAGTATATAAGTAAGAGTCGCAGAATAAAGGGTATGTAGAAGGGGGACTACACAGGAGTAGAGATGGGAGGCAAGTTAGAAAAGGTGTTGTAAATTAAGAAGTAATGCTGAGAAGAATATAATACATTTGTGATGAGTCTCAATTCTTCTTAATTTAAACAGACTGGTTTTCTTTTATAACATTACTTTCTTAGTTGTGTACATTTTCTTAGTTGCTGCCAGGTGAGAACCACATAATGATGACCTATGGATGTTAGGGAACATTGTCGAGCCCTGCACTATCTCCACGCACTTTGATATATTAGGGCTTATTATTGAACTATTGCGCTAATCCATCTTGTCAAGGGTTTGGGGTGTTTTTTAGACTCCAGTGACTCTTGATTGCATTAAACAACTTCTGCCAATTGACATTTTCTAATGTGCTCAAAGTATACAAAATAAAGTCTTATTATTGTCATTTCTAACTTTTCTTGTAAATTCCATACTTTTCTGATCAATTTCAGCAGTGTTATTCACCATCCCAAGAACATGGAAATAGCCCAAATGTCCAACCACAATTGAATGAATTGAGAAATTATGGTATAGTTACACAGTGGAATATTATGCAGCATGTAGGAACAATGATTTTGAAAATTACTACCTATCTTGGGAGGGACTGGAGAGTATTATGCTAAATTGACTAAATCATTCCCATAAGGATAAATACTGTGTAAGACCATTATTGTAGAAATAAATAACTAGTAAATGTGTATGAGGATTTAAGAATATAAGCAGAAGGGTGAGGATAGGCAGGGGCAGGGAGGGTAATCATAGGGTCACAATTTGATGGGTGGAGGGAGGAGTAGGTAAAGGAAATGGGAAAGATCTGGTGGGAAAACAATATAGACAAACTTTGTAAGTAAAGCAGAATAAAATAAAAATTTTATTAAATAAAATCCACAACTAGGGTGTGGGAAAAATCTGAAACAAGCCAATTAAAGGAATAGAAAGGAAAAAGTGGACTGGAGAAATATTTAAAGGGTATGTTAAATGAGGTTTCAGAATTGAATATATGTAGTGGGAAGAAAGGAGTAAAAGACATCAGCAATACTTAGGTAAAGGAAAGAAAGGAGACAAAATAAGCTAAAAGATGGATTTGATGTTCTTCTGAGAGAACTGTGACTATTTCTAACCCAGTAACCTCCCCATCCTTCTATACTGTATGTCCAGTACCATTTCCTAGACCCTTACCAAGATGAAGCTGGCCATACAATGTGGAGGATGGCGGAGGTTTCCTGGGCTAGACAGAAATATAATTTTCTAAGTTATCTCTAGCTGAGTGCTGCTCAAACAATGAAAGCAGTTGAGATCCCTTATTTAGGGAGAAAAAATACAGAACTGCCAATCACCATAAAGCTATTTTAATAACATCTATTCTTCCTCTTATTGACATCTATTAAATAAAGTCCATTTACAAATGGTTGATTTAAAAATAAAATCAAGGCAGAATTTAATTCATTAGACAAGAGGAATTAAATTATAATATTCTGATTATTTTATTCATCTCAAGGTTGTTGATGTTGTTAAGTGCCATTGAGTCAAGTACAACTTATAGTGACCCTATGAACAACACATCTGAACCCTGTCCTACCCTGTGCCATCAGCATTACCTCTGACATACTTGAGTCCATTGCTGTAGTCACTGTGTCAATCCATCTCATTGAGAGTCTTCCTCTCTTTTGCTGGTTCTTCATGCTAAGCATGTTCCTTCCAAGGAACAGCCTCTCTTAGCAACATGTCCACAGTATGTGAGACAAAGTTTTGTCATCTTTGCCTCCAGAGTGCACTCTGATTTCACATTCTCCAAAACTTATAGCTCTGTCCCTTTGGCAGTCCATGGGATATTCTGCACTCTTCTCTAACACCATGGTTCAAAGGCATTCTTCTCTTGTCATCCTTATTCACTGTCCAGCTTTCAGATGCACAGGAAACAGTATGGTTGAATCAGGCACCCTTTAGTCTTTGGATTGACCTCTTTGCTCTTCATAGCTTTGGAGAAGTTCTTGACAGGAGACTTTCATCTCAAGGTAAGAACTAGAAAAGAAGGGTGTTTCTCCTCTCCATATCCTCCACACACAGCCTCATTTAATCCAAAGGGGCAGAATTCATGTTCATAATTAGGGACACCATAGTAGATGCCTGTCTTTTTGTCTTGAGTAGTATCTAAGCTTCGTTATTTATCCTCCCCTTGTTCTCTACTATCTTTCATTCCTTCTATTTGCCCCTTTATTCCTCCCTTCATTTTATCCTTGTTCTACACTACCAATACTATTGCTTGGTGAGAACAAACTGTCTCACCCTCTCAGTTTCTGCCTTCCTTGAATTGATGCCTTTGGTTTGGCTTGGGAGACAGGTACCAATAGGACTCTGAATTGAAAATCACTGAGGTTAAACTAAATATGTGGCTAGGCTTTATTTTCAATGGTGTTAGTGCTCAGTGACGAGGCAGCATTCACTGTGGGAATTTGCGATGCTTGTTTTTTTGACCCTACTGAGATGCATTGGTTCAGCTAGTTTCCCATGTTTATCCACCAGCTCCTCTCCAGTGAATCTCCAGAGTAATTTAACTAAATGGCTTTCTGGCTTTTGTTGATAGCCAGAGACTTAAAAAGAAATTAACAGAGTTGGTTTTTATTACTTGAGTCAAAGAATTCTTATTTACACAGGTTCATACAGACTCCACAAATGACTGGCTAAGAAAAATTAGCATGCAACTTTGGTGTGCTTCTTGACTTTCTTATCGCTTATATTCATCCTCACATGTATGTCTCTCTATTATATCTTTTACACAAACCTCATGAATCTCTCTAACACAGGTTTAGTACAGAAATCCTTCATATAGCATTTACACTTTAGAGTATCATGCAAGTATGTATATTATATCAAGTGTCTCTTGACATGATGAATGGGATCCCCATTTTGGGATATTTTACACAATGTGTAATTCTTTAATGAAGTTCTGAATTATTTAATATCAGTAGGCTTTTCCAATTTTTGTAAAGCAAGACTTCCTCAAGGCAGGCGTGTGCAAACCTGCCTATTGCCATTCTATTTAAAAATTAGAAGAAACTCTGGTGAAAAGACCCAGGCTCCAGGTGTAGCTCTACCAATATTGAACACCACATTGGATAAATCATTTAATATCACCAAGTCTAAATTTCTCCATAAATAAAATGACAGTGACAATGGTAATTTTATACAGAATTGCTATTTACCTATTATTACCTATTATTTAGCTAAATAATTATGCATCCTAAGCTCTGAAAAGTATTCAAAAACGTTTGGAACAATATGTCAACAGAGAACTGCCAGATCTGAAGGCTGCATTCAGAAGAGGTCGTGGTACTAGGAATATTATAACTAATGTTAGATGGATCTTGGCAGAAAGCACAGAATATCAGAAAAATGTCTATCTGTGCTTCATTGACTATGCAAAGGCTTTTGACTGTGTGGATCACAACAAGATATGGCTTACTCTGAGAAGAATGGGAATTCCAGAACATTTGATTGTGTTAAAAGTGAAACCTATACTTGGACCAAGAGGCAGTCATCAGAACAGAGCAGGGAGACATTAGATGGTTCAAAATGAAGAAGAGGTTCCGTCAGGGGTGTGTATTCTATCTCCAAACCTTTTCAATCTGTAAGCAGAACAGATCATCTGAGATGCTGGGCCGTACAAAGAGGAATGTGGCATCAGGAATGTGGCATCAGGATTGGTAGAAGAGTCATCAACAACCTGCGTTATGCAGATGATTCAACCCTGCTTGATGAAACTGAGGAGGACCTGAAGCGCTTGCTGCAGAAGGTCAAGGAGTGCAGCCTCCAATATGGATTGAAGCTCAACATCAAGAAAACAAAGATTCACACCGTTAGGCCAACTGGCAGATCAGATGGTGAAGAGATTGAGATAGTTAACAGTTTTCGCTTACTTGGCTCCACAGTCAACACTCTTGATAACAGCAGCCAGGAAATCAAGAGACAAATTGCATTGGGAAATTCAGCTGTGATGGACTTCTCAAGAGTACTGAAGAGCAACGACGTCAGGCTAGAGGCAAAGGTGTGCCTAATCCAGGCTACAGTCTTCGCAATTACGTGCTATGCATCAGAGAGTTGGACAGTGAATAGGGATGATGGAAAGAGAATTGATGCCTTTGAGCTGTGGTGCTGGAGAAGAGTGTTGAATATACCATGGACTGCTAGGAGAATAAACAGGTTTGTCTTGGAGAAGGTGAAGTCGGAATGCTCCTTGGAGTTAAGGATTCTGAAACTTCGTCTGACATACTTTGAGCATGTTGCAAAGAGGGACTGGTCCTTGGAGAGGGATATGATGTTTGGCAGAGTGGAGGGGTGGCACAGGAGAGGAAGACCCTCGATGAGATGGATCAATTCTGTGAGTGGAGTAGTGGGAATGAATGTGTTTGAGATGGCTAGGTTGGCACAGGATAGAATGGCATTTAGGGCTCTTGTACATAGGGTCGCTATGAGTCGCAAGCAACTCGATGGCACATAACAAGCTCTGATGGCCTAGTGGCAAGAAGTTGTGCCACAATCCTAAAGGCACGAAGTTCAAGTCTCACCAGCTGCTCCATGGAGGAAGGATGCAAAATGTCCTCTTGTGCAATTAGTGCCTTTGAAAACCTGCAGGAAGGTCAGCTATGGGTGGATTCCAACTTGACTGTACAATATAACAACAATGACACCATGCAGAAATTTATCTTTAGTCTATCAATGGATCCTGGAATAAGAGCAGGCAAAATACATCAACAGATGCACGGAAGTCACTGTTTAGTCTGATGAAAATTTCTAACCTGAAAATAAAATAGGATCCCATCCATGTCAAGAGACACGTGATATATATACTTGCATGATACCTCTAAAGTGTAAATGTTACTGTTGTTAGGTGTTGTCAAGTTAACTAAAACTCCTTATGACCCTGTGATTGACAAATAACGGTGTACATAACAGCAATAAAGCGAAAAAGCTAAATTAAATATTTTACTAGGAGAAAATAAAATTCCAGAATAACAGTAGACTCACAGAAGTTACTTTTGATTAATTAGACATATTAAACCACTAACAGGTTCATTAGCAACTTTAATAATATATTTATTATTCTCATATATCTCCTAACTGGTCAAGTTTATAATAAATTCCTAAAAGAAGCATGCTATAAATGTAAATGTCAAAGTTACTACATTATTACCTTCAGAACATTGATTTATGTTAATTCTCTGGGCAGTTTTTAAAATTATTTTTTTATTTCAAAAATAAGGACCTAAATGTTTACATTCATTTTACTTTTAAACATTCTGGACATACTAAATGGCTAGAAATAAAGTAACATTTAAATTATATTTTAATATGAAAAGTAAATGCTGTTGAAATAATCTAGTTTATCAAATTATCAGCATTTACAGCAGAATATATCTTATCTTCATTTAACAAAATGGATGAGAATAAAAAAAAAGGTTTCATTCACTCCTTCTTTTAGGCAAATGTACAATGTTAAATTGACTGGAACAAGCCTGGCACAGTGCATCTTCCCCTCATTAACTGTAATGACATTCATTTCTTTATACTGAAATAAAGACAGGATCACTGGAATCAAATTTCCATTGATGATAATGACATTTGAGAAGATGATCAAAATGACAAAAAGCTTTCACCTAAGGCATGATCACTAATTGTACTTGATGAATAGTAAAGAAAAATACTTGACCTAATAATTCATGTCAAAAGTATCATTTCAAAAGGTCCAATTAACTTAAGGTTTAAAAAATTTCAAAAGTATACAATAAAGAAATGGCCTGTATAAGCCACTAGGCTCTTCTATCTTTGGCCTTATGCTTCAAAGCATAGGTTGTTGTTGTTGTCGTGTGCTGTCAAGTCGCTTGTGACTCATAGCGTCCATATGTACAACATCTCTAAACTCTGCTCTGTCCTGTGCCAATCTCATTGTCTCCAACACACTGATCCCGATTGCCCCAGTCACTGAATCAATCCACCTCATAGAGGGCCTTCCCCTCCTGCGCCTGCCCTCCATCCTCCCATGCATGATGTCCTTCTCCAAGGACCTGCCTCTCCTTTACAACATGACCAAAGTATGTCAGACGAAGCCTCAGAATCCTTGCCTCCAAGGAGCAGCCTGGTTTAACCCTCTCCGGGATGAACCTGTTTATTTTCTTAGTCCATGATACTCTCAACACTCTTCTCCAACACCAAAGCTCAAAAGCATCAACTCTCCTATCTTCCCTTGTCATTTTCCAGCTCTCTGATGCATAAGTGATTGCAAAGACCATGGCCTGTACCAGGCTCACCTTAGTCTCCAGAGACACACATTCATAAACAATGGTCACACAATTTAAATAGCTCATCTATGAGTGCAGAGCATTAAATATCTGACACAAAGTATGAACTTTGACAAAAACAAAGAAACTTCAGTTCAATAAGTGTAATCCTCAGCTTATGTTTGATGCCATTAGAAATGAGACAAAAGTTAATGACCTAGGGAGCTCTGGTGGCCTAGTGGCAAGATGCTGCACTGCAATCCCAGAGGTACACGGTTCAAATCCACCAGATGCTCTGCTGGAGAAGGAGGGGACAATCTCCTCCTGTACCAGTCAGATCTGATTTGACTGTATACATAAAATTAATACAATTTAAAAAAATTATATAAAAAAGTTAATGACCTATTTACTAATATATATATAATCATTGCCTTTGAATTAGAAACAACTCACAGCTGACTCCTCCAGTGGATTTTCTTTCAAGAGGTTTAAAATTGTGCAGGAGGTGACAGTGATTCAAACTGATAGAGAGGCATCGTATTTGAGCTACCAGCACAGCTCCCTAGGGACTATGCCACCAGAGCTCCCTATTTTTTTTTCAGAGCTCCCTATTTAACCAATGTGAATTCCTAAAATATTCTTTAAGCATGTATTTGGAAGAGGCATATTCTTGACCCCACTAGGTGATGAGACTGGATGACGTCACTAGGTATTGAGATCATAAGATGCTGCTGGGACATTTCGAATAATTAATAAAGACATACATACATAGATAAAAAAAATTATTGTTCAGTATCTCAAGTCAGTCATGACTTACAGCAACTCTAGGAACAGCAGACCTGAACCCTGCCTTGTGCTGTGCATTTCTCATCAGCTGCACTATACTTGAACCCATTGCTCCAGCCACTCTGTCAATCCAGCTTGTTGAGCATTTTGCTGTCTTTCATTGACCCTCTCCCCTTCCAAGCATGATGTCCTTTTTAAGACCTGGTCTCTCCTAACAACAAGCCCAAAGTATATGAGGTAGAACTTCATCATCCTTTCCTCCAAGGAGGACTCTGTTGCACCTTCTCCAAGACATACTTGTTTGTTCTTTTGGAAGTTTATGGGATATTCAGTACTCTGCTCCAACATTACTACTCCAAGGCATCGTCATCTTTAGTCAGTGTTCCACTTTTAGATGCATAGGGAGAAGTTGAAAAGACCATGGCTTGAATAAAGTACCCTTAGTCTTCAAACTGTTATCACTGCTTTTCAGTACCTTGGAGAGAAATCTCTGACAGTGGACTTCTCCATCCCAACATGTCTTGATTTCCTGACTGCTACTGCCAAGGCTGTTGACTGTGGATCCAAGATAAAATCACTAACCACTTCAATCTTATATCTATCATGATGTTGCTTCTTGGTCCAGTGGTGAGGATTTTTATTTTCTTGATGTTCAGATGTAATCCATATATGAAGGCTGTACGCCTTGACCCTCTGCAATAAGTGCATCAGGTCCTCCTGACTTTAATAGAGCAGAATTGTGTCATCTGCTTTCCACAAATCTTTGATAAATCTTCCTGTCACATTGTTAATAAAGTCTAGCCTCTCAGATGATTTTCTTTGCATACAAATTGAATAGATATGGAGAAAGTATACAGCTCTGATGAACACTTTTCTTGATTTTAAACCATGTGTTTTCTTGATTTTTAAACCAGTGTTCCCCTGCCCTGGCTTAGGTATAGAGATCATCACATGAGCATAAATAGATGCTCTGGGACTCACATTCTTCTCAAATGATAGCCATAAATTTTAATTTTAAAAAATTAGGACATACTTACTACAGACTGATAAGTGCTATTGTGACATGAGAGGGAAAAGGTTAACCTAATTCCATCTATTCAGGATGTCTCACAGAAATCTTCCCTGCTGGGAGGTGATAATTATTCAGCATCCTAAGATTAGTTAGGAGCCAGCTAGGGGAAGATATGGGAGAAAAGGAAGGCCTGTGGGTACAGGAAACAATATATATTGAGAAGAAGCAGGTAATTCAGCGAAGAAAATCTTGGGAATTGGAGTTTAAAGTCCTTTAAAGAGAGATTATGAGACACAGCGTTGTGAATTCAGGAACCAGACAGTTCACAGAATGATCTTGGATCTTAAAGCTAAGTAAGAAGCTTGGACTTATACTGAATGGGGGGGAGGGGAGAACAGAAGAATTGACTACTATTGTTTTTAGAAGAGGATATTTGGATAAAATCAATTGGGGAAGTGTGAAACTAGTGATTATGAGGTCACTCAAGAGTTACTGAAGGGAATGTAGACAAAAATTATGAGCACACACATTTAAGTAAAGGCAAGAGCAACGGAAATAGCTTATATAATGAATTTATAATAAAGTTGACAGAAGCTGACAACTAATTAGACATGGAGGTAAAAGAGAAAGTAAACAAAAAATATGCCTAATATTCTGGCTTGGATGGCATTTCAAGATAACAAGGGAAGGGGAAAATAGGATTTTGACTTCTAGAGAGGAGGGCCATGTTACAATGGGAGTTCATCTAAACAGAAATGCATTACAAACAGTTGAAATATACCATCCAAACACCTCAGTAAAGAGTCTGACCTGCACTGTGTGGCAGGAGGCAGAAGACAAGACCGAGTAAGCTTGCCCAATGGGAGACCAAGAAACTACTGGGGTAGAAGACGACAGACAGCACTCTCATGACAAATTTATGGTATGAGTGGAAGATAATGTCCACAAAGGAGACAGAAAGTGTATACCTTGACAGAAATATAGGTACCTGAAGAAGAAATGATGAATGCCATGGAAAAAATTTTTAGCAAGAAATGGTTATTTTTTTTTAAGAGCCCCAGTCAATGTGAAACAGTGGAATGTGAAGAACTGAAAGTATGCATCTGATTTGACAAATGAATCATCCCAGGACACTGGTAATTGGAATTCCAGAGAAATAGAAAATATAAAATAATTATGAAAATCTTCCTCAAGGCCTAATTTTACTCCAAGAGGCCCTCATGGCTTAGTAAAAGTCAGCAGTATTAATCCACTAAAAGGTGGGAAAATGGGCATTCTCCTCCAGTACAGATTAACCACCTCAGTGAGCACCACTCACTATGAGTTGGAACAAACTGACACCAGTGGTGGGTAACTTTACTCCAAGGAGCCCTGGTGATGCACAAGTTAAAGCACTAAAGTGCTAATCAAAAGGTCAACAGTTTGAACTCCCCAGCCACTAAATGGAAGAATGATGTGGTATTTGGCATCCATCAAGATATATAGCTTTAAAAATTCTATGGGTCAATTTCATTCTGGTGTTTATCTCTCTATCTCTTATTGTTGACAGGCCAGAAACAACTCAGATCTGATCACATGAAAGGAAACTGCTAATCATTCTGTCATGGATCGGCTGGTGGATTCAACCAAGTACCTCTGCACTGGTAGTACAACTCCTTACCACTAGGCCACCAGGGTTCCCAGATACATATAAATTATATATCGCTATCAATGAGAAAAATGGACATTCTGGTTTGTCAGTATGATTTGTGAATTTGTTTTAAAAGTCTATTTCCCATGGGCTAAAACACATGAATAAATGGCTGAAATGGATTTATTTTTCAGACAAAATGAATGGCTAGATGCTAGGATATATTGCATAAAAACGCAATCACACATTTAGCCTAGTCTCCTGGCTTCTCTTTCTGACTCTACTATTTATTTATTAAGTGGATCTGTGAATAATAATAATAATAATAATAATAATAATAGTTGTTGTTGTGATGTATGTCTATTTAGAAACTACATATAGCTGACCCTCTATCAGGTTTTCAGAGGTAGTAAATTGCATGGGAGGAAATTGTCTGGTGAATTTGAACTGCATGCCTTCAGGATGGGAGCACAGTTCCTTACCATCAGGCCACTAGAGCTCCCTCTAGTTTAAAGCCAAGCCAGAGATTCTGAGTAGTTAATGATGCTACTTTTATCATACACAAGTGTCTTTTTGGATGCCAATTTAGTCCTCTGCTTCATTGATCATTTTGCTCCCAGAACAAAGACCATGTAAAATCTGGTACAGAAGACTGCAGATCACATGGTATTTATTCTGATCCTTGTGCTTCGTTATAGTACAGTTAATTGAAGCAGTATGTTCAATGCTGGTAATATCATCATTCTGGTTTACACTGTTGTTGTTGATATGTGTCACTGAGTCGCCTGCAACTCATAGGGATGTTATGTACAAGAGCTCTGAACTTTGCCCTATCCTGAGCCAGTCTCACCATCTCCAATACCCCCATTAACCCAGTTACTGTATCAATCCATCTCATCTGGGGTCTTCCTTTCCTGCACTGTCACTTCCACCCTTCCAAGTATGATGTCCTTCTCGAAGCACTGGTTCCTCCTGGCCACGTGCCCAAAGAATATGAGATGGAGCCTTCAAGGAGCAGCTTTGTTTCTCACTCTCCAAAGCAGACCTATTCTCCTGGCAGTCCAAGGCACATTCAAGACTCTAGCACTGCAACTCAACACTTATTGGTCATCTTTAGACATTGCCCAGCTTTTTGAAGCATAGCAAGTAATTGTGAAGACCATGGCCTGAATCAGGCATGCCTCAGTCTTAGACTGACCTCATTGCTCTTTAAGACTTTGGAGAGGGCCATGAATTAGATTTTTCAACATTAAAAAGTTGCCACTAAATGTAATGTAAAAATGTTCCCTCATTTTTACTGAGGATGTGTGAAGGTAAAAGTCTTTCAATTTATCAGTGTTTTAATTTTAAAAATCTCACTTTACTTTTAGCCAAAGTAAAAATCAGATTTTTAATTCTGAGTTATAAGTTGTAGACGAAGAAATTGCTCGTCTTTCTCTTGGGGAGCAGAGGGTGAATTTGAACCACCTGTCTTTTGGTTGGCAATGAAACTCCTTACCTATTAGGCCACCAGAATTCCCTTCAGCATTGCAGCTAATGCTAGAATCTTTTAACAGTAAACAAACTCCAAGTTGTAAATAAAATAAATACATACTACAGCAATAAGTATATGAAAAGCAATTTTCAAATAATAAAAAGCTAATAAAGTAAAACATATTTAGACACTTCTATGAGTCATAATCTACTTGATGGCCTACAATAACATTTTCAACAGAAAATGTTAATTAATGCTGTGGAAGTATTTACTTTTTATATAATAAATCTGAAAACTGCCATTAAATTTTAAATATTAAAACTGTTCTGATAGGGGAAAAAATTTCTCTGTCCAAGGTCTCCCATTAAATGTAAAGTTAAGAAAAAAAGGCATTTAAATTTTTTTATTAAATTTATTTATCTCTATTAGAATACTAAATTTTATGATCTTTGCTTAACATCTATTTTTAAAGATTCAACAAAGAGGAGGGCGCACCTTTTTTTATGTGACATTGACTTTTCAATCTGAATTCCTCTATTCTATTTAAACTTTTCAGGTAGAATAATTGAGAAATACACTAAGGCATATTGGGAAGGATTCTCCCCCCCCCCCAAATGGCTACTGAATATAGTTAAGCCTAATAAAGACATAATATATTTAATTCTTGATCAAATACTAGAAAAACAAATTAGTCTAAATTACTACACTGGTATTACTTTACTGATGAGACTACACTGGTATTACTGATGAATATATGGGATTAAAACATGTTCTAAGATTACAGCCATGAACAACTGCTATACCTGTATTTTCATGGCTCTGCACTCTTAAGATTTAGTTACTAGAGAACTGCATTCTTGTATTTTTTTTTAATTTAAAAGAAAATTTTTATTTTATACTGGTTTACTTACAAAGTTCATATACTCAGGTATTTTGTAATAGGTGTGTCCTGTAGCTAAGAGAATACGCCATCCCCTTTTCCTTATGAATCAGGGTGAAGTCTCTCTCAGGGAGGAGTGATAGGGAATGGCAAAGGACACACTGACAAAGGAGATTAATCAGAACTGGCTTTGACAAGCACTGTGGCAATAGGACAATTAAAACAGACTTCCAAGGGGCAAAAAAAAGAG
This sequence comes from Elephantulus edwardii, assembly GCF_000299155.1. Lineage (NCBI taxonomy): Eukaryota > Metazoa > Chordata > Mammalia > Macroscelidea > Macroscelididae > Elephantulus > Elephantulus edwardii. The sequence goes on along the minus strand of NW_006399806.1, from coordinate 9,607,776 downwards.
GAATGAACTGGGCGGGGAGGGTAGAGAAAATAGTGCAACAATGAATGAATGGAAACCCAAAATCTCTCTAAATGTTCATTAAAATTAATAAAATTTAATTTAAAAAAAAAGAAGAAAGCATTCTTGTAATTTTTACAACCACTTTGTTCCTATGGAGCAGTGCTTTAGGAACAACCATAGACAACTCATGGTTGTTATGTGTCTTCAAGTAGACCACAATCTATAGTGACTCCATGAACAACAGCTCTGAACCTTGCCTTATTCTGGGCCAATTTCACTGTGTTTGACACACCTGAGCCCATTGCTACAGTCACTGTGTCAGTCCACCTCCCCCAGGGCTTCCTCTTCTGTGCTGATCCTCTATCCTTCCAAGCAAGATGTCCTTCTCCAAGGATTGGTCCCTCCTGGTGACATGCCCAAAAGATGTGCGAAAGAGCTTCAAAATCCTTGCCTCCAAGGAGGAAAGTCGTATCACCCTCTCCAGGTTGGACTTGTTCTTTTGCAGTCCATGGTATATTCAACACTCTTCTCCAGCACCACAACTCAAAGGCATCGGTTATTCTTCTATCATCTTTTTTCCTTGTCCAGCTCTCAGATTCATAGCAAGCAACTGGGCAATTTATAGCCTGCCTGGATCAGGCACATCTTGGTCGCCAGAATGACATTTTACTACTCTTTAGCACTTTTTGAAAAATTATGGTTTTAAAGAAAGTGAATAGAAAAGTTTGATTTTCATTTATTCATTATTGCACATTTTCCTCCTTCTCGTCCCCCAGTTCACTTACAAAAAAATCATTCACTGTTGCATAATTTTCTTGCCCTGCCCCCAGTCCACTTTGTTATACACTTCTTATTCTGGACTGTTGTCATACAAATTATGCCTAATCATATATTCCTTTTAAACAGTTTGTTCCTTCATCTGTTCCAATTCAGCTTACGCTTTGGAGAGATCCTAGACAGAAGCTTTTCCATTAGAAATTCATCTTCTGATCTGAGGATCTAAGCAAGATAAAATCATTAACAACCCCAGTCTTTCTCCATCTATCAGGATACTGCCTTTTGGTCCAGTGGTGATGATCACTGTTTTCTTGATGTTGAGATGCAATCCATATTGAAGGCTGCAGTCTTTGACCTATAGCAGCAAATACTTCAAGTTCTCCTCCGTTTCAGCAAGTACATTTGTGTCATGTGCAAAACATAGGTTGTTGATGAGACTTCCTCCAATTCTAATGCCATATTCTTCTTTATAAAGTCCAGCCTTCTCAATGATATGTTCACATTGAAGATGCATGGACATACACTCCTTTCTTGATTTTGAACAATGCAGTGTTTCCTTGTTCTACTCAGACACTAGCTTCTTAGTCTAGTTACAAACTTCCCATGAGCACAATCAGGTGTTCTGGGATTCCCTTATTTCTAACATTAGCCACAATTTGTTGGGATCTACACAGTCAAATTCCTTTCATAGTTGTAAAACACAAAAAGAAATCCTTCTGATCTTTCTAGTTTCAGCCATGATTTATCTGACAGCAAAAATGATATCCCCAGTGCCAAAATCAATTTTAAATCCACCCTGTATTTCTGGCAGCTTATAAATTCTCTATTGGTGATGTAATCTAAATCTTTACTGCCCAAAGATTTAAGATCAACATACAAAACTCAATTGGATTTCTCTACAGTAACAAAAAGAACCCTGGGAAGGCAATAAAGAAAATAATGCCATTTACAATGATGTTGTTGTTATGTGCCATTGAGTCATTTGCGACTCATAGTGACCTTATGTACAACAGCCCTAAACCCTGCTCTATCCTGTGCCAATCGCATTGCCTCTGACACACCCATCCCGATTACCCCAGTCACTGAATCAATCCATCTCAAAGAGGGTCTTCCCCTCCTGCACTGTCCCTCTACCCTACCAAGCATGATGTCCCTCTCCAAGGACAGGACCTGTCTCTCGTTACAACATGTCCAAAGTATGTCAGACGAAGCCCCAGAATCCTTGCCTCCAGGGAGTAGCCTGGTTTAACCCTCTCTAGAATAAATCTGTTTGTTTTCTTGGCAGTCCATGGTACATTCAATACTCTTCTCCAGCACCACAGCTCAAAGGCGTCAATTCTCCTTCTATCCTCCTTGGTCATTGTCCAACTCTCTGATGCATAACAAGTGATTGCAAAGACCATGGCCTGTATCAGGCGCACCTTAGTCTCCAGAGAGACACCATTGCTCTTGAGTACTTTAGAGAGGCCCCTAACAGCAGACTTTCCCATCACAATATTTTTTTTATTTCCTGACTGCTGGTGCCAAGAGTGTTGACCATGGAGCCGAGCAAACTGAAGCTGTGAACAAGCTTAATTTCTTCGCCATCCATCCTGATGCTACCGATTGGTCCAGTGGTGAGAATCTTTGTCTTCTTAACATTGAGCCTCAGTCCATACTGAAGGCTGCAGTCCTTGACCCTCTGCAGCAAGTGCATGAGGTCCTCCTCAGTTTCAGTGAGCAGGGTTGTGTCATCTGCATAATGCCGATTGTTGATAGATCTTCCACCAATCCTAACGCCACGCTTCTCCTCATAGAGCCCAGCCTCTCGGATAATCTGCTCTGTATACAGGTTGAAAAGGTACGGAGATAGGACACATCCTTGGCGTACACCCTTCCCAATTTTGAACCATGCAGTGTTGCCGTGCTCTGTTCTGATGACTGCCTCTTGGTCCAAGTATAGGTTTCGCATTAGCACGATTAAGTGTTCTGGGATTCCCATTCTTGCCAGAGTCAGCCACAGTTTGTTATGTTCCACACAGTCAAACGCCTTTGCATATCAATGAAACACACAGTCGCCTAAAATGATGGCATATTTAGGAATAAACATAAACAGATACAAAAGACCTGAACAAATAAAACTACAAAACAATACTATAAGAAACCCAAAGAAACCTACACAAATGGAAAAATATACTATGCTCATGCATTGGAACTTTGGAGGCTTAGTGGTGAGAACTTACCCTGCCAGCTGCTGTGCAGAAGAAAGATGGGCAATCTCCTCTTATGCAACTTAGAGTCTCTGAAAACCCACCAGAAGGTCAGCTATGAGTTGGGTCCAAAACAGCAGCACATAACAACACAACAACAACATGGACTGAAAAACTTAACATTGTGAAAATAGCAAATGCTGTTGTTAGTTGATGTTGAGTTGACTATGATTCATAGTGATCCTATGAAACACACATATCCTCATCAACTCTGCCACACTTGAGCCTATTGTTAAAGTCACTGTGTCACTCTATCTTGTTGGAGGTCTTGCCTTTCTTCACTGATCCCCAGAGCATTATATCCATTTCCAAGGGCTAGCCTCTCCTAGTGACTTGCCCTATGTGTGTGAAACGAAGTTTCACCATCCTTGCCTCTAAGGAGCACTCTGGGCAGACTACTGGGAGTCCAAGGGATAGTTAGTACTCATCTCCAACACCACCATTCATAGGCATAGGTTCTTCTTCAATTATCCTTACTCACTGTCTAACTCTCAGATTAAGAAGATGCAATCAGTCAGGGAGCTCTCAAAGGACTGACAAGCTACAATAATGGTTAAAAGACAAAGTTGCGCCGGATCCAAGCCCTGCAGTCTTTCCAATTTAATACTACCAAAAGCAATCTGCAAATATAATGCAATCCCTCTCCCGATACTGTTATCCTTTCTTTTTTAAAAAAAAAAAAGATGGGAAAAGTAATCACTAATTTCATATGGAAAGGGAAGAGACCTCTGACAAGCAGAGTGACTCTTAAGAAGAAAACAAAAGTAAGAGGCTTCATGCTTCCTGAAACTCAAATCTACTACACAGTAATTAAAATAGCTTGATACTGGTAAAGCAATAGCTACCTAGGCCAATGGAATAGAATTAAGAACCCAGAAATAAACCCATCTACTGATGGACAATTGATTTTTGACAAAGATATCAATCAAGTGGGAAAAAGAAAGCCCATTTATTAAATAGGATTGGCAAAACTGGCTTTCTATTTGCAGAAAATTGAAACAAGAACTATAAATCATACCACATTAAAAAGCACATTCAAAATGAGTCAAGGACCTCAGAATAAAATCTAAAACTACACAAGTCATAAAAGAAAAAACATGTGGCAAACTTAGAAGCCCTAATCTGTGACAAAAACCACTCACTCATTGCCATCGAGTTAGGGCTGACTTACAGCTGACTCTCCTGTCGATTTTCAGAGGCTGTAAATAATACAAGAGGAGACTGCCTATCCTACTGCAGAGCAGCTGGTGGATTAGAACTGGAATGTTGCTGGCCTTGCAGTGCAACTCCTTATTAACTAGGCCATTAGAACTCCCTTGGCATAAACAGAATATCAAATATAACAGAAAATGCAATAATAACTGAACACGAAATAATCAATAAGCTAGGTGATTAAGACATTCTAAAAATTAAATTCTTAGGTACATCAAAAAATTCTCATAAAGA
>NW_006399806.1:9601115-9602214 GCF_000299155.1 Elephantulus edwardii | reverse complement strand
TCTGTTAAATTTTGCTATTCTTACTGGGGTGAGCTGATATCTCATAAGTTGTTTGCCATTTATTTCTTTAAAATGTCCAATTTTCCTACATTCATGCTTCTCACATTCCACATTCCAATCATGAGATCTCAGTCTCAATTGCCATGTCTGCTAGTCTAAGTGCTAGTCTAAGTGTGCTCTATTGTACACAGGGTTTTCGAAAGCCCGTCATTTTAGAAGTGTATGGCCAATCCTTCTTTCTAGTCTGTTTTAATTTGTGGATTTTTTTATAATAGTATCTGACAGACAAGCATTTTTACAGAAAAGAACAGAGGAAAGACATTTACCCAATTAGAAAAATGACTGATAGACTCAATGTTGCTACCCACCCTTGCCATGTGTATTTTGACCCACCCCTTTCTCTACCTCTGTCCCTTCTACTTTCGCCTACACCATTCAACACCTCTCTCCCCTTGACCAGCCCTTGATATGATGACTCAAGTCTCAAGCCATCAGGATGTCTGTGATTCTGAACACCTCATGCTGCTGCCAGTCTCTTATGATGCAGCTAGTGTCTCTTCAATTTAAAAGTCTCTAAGTACAACTGTCAGGTACAAGTATAAAAGATGGCTTCTTTTCTCAGAAAGTTCTTAGAAAAAGTCCTTTGTCTTGAACTTCAACTCCAGGATTGACTTCTTGTGGCTCGTGGTAGTAGCGATATTATAGCTAATGTTAGATGGATCTTGGCAGAATGCAGAGAGTACCACAGGAACGTCTATCCATGCATCATTGACTATGCAAAGGCTTTTAACTGTGTGTATCACAACAAGCTGTGGCTGACTCTGAGAAGAATGGGAATCCCAGAACACTTGATTGTGCATATGTGAAACCTATACTTGGACCAAGAGACAATCGTCAGAACAGAGCAAGGAGACACTGCACTGCATGGCTCTGTCAGGGATGTGTTCTGTCTCCACACCTTTTCAATCTGTATGCAGAATAGATCATCCAGGATGCTGGACTGTATGAGGAGGAATGTGGCATTAGAATTGGTGGAAGATTTATCAACAATCTGCATTATGCAGATGGCACAACCCTGCTTGCTGAAACTGAGGAGGAT
>NW_006399806.1:9586910-9600700 GCF_000299155.1 Elephantulus edwardii | reverse complement strand
GAGGGTGAAACTGGGTTGCTTCTTGGATTCAAGGATCCTGAAGCTTCATTTGACATATTTTGGGCATGTTGTAAGGAGGGTCCAGTCCTTGGAGGGGGACATCATGTTTGGGAGAGTAGAGGGACAACACAGGAGAGGAAGATCCTCAATGAAATGGATCAATTCAATGATTGAGGTAGTGCGAGTGGGCGTTTCCGAGACAGTGAGGTTGGCACAGGATAGAGCAGGGTTTAGGGCTCTTGTACATAGGGTCACTATGAGTCACAGTTAACTCGATGGCACATAACAACAGCAACAACACAGATTAGGGGAAAATATATTTGCCAATTACACATCTGATAAGAGATTCTTCTCTAAAATTTACAGAAAACTCTAACACAAAAACAAAAAAAGGCAATTATAAAATTTCTTCGTCCAATTAGAAAATGGGCAGAAAAAAATGAATAGACGGTTTTATACAAAGTTAGAATCAATATTGGAGGGTTAACAGGGATGAGATGAAAGGGAGAGGGGAGCAAATATTAATAAATTGGTTGAAAAAGAAAATGTTTAGTGACTGAATGAAAATGCATTATGATTTATAAACTTTCACTCTAGTAAAATTTAAAAAAAATATATAAAATCCTCCTTGTTTGGTTATTATGTCCTTAGTGTACAAATTTTTAGAGGGAGTGATAACTAGAGTGTCATTTCTCTATGTCTAAATTATTTATCTTTGTTTAAGAATTCTGTAGTTTCTTCAGTTATGTTGTCATAAACTAAATATACTTTTGGTTGTTATATAGTTAGGTATATATGGTTTTATTTTTCACCATCTGAGGATAAATGCAGGTCTAGAGTAACATGGTAATATTTAAGAAGACAGTCCATTTGCCTTTCTTTCAACTAAGTATAATAATCATAGCTGAACACATAAACTTAAGCTAAGAGATGCCATGAACTGCTGCTTGAGAGAAAGAGGGTCTTACCTTTTTTTCATGGCCAATTCTGTAACTCTCTTATGAGATTTACAGCCTCTAATAATCCATTATAAATAGGTCCACTATAAATCAGTTTTGACTTAATGACAATGAAAGAGAGTGAGCCAGAGATTCCTTTATATATGTAATTCCAGATTTATCAATGTATTTATGTATGTAATTTCAGATTTATCAATGTATTCTCTGCCTCTTTTATTTCCATAGTTTAGAGTGAGAGCCTGGACAAATAACACACATTGCAGTAACTGGTACTAGAACATAATTTTATCGTCTAGTTGTACGTACTGTTTTGTTTAACAAGCTGCTAACACAACACACAGTACACTTTTCATTACATGCTATGATATAGACAGATTATTACCTGGCAGTGATTTAGACCACTTGACTACGGAAAGAAGCTGTCTCTCTCCAAGTTGGTTAAGACTGGTCAGCAAGGAACTGGAGGTATCAGGTTTTGTGTTGTCATATCCTGCATAGATCACATCTGGTTCAATGCTCATCAACAGGTTTATCAGTGGGGGGATCAACTGTATTTCTTGATTGGGTGAAAAAGTGATTCTCTGGCTTAGAGCTTGGTTTTCATTTGGAATGCCCACTGGCTGTGGTAGTGTGACTGCATCTAGGGCTCTCATAACTCTGACTTTGTTGAACTTTTTAAACTTTCGACCTACAAAGAAGAGAAAAACAAAACAAGAAATTCATTTTAGTGTGTGTCAGAAAAATATTCCAGTAGAGGGTGTTTTCCTCAAAGCTTCAAAATTATGCCATCAACATCAAATTAGTAAAATGCAATTTAATAACAAATATATTAGGTATCAAATTTGGGTCAGAAAACTAAAGATATTTACTGGACTGGAGCACAGTGAGTGGTTATATCAGTATCCAGCAGGGGATTGTGGAGCTCTGCAGCAACACGAATGAAGGTAAATGGCTTTTAGCAGAATTCAGTACTGGTCAGTGTTATTGTCACGGATTGAACTGTGCTCCCCCCAAACACATGTGTGTAATGACCTAATGTGAAAGCCATCTAATAACCTCCCCTGAGCTGATAAACCAAATCATCGTAAAAGGATTTGGGGTAATGTCCACAACACCTTAACCCTAAACCAGCCCTAATCTGTTCGAAGAGAAGTTTCCCCAGAACATAACCTGTAAAATCAAGCCAAAAGCAGGGACTTCATTACTATCAAGAAGCAATTGCCTGAAGTTTCCTTTTTTTAAAAAAAATTGACAGTCTCTCCAAGTTACTCTACATTTAAAAAAAATTTTGCTCCTTTATTTTATACCTTCATATATTGATTTACTGTAATTATCATAGATCAATGCCTGTCTAATCAGGTTCCCACCGCCCACTGCCTATTCCTTAAGATACATCCCCACTCATCCATTCATCTCTGTCACCCTAGTGGTTTTTCCCTTTCCCTTTCTCTCCTCCCCATTTCCCCTTCCTCTTTCCCTTATGAACAGTCATAAATATCCTGTTTTTATTTGCCAATTGCAATAGTCATTGTATCCCTCCATTAATTTTCCTCAGGTTGATCATCTCTTATTTTTATTGTCATTGACCGTACATTCTCTTCTTTGTTTTCTCCACTTCCTAACCACAAGTTATCCTATTATCACAATGATGGTTTTATGCAAAATTTGTCCTTTTGTGAATGAGTTATTTAATGCAGCATAATGTTCTCTAGATTTCTATGCTGGGTAGTATATTATGAATTCTTTCTTCTTTGTTGTTGTTGTGGTTATGTGCTTTCAATCGCTTGTGATTCATAGAGACCCTATGTACAACAGCCCTAAACTCTGCTCTGTCCTGTGCCAATCTCACTGTCTCCAACACACCCATCCCTATTACCCCAGTCACTGAATCAATCCACCTCCTACAGGGCCTTCCCCTCCTGCACTGTCCCTCCACCCTCCCAAGCATGATGTCCTTCTCCAAGGACGGTCTCTCCCTACAACATGACCAAAGTATGTCAGATGAAGCCTCAGAATCCTTGCCTTCAAGGAGCAGCCCGGTTTGACCCTCTTCAGGATGAATCTGTTTGTTTTCTTAGCAGTCCATGGTACCCTCAATACTCTTCTCCAGCACCAAAGCTCAAAGGCATCAATTCTCCTTCTATCCTCTCTATTCATTGTCCAACTCTCTGATGCATAAAAAAATGAATGCAAAGACCAAGACTGTACCTCAGTCTCCAGGGAGACACCAATGCTCTTCAGAACTTTAGAGAGGCCCCTAATAGCAGACTTTCCCATGGCAATACGTCTTTTAATTTCCTGGCTGCTGGTGCCAAGAGTGTTGACTGTGGAACCAAGCAGACTAAAACTGTGAACAATCTCAATCTCTTCACCATCCATCCTGACGCTGCCAATTTAGTGTTTCATAATATTCCACTGTGCAAATATTCCACAATTTCTCTATACATTCATTTGGTGATGGGCATTTGAGCTGCTTTCCATTTTCTTGCTGCTGTGAGGTACATAGATGTATATATCTCCATCTTTGCTTCAGCTCTGATTTCCTCAGATATAGTCCTACTAGTGGATTAACTAGGTCACATGGGATTTCCATAATCACCTTTTTGAGAAAATAATCTGCTTCCTTCCATGATGATTGTGTTGTTGTGTACCGTAGAGTCAGAATTGACCTATAGTTGACTCTCTGGTGGGTTTTCAGAGGCAGTTAATCATACAGGAGATTGCCCATTTTTTCCCCTGGAGGAGCTTGTGAATTTGAAACACAAGCCTTGGGGATTGCAGTGAAGTTTCTTGCTACCAGGTCCCCAGAGCTCAATTCTGCTGTACAAGCCCATCAGCAGTGTATGAGAGTTCCAATTTCTCTGCTTCTTCACCAACATTTATTGCTCACTGTTCAACTTTGCTACTGCTCCTGGGGTGAGATTGTATTTTTATTTGCATCTCTCTGATTGCTGCCAATTCTGGACATTTCCTCATGTGTTTGTTGACCATCATGTCTTTTGTCCATTTTGTAACTAACTGATTATCAGTCCTTTTCTTGCGTATGCATTATTGGATTTTGTAAATTTTAGTTACAAACCCCTTGAATGAAATGTCACTGTGAAATATTTTACCTCAGTCTGTGGCCTTTCTTTTTTTACCTTATTGGAAAAACATTTTGATGAACATAAGGACTTGATATTTGGAGAGTCCCATTCATCAATTTTATCCTCTCCTGGTTATGCATCTTTGGCTATTTTTAAAGTCCATTCATGCTATAGACTAGGGCTTTTAAAGTTATCCCTATTTTTTCTCTGTTGGTTGTTATGGTGTTTTGTTTTAATCCTAGGTCTCTGATCTATTCCGAGTTGGTTTTTGCCTGTATCATTTGTTAAAGAGGCTGTTGTTTCCCCATTTACTAGGCTTCATTTCCTTGTTGACTATCATTTGATCTATGTTGTTATGCACCATCAAGTTGCCTGTGACTCATAGCTACCTTATGTACAACAGCCCTATATTCTGCTCTATCCTGTGCCAACCATATTGTCACTGACGCACCTACTCCCATTACCCCAGTGACTGAATTAATCCATCTCAGAGAAGGTCTTCCTTTCTTGCGCTGTCCCTCCACCCTCCCAAGCATGATGTCCCTCTACAAGGAGGGACATCACATTTCTCCTCGTTGGAGAAATGTGATCTAAGTAGAGCGATGAAATTTGCATTCTTGATTTTATTCCATTTGTGCCTTTCACTGTATCACTACCAGGCTGTTTTGACTACCATGGCTGTGTAGTATGTTTTGAAATCAGGGAGTGGGATGCCTTCTTTATTTTTCAGAAGATCTTTGTTCAGTCCAGGTCTCTTTCCTTTCCAAACAATACTAGAAATAACTTTTTCTCTCTTCCTGACAAGTGAGTTTGGTATTTATATTGGGATTCCACTGAACCTGTGGAGAGTGAGTTCAATATCTATATGGAGATACCATTGGACATGTGGAAAGCGAGTCCAGTATCTGTATTGGATTCCGTTGAACCTGTAGATTGCTTTAGATAGGGCTGCCATTCTCACCATGGAGAGTTTTCCTATTTTAAACAGGGAATATTTTCCCTTTTAATTAGGTTTCTTATAGAAACATTTTGTAATTTTCCTTACACAGATCGTTTTGTGTCTCTAGGTAGGTCTCTAGTTAGATTTATTCTTAAGCACTTCACCTAGTGGATTGTAAATGACATTGTGGGGTGTTTTTGTTGTTGTTGTCATTTATTTTCCAATGTTTTCTTATCTTATTTGACCCACCTCCTGTGCAAGAAAGTGCATCAACATGGGGAAAGCCAGAGATAGAAAAGGAAACTGGAAAGTTTATTTGGAAAAGAGATCCTAAATAAGCAAAGCACTCCTGAAAAAAAATGAAGTGGGAGGCACAATACTCCCTGATCTCAAAACTTACTACACAGCTGTAATAACCAAAACAGCATGATACTGGTACAACGACAGGCACATAGGCTAATGGAAGAGAATTAAGAATCCAGAAAGTAACCCATCTACCTGTGGTCAACTGGTATTGGACAAGGAAACAAAACCTATCAAATGTGGAAATGACAATCTCTTCAACGAACAGTGTTGGCAAAACTGGACTTCTCCCTGCAGACAGCTCAAACAGGATCTACATCTCACACTATACACAAAAATCAACTCAAGGTGAGTTAGAGACCTATGTGAAAAGCCCCAAACTATAAAGATCATAAGAGACAAAATAGGACCAAACTTAAAAGGCCTAACCTGTGATATAAATAGACTGGCAAATACAGCCAGAAATGTACTATCAGGAGAAGATAACTTTGCTGAATGGGACCTGCTAAAGAAGGGAACTGGCAGGGGGTGGGAAAGGGAGAAATCATAGGGTTAAAGAGTTTGTTGAGCAGAGGGAGGGGGTGAAGGAATTAGGAAAGATCCAGTAGGGACATGAAAAGATAGGGTGATAGATGGAGTAGATCAATGGTGATTGGTTTTATAAAATGCCATATATGTGGCCAATTGGTAGCACCATGATAGATAGAGAAGAAATTTAAGTTGTTAACAGTTATAGCTTGTTTGGCTGCACAATCAACACTCTTGGCATTAGCAGTCAGGGAAACAAAAGATAAATTACAATAGGTAAATCTGCTGTCAGGGATGTTTCCAGAGTACTAAGAAACAATGATGTCAATCTAGAGACTAACGTAAGCCTGATCCAGGCCATGGTCTTTGCATTTTCTTGCTATGCATCAGAGAACTGGACAATGACTAAGGATGACAGAAGAAGAATTGAGGCCTTTGAGTTGTGGTGCTAGAGAAGAGTCTTGAACATACCATGAACAGCCAATGAAACAAACTGATCTGTTTTGGAGAGGGTGACACAAAGTCTCTCCTTGGTGTCTAGGATTTTAAGCTCTGTCTCACATACTTTGGACATGTTGCCAGGAGGGATCAATCCTTGGAGAAGGACATCATATTTGGGAGGGTGGAGGGATAGCGCAGAAGAGGAAGAACCCCAGATGAGATAGATTGATACAGTAACTAGGGCAATTAGGGTAGCTGTATTGGAGTCAGTGACACTGGCTCTGGATAGGGCAGGGTTCAAAGCTGCTATACATAGGATGGCTATGAGTCATAGGTGATTCTATGGGGCATAACAACAACAACAACAAGTATGAGAATGATGGTATGAAACACAATTTATATGAATGAAACAGAAGGTATATGCATTTTGTACACAAACTAATATAAAATAAAAAACTATGTTAAACTTCCCCCTCCTAAAAAACAAACAAACAAAACCCCAAACAAACCAAAAAACAAAAACACTGGGGAAGAGCAATATACATAGTTATCTCCAAGTAAGGCCAAGCCTTCTTCTAGAACTGACACCTAGAAGTTGGATTTTCAGCCTCCTAAACTTTAAAAGAATGAATCTGTTAAAGCTAACCACCTGCGTTATCTCTGCCATAGCATTATATAGCTAAGATAATTATGGTTAGACTGTCTCCCAAAATGCTACAGGTTACATTATTGAAATACACTTTGTAGTAGAAGTTTAATCTTCTTATGAAAGATTTATTCCTTTAGGAACTTGTTGAAAGGTATGAAATTTCTAACTACATTTTTAAAGTGCCTATATGTGTACTTCTTCCACCCCAAAAAAATTTGTATATTTTTTCCATATGTACAGAAATAATTCAAAATCAGTCTATAAACTTTTATGAGATTTACAGATCCAATAAACATCAAATGTACTTGATTGCTAACCAAAATAGTGGACATTTGAATTTACCCCAAAGTGCCTAGGAAGAAAAGTTTGGTAGTCTAATTCTGAAAAAAATTGTTGAAAGTGCTGTGGAGCAGAGTCATTGAAAATCCTCTGGCACAAAGATTAATGTGACTTAGAGTCAACCCAGTGGTGACTAGTCAAGCATGGAGACAGCCTAAAGGGAGGAGACAGTCTACACCCTGAGCGAGTCAGACTTCTGCTTACTTCTCTAATTCCTACTTTCATGAATCATAATGTGTTGGGGCAGGGGATGTCCACCAGTGAGATAAGTAGTTCCTCTGCCTCATGAGAACTGGTTGAAGAAGAGTAAGATGTTGAGTTAGGTCACAGCTAGTTTACTAGGGACTTCGGGGTGACTTAAAGAAAAGCCTGGTGATGGAGGGGAGGCTGGATGTCAATTGAAACAGCTGTGTTGTTAATGAAACAGCAAACACAAACCCAAAGCTAACAAAGACTAAATGAGGCCTCATAACAGTTTGCCATAGCCTCAGCTGCAGTTGAAATCTGCAGTGTATTGCCTGATCTGGCCATAGACATGCTTTCTTTGGTTTATACACTGTTGACCAGCACTGTGAAAGCTTCCCTGAATTAGTTGAGTGTTGACTTCTGTTAAAGTTGAGTTGCAGGTGCTGCTTTTACTTGGTGCACATCCCACTTCCTGCCACAGACTACTACCACCCAGTCCACTGTTCCCTCATGGCTTGTCACTTTACTCGATCACGTGGATTGCCTGTAAGCATTTTCCTTTGAGATTTCTAAACTCAGATATTGATATAAATAAATTGGATTATTTATTTATTTTATGAAGCTCCAAACATCCATTGTGGCAGAAGTGGATGGGCCCAGGACGTGGCCCAGAAGTGCTGACTCCTCTCTGTGGAGGCCTGCGGCAATGTCAGCTGCCAGGCATGTCTCCAAAGTCCTGAAGACCAGTGTTGTCAGGTTAAAGACTAAAGAGTACCTGGTTCAAGCCATGGATTTTCAAATCACCTGATATGCATCTGATAGCTGGACAATAAGTAAGGATGAGAGAATAAGAATAGATGCCTTTGAGTTGTGCTGGGGAAGAGCACTGAGTATCCCATGGACTGTCAAAAGAACAAACAGCTATGTCTTAGAGAGTGTGCAGCCAGAATGCTTTTTAGAGGAAAGGATGGCAAAGTTTCAACTCACATACTTTGTTAATTATTTTTTAATTTTATGCTTGTTATCTATTGTTAGGAGAGGCTGTTCTTTGGAATAGAATACTTGGAAAGTATTTGGACATCATACTCGTAGAAGTGCAGCATCAACTAAAGAGGGGATGACCCTTAATAAGATGGATTGATACAGTGATTGGGGCACTGGGCTCAAGTGTGTCGGGGATAATAAGGATGGCACAGGATAGGTCAGGGTTCACATCTGTTGTTCCTAGGGTCACTATGCATCGTACTTGACACAAGAGCACCCAATAACAAAACCCAAACAGCCTTGGTGGCACAGTATGTAACATTTTGAGTGGTTAACACTAGCTGATTTTAGAGGGAATGATGAACAGTCTTATCTCAAAGAGGTACAGCCTCTGAATCAGTGAAGGGATGTCATGAGTAGGCATCAACTGGCAGTGTACTGCTTTCCTTTGCATTCGACTGTAGGACCAGTGATTTTCACTATATTGCTGGAAGGAGGTAAGGATTCTGGGCTCGGATACAAGGGAGTGGGTCTAAGAAGGCAAACTGATAGTTGTTCCTCACATAACATGATGGATAGATTTTTTCCTTTTTTTATTTTTTTAGATTTTAATGAAAGTTTATAAAGAACTTGGATTTCCGTTCATTCATTGTTGCACATTTTCCTTCCTGTCCCCCGTTCCCCCAGTATGCCTTTTTCCTTGGAAAAAAAAAGTTCTTTTTATTTTGAGGGGTAGAATCAAAAGCAGAAGAAACTGATTTTTCTGAGGTATAAAAAAAATGTCTTCTTTTGACTACTTGCTTAAAGATTGGTGGTTCAAACCCATCCAGAAATGTTTCCAAAGACAGGTCAAACTGCTCATCTCTAAAGGAGCTATTTAAAAAAAATGTCTTCTTTTGACTACTTGCTTAAAGATTGGTGGTTCAAACCCATCCAGAAATGTTTCCAAAGACAGGTCAAACTGCTCATCTCTAAAGGAGCTATTTCCTATCTATAAGGTCACAATCGTGATAATCCAATGGAACTGCTCTGCGTACCTTCAGTCACCCTGAGTCTGAAATGACTTGAAAACAAATAACAACAACAAGAAAAACAGAAGATTCATCTAGACTCCTTATGTCCACAGGAACAAAGCTTAGTACTGTATTATGACGAATGGTGGGAATACTGTGCCACTTGGCATCTTTCAGCTCCAGCATTTCCCTATACTGGGACTGTTAGCGAAGGCAGGGATATATGACCAACATTAAGCCACTCAGAGACATCAAACCTAATTGAGGAACTCAAAGCAGAAAAGTTTCATTAAAATCAATGTAACAAAAAAAAATTTAAACAAATCTGTTTGCAAAAAATGCAGCCTAAGTGCTCCTTAGAAGCAAAGATGTGTGGGACTTCATCTCATATAATCTACTTTAGGTATGCTATGCGGAGAGACTAGTTCTTGGAAGAGGAGACTATGTGGGGAAAGGTGGAGAGTCAGCAAAAGACAGGAAGACGTTCAGCAAGATAGGCTGATATAATGATTGCAACAAGGGCTTGAGCACAGCTGAGACTGTGAGGCACAGGAAGGATCAGGGAAGGCTTCAATATGGGACACACAGGGTCACAATGAGTTACAGCTGACTTGTGACACCTAACAACACTTTGACTTTTCTTTTCTCACAATGACTGAGTGGTCTCTACTCTCCAAGGCCAACTCCTCTGTTTTGGCACAAAATTATCTTCCTTCTTAACTACTCAAGGATTTTACTCTGTAGTCATCTGCTCTCTCTTTTGCAGCCTCTTAGTCTCTCCTGCAGACTCCACTCCATGGAGGACATATTCTATTTCTTCTCATCTCCTTCTCTTCTGAACCAGTTCAAAACGGGCTTTCATTTTATAGTTCAACAAGTCACCAGCAAGGTCACTGATGCTTTCCATATGCCAAAACAATGGTTTCTACAATGACATATTGCTTTATATTTACTGCAATAGAAACAATAAGAACAAAACAGAAAAAAGGTTTTTCAAGGATGTGGAGAAACGAGAACACTTATAAATGCTAAGGGAATGTAAAATGATGCAGACACTGTGGAGACAGTTTGGTGGATCCCTAAAAATGCAAACATAGTATTACCATAACTCAGCGACTTTACATTGTAGGAATATATATATAAAATAAGGGACTCAGACAGACACATAAGTGTTCACTGTAGCATTGTTGTTGTTGTTGTTATGTGCCATCGAGTTGCTCATGACTCATAGCGACCATCTGCAGAAGAGACCTAAACGCCGCTCTATCCTGTGCCAACCTCGCTGTCTCAAACACACTCATTCCCACCACACCATTCACAGAATGGATCCATCTCATCGAAGGTCTTCCTTTCCTGTGCCGTCCCTCCACTCTCCCAAGCATGATGCCCCTCTCCAAGGACCAGTCCTTCCTTGCAACATGCCCGAAGTATGGTAGGGTTTTTTTGTCAGACAAAGCTTCGGAATCCTTGACTCCAAGGAGCATTCTGGCTTCACCCTCTCCAGGACAAACCTGTTTGTTCTCCTAGCAGTCCATGGTATATTCACCACTCTTCTCCAGCACCACAGCTCAAAGGCATCAATTCTCTTTCTATTATTCCTATTCACTGTCCAACTTTCCAATGCATGGCACATAATTGCAAAGACCACAGCCTGAATCAGGTGCACCCTAGTCTCCAGCCTGATGTTGTTGCTCTTCAGTACTCTTGAGAGGTCCCTCACAGATGACTTTCCCAATGCAATTTGTCTCCTGATTTCGTGGCTGCTGTTACCAAGAGTGTTGAGTGTGGAGCCAAGTCAACTAAAACTGTTAACTCTCTCAATCTTTTCACCATCCACACTGATGCTGCCAATTGGCTCAGTGGTGAGAATCTTTGTTTTCTTGATGTCGAGCTTCAATCCTTGCAGTCCTCGACCTTCTGCAGCAAGCGCTTCAGGTCCTCCTCAGTTTCAGCAAGAAGTGTTGTGTCATCCGCGTAACGCAGGTTGTTGATGATTCTTCCACCAATCCTGATGCCACATTCCTCCTTGTACAGCCCAGCATCTCAGATGATTTGTTCTACATACAGATTGAAAAGGTATGGAGACAAAATACAACCCTGATTTTAAACCATCCAGAGTCTCCCTGCTCTGACGACTGACTCTTGATCCAAGTATAGGTTTCACATTAGCACAATCAAATGTTCTGGGATTCCCATTCTTCTCAGAGTCAGCCATAGCTTGTAGGAATTTCATTGTACCATTATTGACAATAAACTCAGAAGAGGAACAACTCATGCATTCGTGAACAGATAACATTATCCAACCATAAAGAGAAATATAGTTCTGATACACATCACAAAAATAGATGAACCATGAAAATATTGTCCCAAGTGAAATGAGGCAAAAAAACCCCCAAAATATAAGTTTTATAGTATCTAAAACAGGCATATTCTAAAAGATAGAGAACAGATTAGGAATTACCAGAGAGAGAATCTGGAGGAGGAGCGAGTATGGAATTACTGATAAAGGGGTACAGAATTTTTGTTTGGGAAGATGTAAAAGACTTGAAATCATACAGTTGTGACATTGCACAGCATTCCGACTGTAATCAATGTCACTGGAATGTATACTAAATTGGAAAATTCATATATGTATTTTCTCATAATACAACTCTTAGTCTTTGTCTTAATTAGCACTTCAGCAGAAAGTGACATGGGTGATTGTTTCCCTTTTGTAACGCTCTCCAGTTAGCTTCTGAATAACTCACGCTTGTGGTTACACTTTAAGTCTCTTGGCTGACTTTTTTTTATGGTTTTAACTTCTAGATCTTAGAATATCCCAGTTTAGCCTTCACATTTCTCTTACATGTCTACCATATTTTTGCTGTTGTTATTATGTGTTATCAAGTCACCTATGACTCATAGACTCATAGCAACCCTATGTACAACATCTCTGAAGCCTGTCTTGTCCTAAGCCAATCTCACTCCAATACACTTACCCCTGTTGCCCTAGTTACTGTACCAATCAATCTCATCCAAGGTCTTCTTCTGTTTGTCCCTACACCCTTCTGAGTATAATGTCCTTCTCCAAGGATCTGTCCCTCCTGGCCACATGCCCAAAGTATGTGAGATGGAGCTTCAAAATCAAAGCCCTCAAGGAGAAACTTGGGTTTCACTTTCTCCAAGACAGATCTATTTGCTTTTTTCAGGGACCAAGGTATGTTCAAGACTTTTCTCCAGCACCACAACTCAAAGGCATTAATTATTCTCTGTCATCCTTAGTCATTATCCAGCTCCCTGGTGCACAGTTAAGTAATTGAGAAGACCACAGACTGGATCAGGCACACTTTAGTCTCTATACTGACATCATTGCTTCTCAGTACTCTGGAAAAGGTCCCTGACAGCAGATTTCCCTAATGCAGTTTGTTTTCTTGATTTCCTGACTGCTGGTGCCAAGAGTATTGATTATGGAGCCACACAACCTATAACTGTTAACAACCTCAATCTCTTCTCCATCCGTTACAGTGCTGCCAATTGGCCCAGAGACTCTTTGTATTCATAATTGAGAGGTGCTTACATCTAGGTCTGCATCTTTAATAGCATCTAGACAAGGCAGAAGGAGCTCTTGTGGCATAGTCTATAGAGTCTAGCACTGCTAACCAATAAGGCCAAGCCTCAATTAAAATCTACCAGCACTTTCAAGATAAAAAGATGGGAAATCTCCTTCTCTTAATATATATGGCCGAATAAAATCTGATGGAGGGGTGCTTTAAGTTAGTATATACTTGGTGATAGTTGGTTTGAGTGTTTGGGGACATAGGAGAAAATGAAAAAGAGCCTCAGTGGCACAGAGCTTAATGTATTGGGATGCTAAGTAAAGATTAGCTGTTGGAATCCACCAGTGGTTCTGAGGGAAAGAAATGCGGGATTTCCTCCAGTAAATATGCAGAAGGTCAATGGAGAGTTGCTGTGAGTTGGAGGCATCTGGACAACAGTCGGTTCTGAGTAAGACATGGGTGAATGGTGGTTCAACCATTAGGTGCCTAAAAGCTAATGAAAGATTGGCAATTATAACCCACCAATTTTTCACTGGAAGAAAAGACTCTACCATACCTCTTTCCTGTCATCTCATACCCAATTCAAGCAAATCCTGGTGGTTTACATAGAGAAAACAGCCCCAATCCAATCACTCTATTTCTATTGCTTCTACTCTAGATTGAGTGACCACCATCACATTTAGACAATTACAACACATCCTGACTAATTTCCCAGAGTTCACCACTGTTCATCTATACTCTTCACACAGCTGAGTGACTGACTCTACTGAATTGTACATATAAAAAATATTGAATTAATAAATGCTATAGTTTCTATATTTTTATA
>NW_006399806.1:9570360-9585515 GCF_000299155.1 Elephantulus edwardii | reverse complement strand
AATATTCTATGAAAACAGAGACCAATGTTATAACACATATAAAGAAGAAATTTAAAAAGACAAAGGACTCACATTAAAAATATAACATTTTATAAAAATGACATAAAAAAGACTAATCGATTAAAAGACCTTCATGTTTCTGGATTAAAGGGCCAATTCTGCTCAAATATATACATTAATTTTATACCATTACTACTAGAATCTATTTTTATGGAAAAAAAAGGTGTTATTCTTCTTTGAAAAGAAAAACTATCTAAGAATAAGAAAGAAAATATTGTTAAAAGAGAAACTGTGATGTTTAATATATGTTATACCGTGTATTAAAATACTATCACAATCCTAACATGACTAATACTATTTGTGTGGGAATAAACACCTGGATTAACATAATAGGATACAGAAGCAAGGAACATAACAAATCTATAGTATGTATGGGCTGAAAGCTGATGGTTTGGGCCAATTCTGTGGTGTCACAGGAGAAGGGTTTGTTACCCTGTAAAGCGTGTTGTTTTTCACAGTTTGATAGCGTGTGCACAGAGCATAACTGTTCCACTGAATTTTCAAGGCTGTGATCTTTTTTCTTTTTTTCAATTTTTTAAATTATTATTTCTCATGTGTGTATGTAAAATCAAATCTGACTGGTACAGGAGGCGATTATTCCTTCTTCTTCAGCAGAGAATCTGGTGGATTTGAACCGCGCACCTCTGGGATTGCAGTGCAGCTTCTTGCCACTAGGCCACCAGAGCTCGCCAAAACTGTGATCTTAAGGAAGCAGATCACCAGACAAGTTTTCCAAGTGCCTCTGGATGGGGTCAAACTGCCATCTTTTTGTCTACTAGTTGAGCATTTAACTATTTTTACCACCTGGGATTAGAGTCAAGAACACTCTCTGGAGCTCTTCTACTCAAACATACGGGGTTTCCACATGTATGAATCTACTAATTGACAATGGAATGTTTTTGAAATGCCATCTTAATGCAACAACAACAATAACTCTTAATGCAAGCTAAAAGCAGACGTCTGACTGGGATTTCAATGAAGCATGTCAAGGTTACAGGGAAAACCAGGAATATAAATCCTCAGTGACAACAGCTGAATGATGAGCATGTGGACACACTAAATACTTTTCTCATGACCAATCTTTATAAATTTGAGAAGAAACCCAAACAAGAGGTAGAGTGGAGAAGAGTAATGAAAAATTGGTAATTACATTATAATTAGATCAAATCATATCTGCCCAGCAGAGATATAGGCATGCAAACTTCTAATGCCTTCTATCTTAATTCTCTTATTTTCTTTCTTAGATTTTAAGATGGTCTGTCAGTTATATATTTTCTGTATAATTTCTCTTATTGCCACTTTCATCTACTAACACAAGCTTTCAAAGTGTAAGTGCGTATATTAAGTACAAGGTGCTTACTTCCTAATTTTATTGTTTAAATAAATATTTGTACAACGGCAAAAAAATGTTTGCCATAAGGGCTGCACAATAACCTGGCCTCTTGCCACTTGACTTCCGCTCCCTGAAGAACAGGAAGAAATCTAAAGGGGTTTTCCTTTCAGGCAAAGACTTTACAGGCAGAGAGTTTATAGAGTATTTTATATAGAATGTCTACACATATGTGTAATGTGTATACCTTTCAGCTATGAATCCACATCTATCAAAGCTACATTTAGGTCTTCAATCACTTCTCCCTCTTTCATATTCAGCCAAACAGCTAAGACTTCAAATCTTTTCGTTCCAATTATATGAAAATAATCCAAACAAGACTTAGGTAAACAGGAAGGGAAGCCAAGGGTAACCAGTTAACAATAAATCAAATAGAAAGCCAAGATATCATTAAATAGATTTACATGTGTAACAATAGCATATATTATGGAGCTTAAGCCAAAAAAAACTATTCTTGGAGGGGGAGATATAAAAAACAAAAATTAGATGAAAGGTACTGGTGAGAAGAAGAATTACTGCAGGAGAAGGAGGCAGATAATTCTTTCACTGCATTTCAGAAAGAATGTGGCATCTAAGTTTCAAAAGATCAAAGGCAAATAAAGAAATAGGAAGTCAGCATAAAACAGAATTAGATGAAATGACAGAGGGCAGATTTGTTAAATTTGATCAGGAAAAAAAAGATAACAAATGTGGATGGCAAATACACAGATCATTAGAGGTAGGCCATGAAAAAAGAGCAAGACAATAAAGGAAGGCTCTTCAGAGAGAATGCTTCACTAAGGTATAAGACGACCAACTTTCAGTTTCAATAGAAAAAGAACAGATTAAGAGAACTAAGTCCTGATGAAGTTACTGAACATTAAGTATTCATATACACAAATTCCAAGCTTGTTTAATCAGGTAGCTCCACCAAACACTGTTCACCACGGGTAAGCATTATCACATTTGACACATCAGTGTCACATTGTTCAGCATCACAGCAACCCCGAGTTGCCTATGGACAGCAAATGGACAGACCAGTGGTATGCCAACAAAGAAAGAGTGCACCTCTGAAACCACACAAATTTTCAAAGGCCACAGGTCCGCCCATGGTTCAGGTTCCTTTTGGTTCCCAGCAAGAGGCATCTAATCAGCCCAATAGGACCCAGAGACTTGCCACATCAACAGAGAGAGCGCACCTCTGAAGCCACACGAATTTAAAAAGCTTGGAAGCAGGAGTGGCATCCACTTCCGAAATAGCTTACCTCCAGAAACCCTATGAACGTGGAGAAACGATGAAAGTTATACAGTTGTTCAGGTCTTTCGTTCATAGGGTTACTATGAGTCTTCTAAGACTCAATGACACTTAACAGCAACAACAGAGAGCTCTGTGGGCCAGGTGGATAGAAAGTTAGTTTACCATGTCAAAGGTGGGTGATTTAATCTGTGGCCCTCAGGCCTGGTTTTAATTGTTTTGGGTCAAACATTTTTCTAAGTAGCATAGCACTGGTCTGTCCATTTTCTGTACAGAGGTAACTCGTGGTTGCTGTGATGCTAAATATTGTGACACTGATGTGTCAAATGTGATAATGATTACCCATGGTGGACAGTGTTTGGGGGAGTTCCCCGATTAAACAAGCTCAGAAGCAGGAGTGGCATCCACTTCCGAAACAGCTTGTCTCTGGAAATCCTATGAACTTGGAGAAACAATGAAAGTTATACAATTGTTCAGGTCTTCCATTTATAGGGTCGCTATGAGTTGTCGACAGCACTTAACAACAACAACAACAAACAAATTCAGGCAGACTAAACAGGACAGCAACAAAATAAAAAAACTAGGCTCAAATTTCTATTGAGTCACATTAGATGCTCAGGACAATGACAGATGAGGAGAAAGGCCTACTCCACACATTTCCTATGTTTCAGTAACATTTTACAAAAGATTTAAGGGGCAAGAGAAGCAGAACCAATGGTAGGCATCACATTTTCACTTCTATCTACCTCCCCTCCCACCAACTCTCTGTCCTGTCTTAAACCATAGGAATCTTTTGTTGTTGTTGTTAGTTTTTCATACAGTAAATTAACAATGCTCTATTTTAATTTTAGCACACTCCTGGGATCACATCCAAATAGTTTTTCAAAGCACTTCTAAAATTAAAACCAAAGAGAATCTCTCCAAAACAAAATCAGGTGTCAAAGTGATTTTCATGTTATCTGTATATAAAAGGAAATCTAGTTGGTACTTTTAATTATTTTTTAATTTTTTTAACCAGGTGAAAATGTTATACATTGTCTTTCAGACTATGTCTCCATAGGAAAACACCATTTGAGAACATAAATATATATAATATAAACATTCAGTATGTGTTAACCTGTATCAACTTCAAGATACAGCATTGGTTTTTCTACAAGTTCTTAAAAATAAATAAGGAACAATTTTCAGAAGAGGCAAAAGAAATGTTTTGCATTAAAGTTAAATATTTTGCCCACTGATGTTTGCATAAATGACTTAGAAATTAATTGAAAAGAATCTTCAAGTCATCATTTATTAAATGTTTCAGATGGAAAAAAGTTTCATGTATCAGGCATAGTACTATTTGATTCAGATGAAACATTTGATTTACTATGACAGTTAAGTCTCATTGTGCAGTTTTAACAGAGAAGTAAACAGTGTTGCAGTCAGGTTAGGGCATATACTCAAGGTTGTACAGCTATAAAGTTGGAAAGCTGAATTATAACTTAAATAGCTTTTACTCAAAACCTTCATTCTCTGTTATAATACTATATGCCATCTCCTACACGGATACTTTGAAAATTTGTTTCTATCATATTGCCAACATTTAAATTTGTAAGGATGGAATTAATAATTTCACTTAAAATTGGCATAAAATTCCAAGTCTACTTTTCTTGTGCTCAATGTATTCTGTATCTCATAAATTTCCTTCTCCACAGCACATAAAATGATGAGTAAAATATAACCAAATTCTTTTAAATACGTATCAAAGTTCAAAAATTAACAAAATATTGAAGTGTTCAAAATGAAGAGCAGCTCTACCTACTGATAAAGGATCATAGGAAGAAAGTGTGTATCAGTATGATAGTCAGGTCCACCTAAAATTTTATAATCAGAAAAGCCATTAGCCAGGGAGCAATAGTGTACATTGTGGGGGTGTGCACTGCTGTCCCACAGACCACACCTCCTCAACCTTTGGAATCACATGGAATCTGGGGCAGCAGGGAGAGGAGCAATCTCTTCTGCAATTTACAGTCTTGGAAAGTCAGTTACGTGTCAGTTCTGGCTTGACTGAAATTAGTTTAAGGGTTTTTTTTTTTTGTTTGAGTTAAAACCATTAGCTAGAAATGAAGTTTAAATGATTTCCAGCTTTCAATGTCAAATAATCAGCCCAATGGAATAAGCTCTAACCATTATTTGTAGTACTGATATTATTTGCTTTCCTTTCCTTTCTCCAGAATTCAACTCTTCTATCTAGATCAAAACTGAAGTTACCTACATTTGTACTTCAAGAAGATACAGACACTAGCTAACTGGAATATGCAAAGATTTAGTATTTGCCAAAAAGTAGAGTTCATTTCTTTTTAAATAAATCACTCAAATAAAACCGGACAGCAAGTGGAAGATAAACTTTAGAGTTCTAGTTGACAATCTCATGCATGTACAGGCACATGCACAGCACAGACACATACACAGATATGACACATACTCTCAAAACTAAGTAAAAAGCTAGAATTAACACTCTAAAAATTATCCCTATATTGTGTAAAGGGAGCTCTGGTGGTCTAGCAGTTAGGAGCTGTGCTGCCATCCCAAAGGCTCATGGTTTGAATATACGAGCTGCTCTGTTGAAGAGAAATGGCCAGTCTCCTCTTGTGCAATTTACTGCCTCTGAAAACCTTCTGAAGGATCAGCTATGAGTTGGTTCTCACTCTATCATACACATCAACAAAACCATGGTATATGGGAATGGTGATTAGGGTAAACAATCAAATAGCAAACAAAAGACATTATCTGGCCAACCCCTTAAATGAAGTGAAAAAAGAAAAGGAATTTGAAAGACAATGACTCACCCCTTGTTGTCTTCAGGAGCTGTGTGACAGGCTCTGACTCATAACAACCCTGTGTAGGACAGAATGAAACACTGTCCCATCTGCAACATCGTTACAGTCTCCTTTACGTTAAAGTCTGTTGTTTATGTCATTGGGTTAACCATCTCAGTGTGGACCTTCCTTTACTTTATGAAGCATGATGTCTGTCTTTCTCCAGGGACTAGTTTCTCCTGATAATATTCCCAAAGTAAACGATATGAAGCCTCGCCATATTTGCTATTAAAACAGATTCTGGTTCTATTTCCCCCAGCAGAGTGAAAAAGATAAGGGAGTAGGAGGCATTATTCCAGGAAGTGTGAATTTAAAGATAGTGGGTTGAGGAGAAATGGAGAAGCTCCTAACAGGAAGCCTCGCTGGAGATCATTCAAAAACAGCTAGAACATCAACAGAGGACTTACTGCTAGAAATTCAGGCTGGATTTAGAAGAAGCCATGGCATGGAGATATCATTGTTGATGCCAGATAGATCTTGGCTGAAAGCGGGAAACACCAAAGGGATGCCTATTTGTGTTTTAATGACTATGTAAAGACATTTGACTGTTTGGATCATAACTAATTAAGGCTGACATTGAGAAGAATGGGAATCCCAGAACACTTAACTGCATTCATGTAAAATCCATACCCAGACCAAGAAGCTGCAGTGGGAACAGATCAAGGGAACACTGCGTGGCTTAAAATCAAGAAAGATCTGCAGCAGAGCTGTATCTTCTCTCCATAACTATTCCATCTGTATACAAAATAAATAATTTGAGAAGCTGGACTTTACGAAGAAGAGTTTTACCTCAGGATTGGAAGAAAACTTATCGACAACCTGTGTTAAGTAGATGACACAAGCTTGTTCACTTACAGTGTCGGGCAGAAGAGAGTATAGTCTTCAGTATGGGTTATATCTGAACATCAAACCACCAAAAATCTTGACCACTGGGCCAAAAGGCAACATCACACAAGTTGGAGAAGAGATAGAAATTGTCAAATGTCTTCATCTTGCTTGTATCCACAGTCAACACCTTTGGCACCAGTGACCAGGAAATCAAAAGAG
Source organism: Elephantulus edwardii (assembly GCF_000299155.1). Classification (NCBI taxonomy): domain Eukaryota; kingdom Metazoa; phylum Chordata; class Mammalia; order Macroscelidea; family Macroscelididae; genus Elephantulus; species Elephantulus edwardii. Next base: position 9,578,923 of record NW_006399806.1, on the reverse strand, counting down.
GTATTGCATTGCTGTCAGGGATCTCTCCAAAATGCTGAAGAGCAAAGATGTCAGTTTGAAGACTGAGATGTGCCTGATTTAAGCCATGGCCTTTTTAATCATCTGCTATGCATCTAAAGTTGGACAATGAATAAGTATAACAGAAGAAGAATCAAATTTTTGAGTTATGATGTTGGAAAAAGAGTGCTGAGCAGCCCATGGATTTCTAAAAGGACAAACAAGTATGCCTTGGAAAAGGTGCAGCCAGGGTGCTACTTGGAGGCAAAAATAGTGAAACTTTGTCTGAATATACCTTGGGCATGTTGTTAGGAGGGGCTGGTCCTTGCAAAAGGACATCATGTTTGGAAAAGTGAAGGGTCAGTGAAGGAGTGGAAGACCCTCAAGGAGGTGGATTGACACAGTGGCTCCAACAGTGGGCCTGAGTGTGTCAGAAATGATGTGGGGAGCATATGATAGAGGTGAGATCAGATCCACTGTACATAGGGTCTTGTGATATGTCATAGTCGATTCTACAGCAGTTAACAATAACAACATTAAAGTTATAAAGAGACAGGAAGGAGGCCTCATCCACAGAAACGCTTGCATTAAAGAGCTAATGCTTTTGGGTTTTATAGTTTAAGGATCAAGCCAGGGTGCTACATTTTCAGAAGAGAACTGTTCAGTGTGCCTAAATGAGAAATTCTGAAACTCTCCAGAAAAGGAAATTATTTCTTGGCTTTCATGTATGGAAGAAAAAGACAAACAAAACAAAACCAAAACACAAGACCTCATACTCTTTGTCCCAGAATGTTACTCCTTCTGCTAGAGAAAGTAAAGGTGACTCTAGGTAGAGGATGGATGAGGTAGAAGAACTTGACTTCTAACATCCAACAAAAACAAGGGGAAGTGAAGAAATCCCTGTGAAAATAATTTCCTCCTTTCAAAAAATGTCATCAAGTATAACAAAGCACTTAATAATTATGTTTTATGTAAAAAGCTGTTTTTCTTTATTTACTTTTGGGGTTTTTTTCCCCACTCACATTGTGTTTTTAAAATCATTCCTATATATTGTTTCTTATAAAATTAATCATCTTTGATCTATGCCCATTATCACCCTGTCATTTTGGGTCCCCACTGGATCCTTCCTAATTCCTCTGCCCCCTCTCTCCACTCACCAAACTGGAATCCCATGATTTCTCGCCTTCTTCTTCGCCCTCAGCCTCATGAACTCCTCCCCTCCCTTCTTTAGATATCCACACATACCTTACATTTTATCCTTCTGGTTTTACAATAACTGTCTTAGGCAAGACTTGATCATCTTTATAATAGTTTTAACATTCTTCTCTGCAAATGCAAAGTATTGTGCTCATGTTCACTTTAGGAAGGAGACCTGGTGTCACAGTGGTTACACCAGGTGTTTCGACTATTAACCTAAGCATCAGTAGTTTGAAACAGCTGGGAAAAAGATGTAGTAGTTTGCTTCCACATGAATGTACAGCCTTGGGTATCTGATAGAAGGAATTATCTGACTCACAATGAGTCAGAATTGACTTGATGGCATGAGTTGGGTATAAATTTAAATACACACATATTTCTACGAGTCATTAAAATATTTTCTAAAGGAAAGGAATTAGAAGAACAACATTACAAGACATATTACTATCCTTAAGAGTATAAGAGTATAATTATCTTTTCTCCTCAGGACTGCACAGCAATGAACAGAATGCAAAGTTCACTGTGACCTGCTGAAGGTAAGGGAAATGATTCAATAAAAATACGATCACAGGCAACTAAGACCCAAATAACTCAAGTGTAATTCTTATAATCAGAACATAGCTACAAAAGGAGATACATGTCATGACATGCTAGACATTACTATTTATGACCCAATTTGATATTACTCTCCTTTAAAATGTCATTAAATTTTTTTAAAGCTGTTCATCGTTGTCTTTTGTTTCATTTAAAATTATTGTTATTCTAACAGTTTCTACATCAGATCTCTGAAAGGAATAAATAAAAATAAAGGAGGGGGAAAAAGGAAGGGGGGAGGATATAGAGGTAGGAAGGGAGGAAAGGGAGGAAAAAGGAAGAATAAGTGAATAAACACATAAATAGTGAGTGACCCTAATTAACCACTTAATGGACTACAATTACACTTCACCTGGAGAAAGACATCAGGCTTCAAAGTTGTTCAGTGCCAACGAATTGAGTATGACTGTTAGGTCCCTAAGAACCACAGACCTGAACCCAGTCTTATCCTATGGAATCTTCACCATCTCTGGCAAATTTGATCCCACTGCTGCTGTCACTGTGTCAATCCATCTCATTGGGGGTTTTCTTCTCTGTTGTTGACCCTCCACCTTTCCAAGCACGATGTTGTTTTCCAAGGAATTGCCTCTTCTAGCAATATGTTCAAAGAGGTTGTAGTAAAGAGGAAAGATCTTAAAGGAGATGACTGACAGTTGCTTTAACAGTGGGTTCAAGCACAGTAGAGATTCTGAAAATGGTGCAGGGTCTCATTTGTTATTCACAGGGTCACTCAATGATACCAAACAAAATTGTACTTGCCCCACTCATTCACTAACTCATTGCCATCTACCTGGACCCTACCCATAGTTAGCCCTCCAGCAAGTTTCTGAGGCTGTAAAATTGCATTGGAGGAAACTGCCCACCTTTCTCCCTGCCATGGATTTGACCCTGATGGTGGATTCAAACTGCCAGAGAGGTGTGACCTTTGAGTTGCAGCACAGCTTTTTAAGACTACACCACTACTAGTAGTAGACTACACTACTATCAACATAGTGGTAGCAATTTCATTCTCACCTAATGAATCACCTTCTTCCTAGTATGCAGGGGCTAGCTTGTTTATTCCAAGATTCTGGTCACCACTGCCTCTTCCAGTCAGAGGAGTGTCAGAACTTTGCCACTTCTAAGTGTACTGCCAACTTATTTCTAATAAATCTCTGTGCAAGTCCATATATAAAATATCCAAGTGCACTACAACTATAATTTACTTTGCAATGCTAACCAAAGAAGAACATTAGAATTTAATGAATCTTTTCATCATATATGCTAGACATAACAAAGATTTTTCCTCCTAAGCTTTTCCTCCAAAGAAGACTGTGTACCATATATATGTCTTTACAAACTATATTATAAAATGCTCTAAATGTTTCATAATGACAATATGCTGTCTAAGAGAAATTATCCTGAAATTACATCAGTTAATACTAGCTTATGATTTTTGGTCAAGATAACTTCAGAGAGAAATAGAAGTCAAAGAAATGTAATAGACATATAATGATTCCCAGGAGAAGGAACTCATACTTTTAAGGGTTAAGAATTATGAGTAAATATTTTAAGCATCATTTAAAAGAACAATTCAGAGAGCCAATAATGGCAAATATTTAAAGTATAAATTAGGAGACTTCTAAAAAGAATTCTCATGACCACTGAGTCAGAACTGATCTACAGCTAAACCTTTAGTGGTGTTGTTGTCTGTTGTGTACACTGAGTCAGACTCGACCATTAGCTGACCCTCTAAGTGGGTTTTCAGAGGCAGTAAATCACATAGAAGATGGCCCATATTTCTCCACTGTGTCAATCATAACAAAATAGCTAACATTGGGAAGAACATGAATTCTGAAACACTAAATTGTGCTTATGTGAAATCTATACATAGACCAAAGAAGAGTTGTGTGACCAGAACAAGGGAAACTGCTTGGTGAGGTTTTCTGTTTTCTTCATAGTGAGATATAATTCACACTGAAGGCTGCAGTTCAAGATCTTTCAAGTTCTCTTGGTTTTCAGCAAGCAAGGTTCTGTCATCTGCGTAACACAGGTTGTTGATAAGTCTTCCTCCAACTCAGATGCCACTTTCTTCTTCTTAAAGTTTAGAAGCATGAATGATTTGTTCAGCATAAAGATTAAACAGGTATGGAGAAAACATACAGCACCAGCACATGCTTTTTAAAAATTTTAAACCATGCATTGGTTCTCTTGTTTTGTATGGACAACAGCTTCTTAGTTTATGTATAGGTTTTGCATATGCACAGTGTTCTGGAATTCACATTCTTCTCAATGTTAGCTATAATTTGTTATGACTGATACAGTCAAATGTCTTTGCTTAGAGAATAAAACAAAAATAGACATCTTTCTGGAATTCCCTGCTTTTAGTCAAAGTCCATCTAATGCTAGCAGTGATATTCCTTGGTCTATGGCCTCTTTGGAGTCCAGCTTGAATGTTTGGCTATTCTCTGTCGAAGTACTGTTTTTGCTGTTTCTGAATAATCTTCAGCAATATTTTACTTATATACTATATTAATAATATTTCTTATATTCTTAAAAGGGAAGGAATGTTGAAATCAGATAATCAGAAATATCAATCAGATCAAGCCGTAATTCAGTCTGATTCAAAGACCTCCAACTACCCCAAATGTGATAAACATAGCAAATGATTACACTGACCCTAAATCATTACCTCTGCATCAACAAGGTAAGGGGGGATGTTTCACAAACTATTTCATGAGCATCATATCAGGACAGGTACGAAAAAAGGAGAAATAAGTAAAACATATGTAAAGACAGGTGGCCTGGAATGGATGGTCCCCAGGGATTGTTGGGAGATGGACTCAGATGAACACTGCATTAAAACAGATGTAAAGAACTATCTGAAAGTCATATACAATTAGGCATTATATGTATGACAACAGTCTAGAACAAGAGGTGCATTGCAGGGTGGATTGGGGGAGGGGGAGGAGAACAGGGGAAGAGAATGTTTAAAAATGAAAAAAAAAAATTATTTTAAAAATGGCCTTTTAACAACAACAGTAACACAAACCAGAACCAGCAGAGGATACTAACATGTCAGAGAAAAAAGTGAACACAATAAAATCTGTCAGCAACAAGAGTGGGAATTTGAACTGTTTGCATTATTTTTCTTTAAACTGTGTTAAAGTTATAATAAAATTAATATCTTTAAAAATGGTCTTTTATGGGGGGAGCGAGAAAAAGAAAGAGAGAGGATAGCAACTATGAGATGAAAGGTACCACACACACTGCATTTAAAAGTGGGCTTTGTACCATGGTATAAAGGGAAGTGGTAAGATTAATTTTGTCTGTGAGAAAGATTCACTGTTTTTACTACCTACAATACAGTTAAAACTCTTGCCCTCAGCTTTCTCAGTGTGACATTCCTGTTTAATGTCTTGCTATTTCCACCAAATAATTTACAAAGACATTGCCACTCAAACAGATCATATTCTTTTAGATACATACTGAAGTTTCTACCCTTATTTTGAAATTATCCTTTTCAAATTAAATAACTGACAGACATTTGATATAAGGCAGTGTTTTGCTGAAGGGACATTTTAACAGCACCACGCTAAGCAGTGTTAATACTTCCTACTGACTTATGCTGTTCACTAATTTTCCACAACATTAACCACCATTTGACATGCCATCTGCCCCTTGCTCCTCTCTCCAGAATGCAAGCTGTATGAAGGCAGGGATCCCATTCAGTTTGTTTGCTATTAAAATGCCAAAATTTAGAATAGGACCTGTAAGGAGAAAAGACTCAGAATACAATTATTAGAAAGGATTTTAAACACACACACACACACACACACACACACACACACACACACAAGAATAAGTTGAAGTCAATTCAAATAAGTAATAGCACAGAAGTTTGAAAATTAGAAAAAGCAAGAAAAAACAAAAAACTATGAGTGAGTTAGTATTGTTTGGGAAGTACTTGAGTAGTAGAATAATGGAACAAAGGAGTGTGGAGAGAGAATATAATTAAGAGTTTTAGAAAATAAAATCAAATGGTAGATTAAAGTTCTGGAATATTATGGTACAATATGAACTATTACATGGAAAATTCCCAAAGAAAATAGTCCCTGAGTATTTTTAGAAGGTCCTTCAAAAAAAGCTTCTACAACATGCTTTCTGTGATGAAATTGATGATTCTTTAAAATTCACTTGGGAGATCTTTGGACTAAAAGACAAATAAAGATTTCTGATTGAACTTGTGCTTCAGTATTAGAAGTTTTAGTGTATGTACAGGGAACTTTGGTCACATAGTTGGTAAGGAATTGTGCTGCCAACCCCAAAGCATGTGGTTAGAATCCACCAGCTGCTCTGTGGGAGAGAGATGGCAATTTCCTCTCCTGTGATTTAAAGCCTCTGAAAACTTGCTGGAGAGGCAGCTATGAGTCAGTTCTGATTTGACGTCATATTAACAATAACAACAGTGTTATCTGAAGCAAGTATTCAGTGAAATAATGATGAAATGATGACTGTTCTGGGATTCAGAATACTTCCAGGATTTTTCTTCTGGCTCTCACATAAACTAGATGGATGATTGTGTAAAAAAGTTCTCATGTCTGAAACCTAGATTATTGAAGACTCCTAAGGGTAAAGTTGAAATAGAAAGAGGAAAATGAAGAGTAAAACTTGAAAAATCAATGTTTGATCTTCTGAGAGAGTAGTTTTATTCTTTTAACAAATATACTGCATCTCCTTCTGCTAGACCATGCTGCAAATTATAAAAAATTGAGACTTGATCACTGCATTTGAGTTTATAGAGAAAACAAATTGCTAATTGACACATTACAAAATATTCAGTAATTTGTTTAACAGAATGAGACCTTATAAAGTGTAATGGAAATATAGAAAAAAATCTATTTTGTCCAATGATGCTAGCAAAAATTTTAGAGAAGTGGTAACATTTTTAACAAGCTTTCAAATTAAAAAATTATTGGTTTAAGTACAGTATTTTCCAAAAGAAGATACATATAGCATACTAATTGAAAAGGCACATTTTAGATAACACACTAGAGAAATGTTTATTATAAAGTGTACATATGTTGACATATTTCAGGCAAAACCCCTTATAAATCAGTATAAGGCCCATAATTTCACAGTGGGTTTTTAAAAAATATAGTCAAGGAAATAGAAAAATGAAGCAAGGAAGGATTATTTCTGCCTAACTTTATTAATTTTCATTAAAGCAATTTTTATATTACCTACCATTCCCCCCCCCCCAATAATGTCAGCCATGCTGGTGAAGTTTTTGAAGGTTCCTAACAACAATACTACAGGGGAAAGGATTCATTAATAAAATTCTTAATCAAATGGATTCTTATTTCAAATCTTATATTGCTTTAATAAGAGCTGGAGAAGCAAGTCATGCACCCGACTGATGGGCAGAATCCATTTTCAAGTTGGAAGGAGCTCTAATTCACAAATAAGGAGACCAATGCCTAGAAATGGTTAATGACATACTTAATGTCAAACAAATGATGAGTGGCGAAGCCTAGATTCCACCCTGCAATGTTTAATTACATGTCAGTGCCCTTTCCACAGAATCTACTTAAAAGGCAATATAGATGACTGGAAGTTGTGTATCTTCTTACAACAGACTTTGAAATGCTAGAAATCCAAAACTTGATGAATAGCCACTGTTAACTTTATTCAGATATTCAAACATGAACAATATTTAAACAAAACAATTAAAAACAGAAAAAAGGCTAGAATTTTCTGATTCTTTATAGATACTGAACTTAATATTATATTATTAAAGAAAATATTAGAATTACCTCCAAGGACCATGCCAGCCTGGCAGCATTTTCTAAGGCGACATGCTGGGCAGTTTTTTCTGCGAATTTTATCAACAATGCAATCATTTCTTCCGGCACATAAATAGTTATGCTGCCCTATAAATAGAAAACAAAGAAAAGTTACTGACAATCGCAAAAGACCACTAGACATTGCATGCAATGACAATCAAAAGAAATGGGCAGAAATTACTGAAACAATTTATATATTGCCATATCATTTATCTTTACCATTCTATGAGTTATACTTGGGGATTGGCATAAATACCCATTTTGGCTAATTCACATGCCCACAGGTTGTTCACCTAATGACTGACTTCCTCACAACATTACTTCTGCAAGTACATGAATGTCAGGGCTTTCTACAGTCCTTGTCACCATCAGCCTGTTGCTCAGCATAAGTGACTGTTAGTAATGCAATGAACTTCCTTAAGACTTGCCAGTGTTTCTAGGACCTTGAGTCAGAACACTTAAGAATTGATTCTAGCATCCCCTTAATGATCTGCTGTGCATGATTTCCATGTGTCGATATCAGATTTCTCTTAGTTCTTTCTATAACCTCAGCATTAGCTACACACATGTTATATATTAGTTACTGAAGATCATCAAACTCTAGCAAGACATTTACTCCGATATTTAAGACTTTAAAAAATAGATGTCAGAGTGAAAGAGTTCTGCAGAAAGGCTTAATTTTATTGGAAAATCCAGCACCATCTCACTCTGTTTAATGAATGAGAATATCATGTAAAAATATTACCAATTGTACTGACTTTACTGCCTGGATTATTTTGTCCACAAATTAGAAAGTATGAATGGAAATAATAATGAAGGGAGAAAATTTAGAAAAATTGAAGGAGAAGACTATTACAGAAGAATTATGGATAGAGTACATCTGGCAGCAGTTATTAAATAAAAGAGAATGTCTCATTTTTCAAAAGACCTAGCATATGAATTTAATATTA
>NW_006399806.1:9569358-9570260 GCF_000299155.1 Elephantulus edwardii | reverse complement strand
CTCTCAGGGAGGAGTGATAGGGAATGTCAAGGGACACACTGACAAAGGAGATTAATCAGAACTGGCTTTGACAAGCACTGTGGTAATTGGACAATAAAAACAGACATTCGGGGGGAGGGGGGAAGAAGAACGAACTGGGGAGCAGGGTAGAGAAAAACAGTGCAACAATAAATGAATGAAAACCCAAAATCTCTGTAAATGTTCATTAAAATGAATAAAATTTAATAATAATTAAAAAAATAAAATTGTAAACTTTAAAAATACTTCTGTCTAAATGTGTAAGCACTAATTGGGAAATTTCCTTTGAGTTTCCTTATTTCCCAAGCATACCTACTATGTTTTTATAATTTCTCTAAAATACATCATGTGTCTTTTAACATCAATTTATATATTTATCATCTTTAAGCAATAAAATAATTAATAAATATTATGGAATTCTTCCTATGGTGCTTTCAGTTAATATTATAAGTAGATTCATTCTTCTGGCCAAAGTTTGCAGTTAAAAAACACACAGGTACATTAGTTATGTGATAAACAAGCAGAGGAAGGGTGTTTCCATGGGATGAAGGCTAAACTGTAATGGGGCACCTAAAAACAAAATTACTGAGTCAGGTAAATTTTGGAAAAGAACAGATTATCTTTTATTATAAATGTACTTCTCCAAGAATTTGTGCTCATGTATATTGATATATTGTTCATTCTTTCATTTAAGGGTACAGCAATTTGTAACTTAGGCTTTCTTCTCAAATATAGTATGTTATGGAAAGGAATTGTGTCCTCCCAAAATAATACCTTTTTTTAAATATATTTTTTATTGGGAAAAACATATTGGGGGTACAAGGAGGTGAGGGTTGGGGGCAGAAGGGTGAGGATGGGCCAGGACGCAGTTGCAGAGCTGCACA
>NW_006399806.1:9562455-9564206 GCF_000299155.1 Elephantulus edwardii | reverse complement strand
AAATATTATTTTATTTCATTTTTAATGAAAGTTTACATAAAGGATAGGTTTTCATTCACTCACTGATGCACATTTTCCTCCCTCCTTCTCCTCTTACCCTTCCACAATTTATTTTGTAGTGTACTTCTTGTTTCACATTATTGTCATACATGCAATGTCTAATCATACATTCCTTTCAAAAGGCTTTTCCTTTATATGTTCCAGTGCAGTGCTCATTATCTACTGACCTTGATGTTCTTCTTCCCCCATGTCAGTTGTATTTTATAACAGCAGTCTTATGCAGTATTTGTACTTTTGTGATTGAAATATTTCACTCAGCATGATGTCTTTCAGACTCATCCATGTTGTATAGTGTTTTACAAGTTCATTGTTTTTCAATGCTGCATAATATTCCATTGTGTGAAAGTACCAGAGTTTTTCTATACATTTGTTTGTTGATGGGCACTTTGGCTGCTTCCATGTCTTCACCATTATGAATAATGCTACAACAAACATGAGCTAGTATACATTTGTTTGCTTCATGGCTTTTTGTTTGTTTGTGTTTGTTTAGACTGTATTCTAAGTAGTGAGATTGCTAGGTCAAATGGTATTTCTATTTCCAACTTGCTGAGAAAGTGCCAGACCATTTTCCATAGTGATGGTATACCATTTTACATTCCACCAGCAGTGAAGGAGAGAGTTCCAATCTCTCCAAATCCTTGCTGGCATTTGTTGTTTGTTGCCCTGTTGAACTCTGCTTTGTTACTGGGTGAGATGAGTCTCATTGTTGTTTTGAATTGTATCTTTCAATTAGCTAGATATTTTGAACATTCCTTCATGTGTTTGTTGGTATCTGAATTTCTTCTTTGGTGAATTGTCAAGGCATCACACTTTGTGATTTCAAATCCCACTACACAGCCATAGAATCCAAAACAGCATGATCCTGGCACAACAACAGACACATTGATCAATGGAATAGAATCAAGAACACAGAAATCAACTCATTTACCTACGCTCAACTGATTTTGACAAGGAGATAAAATCAATTAGGTGAAGAAACTACAGACCCTTTAACAAATGGTGTTGGCAATCAGGGAAACCATCTGTAGAAAACTAAAGCAAAACCTACACCTTACACTATACACAAAAACTTGAGGGGTATCAGGAACCTAAGTAAAACTTCAGTAAGATTAAAACCAAAGACTATAAATTTCATCACAGAAAAACTAAGAACAAACTAAACTAAGAAGCCCTAATGTACAGCATGAACAGACTTCCAAGCATAACAAAAAAATCTACAACCAGGAGAGTATAAATAAATAAATAGGACTTTCTAAAAAGCAAAGCACTATGCACATCAAAAAAAACTTCTCCAACAGGGTAAAAAGGATCAACAGAGTGGGAAAATCTATTTGGCAATGCCATATCTGATAAGAGACAAATTTAAAGTTTATGTTGCACCTCAACAAGAAAAAGGCAAACAATCCAATCACAAAATGGGTGTAAAACATAAACAATGATAACTTTTAAAATACTAATATGTTACATTTAGTAAAATAAGAAACAGAATTTCTTTAGCTTAAAAAATTGTAAACTATGCACACCCATGTTTACTGCAGCTTTGTTCACAATAACAAGGAGTTGGAAACAACCTAAGTGCCCATCAACAAACGAATGGATAGAAAAGCTGTGGTATATTCACACAATGGAATACTATGCTGCATTGAAAAACAAGGAACTCATGCAATATTATTCAAAATGGTTGACTCTGG
>NW_006399806.1:9533435-9558714 GCF_000299155.1 Elephantulus edwardii | reverse complement strand
CAACGAGCTTAAAGCCCCTGATGGCTCTGGGCGCTGACTCTCAACAGTGGCTATGGATAAAGTCACAAAATATTACTTTTTAATGTTAATCTTTTTCTTTGTAGATGTAGCACTAATTGTAAATAGTGATTTCTTTAATGAGATCATATCATTGAATCCAGTTTGGATATATGTGGTGTTAGCCTAAAAGTAAACTTTTTTTTTTTTTTTAGCAACTACAATTAGCCCCTTCTGGTCTCCAGCTATCTTAACTGTAGATACATGGTCTTGCAAGTCATCATGACTCTGCAAATCATCAAGAGCTGTGGGACTACAATAAGAGAAAGAATGCTTCCCACACTGGGCAGCAAGACTTGAGGCCAGCAAGACTTGAGGGAGACTGGAGCAAGACCACGGTGAGAATGAGAGCCTAGTGATGGTGGCAGAGAGACTGGCTATGCTGTGGAAAAACATTGGCAAGGTGTAAACAGAGGAGCCCTGAGATAAAGACCACAGTTAAAGTTTTTTGCTCTTCTTGCCAGATGTTTGATGGAGAAGCTGACTTGTAACTACTTAGAGGTAACTCTTGCTGGGTAATTTGTATTTGACTGCTGAACTGAAACTGGACTATATAATCTGTATGCTGAGAAATTTGTTTGAGAGGCTGGTATCTATATAAAGAAGAATGTGGTATCAGGATCAGAGAAAGACTCATCAATAACCTGTCTTATGCAGATGACATAACCTTGCTTGTTGAAAGTGAGGAAGACTTGAAGCACTTATTGCAGAAGATCAAAGAACACAGCCTTCACTATGGATTGAATTGCAATGTCAAGAGACAAAGATTCTTACCACTGGACCCATGGGCAACATCATGATAGATGGAGAAAAATAATGACACTGTTAAAAATTTCCTCTTAATTGGACTCACAATTACCACCCTTGGTACCAGCAGTCATGAAATGAGGGGATGCATTGCACTGGGAAAGTCTGCAGTTATGGACCTCTCCAAATTATTAAGGAGTGATGTCAGTTTGAGGTCTAAGGTGCATTTGATTCAGTCCATGGTCTTTCCAATCACTTGGTATACATCTGAGAGCTGAACAATTAATAAGGATAACAGAAGAATTGATGCCTTTGATATGTGGTGTTGGAGAAGAAAACTGAACATCCCATGGACTGCTAAATGAACAAACAAATATGTACTGGAAAGGGTGAACCATAGTGCTCTTTGGAGGCAAGGATAATGAGGTTTTACCTCACATACTTTAGGCATGATACTAGAAGGGGCCATTACTTGGAGATGGTCATGATGCTTGGAAAGGTAGAGGGTTTGCAAAGGTGAGGAAGACCCTTGACCAGGTGGATTGACATAGTGACTGTTGCAATGGGCACTAGTGTGTCAGGAGGTGTGAAAATGGCACAGAATAGGATGGGATTCAGATCTGTTATGTTCATTAGGGGTTGTACTTGACTCACTGGCACATACATAACAACAACAAGAACTACAACTTGAGTCTATGAGTCAACAACGGATAAAAAATCTTGCTGTTGATATGGCTTTAGAGGCACCATGAGATTGGTCTTCAGGCTCTTTATCTGCTTTCTGCTCTGGCAAAGTGAGGGATTATGCTATTCTTACTCCTTCTGGCTCATTCAGAGAGACAGACACTTATGGTCTTGCGCCCCCTTGTCCTGTTTCCTCTTCTTTAGATATTTGGTGTCATAAGTGGGATTCATTGCCTCAGACTCATAGACCCATGGTTTGATTTTGTGAATGTGGGGCTTGGGAAAATGTACAAGTAAAATGGTTATTATTTCTTTCTATGAGGAGTGGGAGAAAAACCTAAAAGATTAATTTTACTGTTGTTAAGGTAGAAAGAATAGTTGAGAAGCTGCTTTATGATCTGAAAAAGGAAGATGTGTGCAGTCCTGCATTGGAGGCTGATGCCTATTTGGACCTAGTCACAGATGGCTGAGGCTGTGCTGACCAGAAGCCAACCAGCTGAAGAGAAGATATGTAAGATATTTCATTCTGAGAGGTAGTGTTAGTTGCTGTGACCTAATGATTTGCTCTGGACTAGATCCTTGCTTATAGATGTGGATTCAACTGTAATCGAAGAAAAATTTCTGATAACTGAAACTAAGAGGCAGCACGAAACTAAGTGGGTGACAGAACTCATATCTACATTACCTGCCTCTCACAGACTTGAGTGGGCTAATGAAATATGACCACTTACACTACACTAGCTATGATTAATCATTGGCTGTCCCAACCAAATGTTAGGCTGTACAAATGTCAAAGCACATACACTGTTACAATTAAAATATAGTACGTAAAATGAAATCTGCTGCAAAAGACCTCTTTAAAGTGTTAAATAACAAGGACCTCAATTTAAGTACTAAGGTGTGCCTGATGTAAACCATGGTATTTTCAATTACTTCCTATGCATGTGAAAGTCAGACAATGAATAAGAATGGCAGGATAATTGATATCTTTGAACCGTGGTGTTGCAGGAAAATATTGAGTATCTCATGGACTGTGAAATGAACAAGTCTGTCCAGGAAAAAGGGCGACCTGAGTTCTTACCATTGTTGTTGTTATGTGCCGTCGAGTCGCCTGCGACTCATAGCGACCCTATGTACAACCATTAAGGATAGTAAAATTTCTTCTCACATACTTTGAGCACATTGTGAGGGGCAAGTTTTTAGAAAAAGATATTATCTTGGGGGACACAGAGGGTAAATGAAAGATAGGAAGACTCTCAAACGAGGTGCAGTAACACAATGAGGACAACAATAGATTTGAGCATGATGAATATCATGAAGATAGTAGATAGTGCAAGGTAGAGCAAGATTCAAATCTGTTGTTCTTAGAGTCGTTATAAGTCACGGTACCTAACAACAACACCAAGTCAAATTCATTTCTGTACAGATAATTTCCAGTCACCAGAACGTCATTGAGCAGAGTAGTAATGCCCCTTAAGGTTTTCAAAGCTATAAATCTTTGCCGAAGCAGACATTACATCTTTCTCTCTTTGAATGGCTGGAAGGATGCTCAGTTAATCATTTGGTTAGCAGGTGAGTACTTTAACCACACAGGCCTCCTTATAGAATCTCTTCTCTGAGAGATCTTCTAGTTTTGCCAGTTTCAACCACAGGTGAATGACATGGGGCCCAGATGAAATCTCTATATTAAAGTGTTTGACCAAGAGTCAGAGCCACCAAGAAGGGCAGGGAAGCAGAAAAGGCTATTCCCTTACCTATATCATGCCATTAAATGTCTGGTTGTATATGCAAGTGAAGAAACATATATACATGCCCAAATGCTATATTCTGACATTATCCTAGCAGCATGCAAAATACTGAAACAAAGAAGCTAATCTATTTACATAGGAATCCAACAAAATGCCTCCTCCCCTCACTTGCCTTCAAGCTATAGCCTTCAATTTATATTTTGGGTTTGAAAAATATACCCATATCCGTTTCTACTTGCTTATTACTCAAAAACCACAGGTTGATGGCTCAAACATTTTTGCTTTTCCTCAATCATAGCACTGTCAGTAGAGAACAAGTCTGCAAGTCACTATATTAGATCAAAATGAAAATCTTAATTCACATTGAGGATTAGAGGCCAGGTATTACCAGTTTACATGTGTCTGAAATGTCACAGACATTGTAAAGGGGGCAAGCTCCAAGTGAGAAGAATAACTCATGTTATTGACTAGGATATAATCTTGGAAGAGAAAACCGATGGAACAATAATTAAGAGCTCACCTGTGAAACAAAAGATCCTTGATTCAAACTTAACAGCTCCTCTGTGGAAGAAAAGACTTGGCAATCTCTTCCCATATGGATCACAGCCTGGGAAATCTTATAAATGAGTTTTACTCTTTCATATTGGGTCTCTATAAACCAGAATTGACTTAACAATATAAATCAACTGTCCTAGAGGAAAGTGGATAATGACCTATGGGGGGAAAATTCTTATCTTGTGCATGGGGTTGCCATGACAGTATTTCCATTTAACAACAACCAACAATAAGAGTAGCTATAAGGAATTTTGGATTTTGGCGGAAAAGATACAGAATATGTTGCCTTATGAATAAAGAGAAATGGGCACTGATCATCATATATGAAGAATATGACAACTGAAAGATGGGACAAGAGTTACACTAAACTAGAGAACAGTGAGAGCAGAGACTGGAAACTCCCCTTTCTTACACCAGAAACTTGCCAAAATCCACCTCAAACCAGAGGACATGACCAGAATACTGGTTTTATTTATTAGAAAAACTTGTAGTCAATATAAAATTTTTTAAACTCATTGCTGTCCAGTCGGAACCATCTCATAGCAGACCCTCCAGCAGGTTCTTGGAAGCTTTAAATTGCACAGGAGGAGAGTGCCCACCTTTCTCCTGAAGAGCTGCTGGTGGATTTGAACCTCTAGGGAGGCACAGTCTTTAGGTGAGTAGCACAATTACCTGGGGACTATGTGGCCAAAAGGTGAGCAAATTCCTATACTCTGACATATCTGAGAAGTGTGAACTTCAATTTGTATCTGAGAATAGATGTTACTTTCACTCAAAATTAGCAATTCAACATGACAAAATTCTTACCAATACCAGCACTAATTACCTCAAAGCAGAAGTCAAGTTTTCATTCCTTGCTATCAAGCCAATTTTGGTAAAACTCATAAAAGGTCTTTCTTTCTATATAAAATTTAACCAACATATGTGTAACTTTCTCCATTATATTAGCTTGAAACAGTAAGTTTTTTTAATACATAAAATAAACTTTCATTTGTGTGGTAAATTCACTACTTTATTTATATCACCTTATTTCTGTAATAGCTATAAAATCTTAAGTCATTTAACTGCTCAAAACGTCTTTTCTTTTTTGATAAAAGTTGCCTTAAAGGTTAAATAAAATAATATATAAAACATCAGTAGCACTATGACAGACACAGAATAAATGTTTAAGAGGTAATAATAATGAAGTTTAGTACAAATATTTATTGAACATTTATCAGGTACCAAAATTATTCCATGCAAAGAAGATCCTAAGAGCTTACTTTCTATAGCCAATACTTTGGTTTAACTTGTTTCACAACTTCTTCTGAAGAAAGCAATCTCTATGGGTTAAATATCTCCTTTCTATTAATCACACATGTTATCCAACAGCATAGTGATAAGGTTATATGCTTTTGATTAAAATCAACATACACTTAAATTCTCATCCCATCGCCTTGAACAGATAGACTTTGGAAAGATTATCTAATCAAGGTCTTTGTTTTCCCACTTAAAATATGGTGATAACCTTCATTTAGTGGTATTAAGAATATATGAGCATGAAGGTATGAACTCTGCATAATTGAATTTTTCTGCTTTTTATGGCTTTCAATATTGATTTCAACTGCTATTGGTATCTTATTATAGTGATTTATTACCTCATTTTCTTAACTACAGCTTATCTAGTAATAACCTTCACAATGACTATGATCTTTTGTCTTAATCCACAGGCAGATTATTGTTAAAAATTTTTCTCTTTCCTTTGGAAATAAATTTAAGCATGCTCTTCCTAAAATCTAGTCTACTTGTTGCTGATTCAAACTAAATCCCCTTGCTATATAGAGTCTCTTCTGACCCATAGCGACCCTGTTCTTCTTACAGAGTAGAACTGCACCATGGGGATTCCAAGGCAGTGATCTTTACAGAAGGGAGCTCTAGTGAGATAGTCCATAAGGAATTGTATGGCTAACCCACAGACCACACCTTTCTAGTGGTTAAAATCCACCAGAAGCTCCTCAAGAGAAAGATGGGCAATGTACAGTGTAATTTACAGCCTCAGAAAGCAAATGGAGAATCAGCTATAAATGAGTTGGTTCTCACTTGAGGGCAATGATAAAGAGAAAGACAGACAGAGGGAAAAGAGAGAGAGGGATGGAGGGAGGGATGGAGCAAAGGATAGAGAGAGGAAGAGAAGAGAAGAGAGAGAGAGAGAGAGAGAGAGACAGAGAGAGAGAGAGAATGAATTACAAAATCAGTCTTCCTCAACTTTCTCCTTAGAATGGTTAATGGATTTGAACTATGGATTTTTTTCATTCACAACCACGTGCTTAACTACTGTCTCATGAGGTTTCCTTTCATTACAAAAAGCAATAACCAAGAAAAATAAACTCATCACCACTGAGTTTATTCTAACTCATGGTAATCCTCTATCAGGCTTCTGAAACTACAAATCTTGGCAGGATAAAGTGAGTTCAAACCATCAAAGGCTAAGAATTCAACAATTAATCTACACTTAGCTACCAGGGTGCTGAATTGGAAGCAACACTATTGCTCTTGTTATATTCCACAAAGTCATAACTGATTCATAGATGATGCTCCAGCAGTTTTCAGAGGCTGTAAATAACAGCAGGAGATTGGCCATAGTTCTTCTGAGGAGCAGCTGGTGGACCTCAACTGTATGCCTTTGAGTTGACAGTGCAACTCCTTACCACTACATCAGTAAAGCAAAAGCAGTGTCAAAAGAGCTGACAACACTCTAGTGGAGGAATGTGACTCTTATGGAAAGGTTGGCAGACACAAGTTGAAATGAGTTGGATGAGAGGAGAATGTCAGGAGGTGGAATTAGAGAAAGAAGAATCAATTGCCATGAACCAGAGATGGTGCAACTGAGGAAGTTAATAAAGTTAGAAATGACTGAACCTGAGAAAATAGCAGTAGAAAGGAAGGTCTGAAAGTAACAGGAATTTAGCTTCTGTACAGTCTTACATACACCATTATAAGAACTTTACCTTTTCTCAAAAAGAAATACAACACTATTGGAAGATTTAGAGTAGAAGAATAATGTACCTTGTTTATATTTTAATAGCATCATTTTGACTTGAAGATTCAGAACAGAATGTAAGAGGGAAGACTGTAAATTAGACTAGTTAAGAGGCTGTTGAAATATACCTCGAAAAGAATATTATCCTGGTGGCCTAAAGGGTAAGAAGTTGCAGGTGGATTGAATCTACCAGCAGCTCTGCAGGAGGCTGATGGACAACCTGCTCTTATGTGTTATAAAGGTTATAAAGTCTCTAAAAAGCTATTGATGGATTAGCAACGAGTAGGTTCTGACTCAACAAGATACAGTCCATAGATACCAGTAGTGATAGTGAGAAGATTCCAGATTCTAGATATATTCTAAATTGAGAGCAAAGCTATTTGTGGAATCCCCTTTGGTACTTTGGTGGCCTAGACCATAGGGAGTTGCACTGTTAACCCAAAGGAGTATATCTCTAGAGGTCTTAATGTCCACCTTGGAAAAATAAGATGGGCAATATGCTCCCTTGCAATTCACAGTCCAGGAAATAAAAAGTCAGTTCCACTTTGAGTGCAATAGGGTCGGGTTTTAATTTTTGACTTGGTAACACATTGCAGTATTTAATTACTTTTAAAAAATAAATCAAGTTCTCCATGTTACCATTCAAAATTATTTGCATCCCCCCACTTCCTCTCTCAGTGAAAGAGCTTCTGATCATAATTCCTAAAGTGTCTTTTATATACTTGAAGCCTGCTCGAATACTTTCCTCTTCATCAACCACGTGGACAGCTTCAGAACTCTCCTAAAAAACAGGGATATTTTAAATTGCAAAACACTACAATGAATGCACATCTAAACAGTCATCATATGTGACTACTTGCATATTTAGCTCTTCAGTGAGAGTTTCTACTTGCATATTTAGCTCTTCAGTGAGAATTAAAATGGAATGCTTTAAAATCAGAAAAGGTCTGGAGTAAGGTTGTATGTTTTCTCCAGGTATTTTAAATCAGAAAAGGTCTGCAGAAAGGGTTATATTCCTTTTTCCAGACCCATTCCATTTGTATGCTGAGTGAATCATTTGAAAAGCCAGAATATATGAAGAAGAATGCGGCATCAGGATTGAAAGAAGACTCATCAACAACCTGCAAGAGGTAGATGACAACCTTACTTGCAGAAAGTAAAGATTTTAAACATTTGTAGCAGAAAATCAAAGACTGGGACCTCCGATAAGGATTACAACAAAAATCCTTGCCACTGGACCAATAGGCAACAAGATACATGGAGAAAGGGTTGAAGTTAATAGATTTCATTTTACCTGGATCACAATTAGCACCCATGGTACAGCAGTCAGGAGAACAAAATGCATGTTGCACTAGGAAAATCATCTGTAAAGGACCTCTCCAAAGTGCTACAAAGATGTCAATTTAAAGGCAAAGGTGCATCTGATCTAAACCATGGTCTTCTAAATTACTTCCTACACATCTGAAAGTTGGACAATGAATAAAATTAACAAAAGAATTAATGTCTTTTAGTTGTGGTACTGGAGAAGACTAGTGAAGATTTAAATGACTGTCAAAAGAATAAAGAGATATGTCTCGGAAAAGGTGCAACAAAGGTGCTCCTTAGGGGCAAGGATATTCAAACTTTGTCTCACATACTTCAGGCAAATTGTCAGGAGGGGTCAGTCCTTGGAAAAAGACATCATGTTGGGAAAGGTGGAGGGTCAGAGAAAGATAGAAAGACCCTCGGCAAGATGGACTGACATAGAGACTGTAACACTCGGAACAAGAATGTCAAGATGGGGTGGATGACACAGGTTAGGGAACAGTTCAGATCTGTCATTCACAAGGTTGTTATATGAGTCATAGTTGAGTCAATGAATGGAACCTAACAAGAACAAGTGGTTAAGGAGAGTAAAGGATTATTTACAAAAATAGGCAAACAAAAACAATTCTTTGGTCCTAAGAAAATGTCACATATTATTGACAGAAGAAGAGTTAAAGGCATAATTATTAAAAAGATTATGAAAAATGACTATAATACTTGTTAAAAGGTGGTTTGAATAGTGCTACTCTGATACAAGATTATGATTCATTAGCCTTTTTCTTAGATTTATGCATCTTATTTTCACCATGTTGTTGTTGTTAAGTGCCATTGAGTCATGGATGACTCATAGTGACTCTATGAACGAAAGACCTAGCACTTGTATAACTTTCATCCTCTCTCCAGGTTCATAGGGTTTCCAGAGGCAAGCTATTTCAGAAGTGGATGTCAATCCTGCTTCCAAGCTTGTTTTAATTGGGAAGCTCCACCAAACACTGTACATCATGGGTAACCACTATTGCATTTGACACATCAGTTTCACAGTGTTCAGCTTCACAGCAACCAAAAGTTACCTCTGTACAGAAAATGGACAGACCAGTGCTATACCACTTAGAAGAAAGTGTGACAAAAAACAATTAAAACTGGGCCTTAGTGCCACAGATTAAAACCACTCACCTTTGGCTTGGTAGCATCACTTTTTATCCACTAGGCCAACTGAGCTCTCTCTATGCTGTTTTTGTTGTTGTTAACTGCCATCAAGTTGTAGATGACTCATAGCAACTCTATGAACGAAAGACCTGAACACTTGTATAACTTGCATTGTTTCTCTAAGTTTATAGGGTTTTCAGAGGCACGCTATTTTGGAAGTGGATGCCACTCCTGCTTCCAAGCTTGTTTTAATCAGGGAACCTATGAATTTTTTTATATTCAACATCATTATTTTGTTCAGATTTCTCTTTTGGCACATCAAGTAACTAAAGATTTTGTACTAATTCAACAGAGTCATTCACCTTTACCAGAAATTGGCTTTGTGAAAGACTAGAATCATAAAATGAGAATTTTTCCTACTATTTTTTTTATTTAACATTTTCATTGCTTTGCATACAGTAATTCATTGACAATGTGTTTCTTTCATGTATACTGTGTTTTATACAATCTTTCATTTACATTGTGTTTCATGGAATCCTTCCGTACACCATACACCTAATCACTATTAAGACCCTATCTCTTCTAAGCTCTATTGATGATGATTTGTTGCCACTCATTTGAACTTGATACATGATCATTATATATGTGCAAACAGAACTGCTTCATAGGTCTCTCAAGGTTACCTAGCCAATTCTGTATTCAAAGTTTCACATTGGTGGGTTTGAATCTTCAAGCCCTCAGCTAGAAGTCAAGTTCTTAGTGTTTTGGACCACTCTTCTTTACTCACTGCTCTCAAGTTGGAATCGACTCATAGCAGATTCTCCAGAGGTTTTTCTGAGATCTCAAATACCCAACACTGTAATAGCCTATGTTTAAGCCTTTTCTGTTTAGTTTCTAATTCAATTTCTTTAATCATACCATGCCTCAAACACTATGCCTAAATGAGGTGGTAGAGTGGAAAAAAGTTCCGTTTTTTAAAGTCTAGTAGAAGTAGGCTTAAATATCTGTTCTGTCATTTACTGACTTTCTCAATATTTTTATCTGTAAAGAGAGGGTGGTAAAAACTAAGAAGTGCTGTGAGTGTTAAAGGTGTTCGCATAGTCCATAGGAACTCCTAACTCAAAGGCCATACCTCTCTTGTGGTTTAAATATACCTGTGGCTTCAAGGGGAAAATGAAGGGCAATCTGCTTCCATGTGATTTATATCCTCCGAAACTCAATGGAGTGTTAACTATGAGTTGGCTCTGACTTAAAGGCAATGAGCTGGATTTTTGCTTGCTATTAGTTATTTATTTTATTTCATTTTTTAAAATATTGTTGTTATGGGCTGTCAAGTTGTTTGCGACTCATAACGACTCATACAACAGTTCTAAACCTTCTCTATCCTGAGCCAGCCTTATTTTCTCCGACGCACCTACCCTTATACAGTCACTGAGTTAATCCATCTCATCAAGAGTCTTACCCTCCTGCGCTGTTCCTCCACCCTCCCAAGCATAATGTCCCTCTCCAAAGACTGGTCCCTCTTTGTAACATGCCCAAATTATGTCAGACAGAGCTTCAGAATCCTTGTCTCCAAGGAGAATTCTGGTTTCACCCTCTCTAGGACAAACCTGTTCATTCTCTTAGCAGTCCATGGTATATCCAATACTATTCTCCAGCAACACAGCTCAAAGGAATCAATTCTCCTTCATATCATCCCCGGTCACTGTCCATATTTCTGAAGTATAACACCTAATTGCAAAGACCATGGCCTGGATTAGGCACCCCTTAGTCTCCAGACTGATGTCTTTGCTCTTCAGTACTCTGGAGAGGTCTCTGATAGGAGACTTTCCCAGTACAGTTTGTCTTTTCATTTCCTGGCTGCTGATACCAAGCCATAGTCGTCTCAGTTGCTTGCTATGCTTCTGAGAGCTTGACAATGACTAAGGTTAGAAAAAGAAGAATAAATGCCTTTGAGTTAATCTAATTTTTATGAATTTGTTTTATTGTAGTTTGGGTGGAAGTTTACAAAGCTAATTGGTTTTTACTTATTTTGTTAGTGTTGAGAATTTACACAGCAGGCACACCAATTCAATAAAATTATTTCGACATGTTAAAAAAAAAAAAGAAAAAGAGTGTTGACTGTGGAGCCAAGAGAACTAAAGCTGTTAACAATCTCAATCTCCTCACTATCCATCAGTATGCTGCCAATCGGCCCAGCGGTGACAATCTTTGTTTCCTTGATGTTGAGCATCAGTCCACAAAAAAAAAAAAAAAATACAATTATTCCCAGGCTGTGTAATGTCTGTACTGTAATGCTTGATATATAACAAAGAACAGAAAGCTGTGAGCTCCTGAGTTTTATGGGAAAGGAATGAATATTACAAGGGGAAATTTTTCTGCCTTTCATGCTTTAACTGCTTTTTTGTTAAGTGCCATTGAGTTTGCTCTGATTCACTGTTATTCTTTGCACAACATGACAAAACACTGCCCAGTACTGCACCATACTCACAATCTCTGCATCACCCTTCCATGTAACACACCCACTGTTATAGCCATTGCGTCAATTCGTCTTATTGAGAGTCTTCCTCTTTTGTGCCGACACTTTAATTTATAGAATTAAGAGTAGCTTTTCCTTAAGAGTTGAAGGTTCCTAATATAGACCAGTTAGTATTTTATTAATTTTAAAAAATTTTAATTTACATTCATTTTTTATTTTTTTATACTAGTTTATTTACAAAATTTGAATACTCCGTTTTTCACATGACATCCTTCCCATTACCCTACCCTCAACCTATCAAATTGTGCAACCTAATGATTAATACCCACACACATATATTCTCTCCCCTCTGCTTCCACCCTCCCCAACCCCAATCCTCATGTCATTCTACAATAATGGTTTTATACAGTATTTGTCCTGTGAGACTGAGTTAGTTGACCCAGCATAATGCTCTCCAGTCCCCCCAAGTTAGGTAATCATTTACAGAATCATTTCTCCTGCGTGCTGAGTAGTATTCCATTGTGTGAATGTATCATCATTTCTCAGTCCGTTTGATTATGGTTGGATAGCTAGACTATATTCATGTTCTTGAAATGATAAATACTGCTGCTATGAACATTGGTATACAAGTCTCCAGTTCTCATATTCTCAGGGTATACTTCAATCAGTGGAATAGCTGGGTCATATGGAATATCTATGTTCAGCTTTTTAAATGCCTTCCAGAGTGGCTGCACCATTTTAGAATTCCACCAACAAGGTACAAGAGTTCCTAGGAAAACCCTGAATGAGATGGATTGATACAGTAACTGGGGCAATGGGGATTGGTGTGTCAGAATTAGTAAGACTCACTCAGAACATGGAAGGGTTCAGAGTTGTTGTACATAGAGGGTCATTATACATCACAGGTAACTAAATGACACATAAAATACTATGACAGTTTTGGAAGCAGGAGAGGCATCCACTTTCTAAATAACATGCCTCCAGAAACTATAGACTTTGATAAGTGTCGATAGTTGTAGAGGGGCTTCAGGCCTTTTGTTCACAGGGTCGCTATGAGTCGTACTCGACTCGAAGGGAATCATCAACAATAACATCTTACCACATCCTCTCCAACATTATGACTTGCTGTCCTGTTAAACTTTACCAATGCTACTGGAGTGAGATGGTATCTCATTATGATTTTGATTTGCATCTCTCTTATTGCCAGTGATTTTGAGCATATCTTCATGTGTCTGTTGGCCATTTGAATATCTTCCTCTGTGAAAACTCTTTCTATGCCTTTTACCCATTGTGTATTTGGGTTATCAGTCTTTTTCTTGTGAAGGTCCAGGAGTATTATGTTAAACTTCATTATCAGACTCTTGTCTGAGCTGATACTGCCAAATGTTTGTTCCCAGTAAAATGGTTTTCATATAAAATGGGATTTAATCTTTAGAAGATCCAATTCATCAATTTTATCCTCTTCTAATTGCATTTCTGGCTGTATTTGGCAATCTCTTTATACCGTAGACTAGACTTTCTAAGGTTGATCCCAGTTGGTCTCTCATAAACTTTACGGTTTGGCGCTTTACTCCCAGGTATCTTTTTTTTTTTTTAATTTTTTTTTTTTTACTCCCAGGTATCTGATCAACCTTGATTTGATTTTTTTTTATATGATGTGAGATGTGGATCCTGTTTCACCTTTCTGCAGGTAGCAGTCCACTTCTGCCAGCAACATTTATTGAAGTGGTTGTCATTTTCCCATTTGATAGGCTTTATTTCCTTGTCAAATATCAGTTGACCATAGACAGATGGGTCCATTTCTGGGTTCTAAATTCTGTTCCATTGGTCTCTGTGCCTGTCATTGTACCAGTAACTTGCTGTTTTGGTTACTACTGCTGTGTAGTGGGTTTTGAGATTAGGGAGTGCTCTCACTTCATTCTTGTTTCTCAGAAATGTTTTGCTATTTGGGGTCTCTTGCCCCTCCAAACAAATCTAACAATTTCCTTTTTTATCTCCTTGAAAAATTAACTTGGTATCTGTACTGGGATTGTATTGAACATGTAGATTGTTTTGGTAGGGTTGCCATTTTCACAATACTAGGTCTTCTTATCCATGAACAAGGCACATTTTCCTATTTCTTTAGGTCTTTTATTGTGTCTTGCAGAAATGTTCTGTAGTTTTCTTTGTATAGTTCTTTTGTATCTCTAATTAGATTCACTACCAAGTATCTCTGTTTGTGGTTGGCTATTGTAAATGGTATTGCTTTCTTGATTTCATTCTCTGAGTTTTCTTTATTACTGTAGAGGAATCCCACTGATTTGGATATTGATCTTATATCCTACCACTTTAATAAATTGGCCTACCAAAAGTTTTTTGCTACATCTTTGGGGC
This sequence comes from Elephantulus edwardii, assembly GCF_000299155.1. Classification (NCBI taxonomy): domain Eukaryota; kingdom Metazoa; phylum Chordata; class Mammalia; order Macroscelidea; family Macroscelididae; genus Elephantulus; species Elephantulus edwardii. The sequence goes on along the minus strand of NW_006399806.1, from coordinate 9,544,601 downwards.
TTTTTGTGTATATTATTATATCATCTGCATATAGTAATAGTTTAAGCATCTCTGCCAATCTAGATGCCTTTTATTTCCTTCCCTTTTGTATTGCCCTAGCAAGCACTTCCAATACAATACTGAATAAAAGTGGTGACAGTGGACATACTTGTCTGATCCCTGTTTGTAAGGAAAATGCTTTTAGTCTTCCTCCATTGAGAATGATGTTGGCTCTTGGTTTTGAGTATGTACTTTTCACTATGTTGAGGAAATCCCCTGCTATTTCCATTTTGCTGACTGTCTTTATCAGGAAGTGGTGTTGGATTTTTGTCAAATGTCTTCTCGGCATCAATTGTTAAGATCAAAGGGTTCTTGATATCATTTAGTATCTTCAATAATCTTCCCTGGTACGACTCTCTGTATTTCTTCCTCATTGTTATCAGTTACCACTCTAAAATTAATCTTCACTCATAGCTTAAAAGGTCTCCACACAAAGCAGTACTTTATTATGTGGAGGGTTTTTTAAACCAAAAGAGAAGTTAAACAACTTATTGAAATGCAAATTCCATATATGTCTAATCTTTTGCTTAATATTTTGTTTCAGTGTATCTGAGTTGAAGCTCAGAAATCTTCACACAAACCGAGTACCCTAGTGAGTTCTGGTAGTGTAGTCAGTAGGGAGTTGTGCTATTAACTCGAAGGCCACTCCTCTCTGGCAGTCTGAATCAGCCAGAAGTTAAACAGGAGAAAGACAGGCATTCTCCTCCCAGGTGATTTGCAGCCTAGGAAACCCACTGGAGGGTCAACTATTAGTTCTAACCTGACAGCAATGAGTAGGTTTTTTTGTTTTTGGTTAGATTCCCACCCTCACACCCTCTATAGGTGATTCAAATGCAGACAGTTTGAACAACAAACTCAGAAATACTGCTCCACCAGGCAAAATCCAAAAGTTAACATAGAAATAAATCTACATGAAACACTAAAGTTTCATTATGGGAAAAATCATGAACTACCTTTTGGACATAATAGGTTGAGATGTCAAGGCCAAGCTATTCATGACCGTATCTGATAGGCCCTCAGGCCTCTTTTTCATTGTTTTTGTTCATTCTTCTAGGTCACATAGTGCTGTGTGTCCACTTGCCACACAGAGGTAACTTCAGGTTAATGTGAAGCTGAACACTGTGACACTGATGTGTCAAATGCGTTAATGGTTACCCATGGTGGACAGTGTTTGGTGGGGCTCCCCAATTAAAATAAGCTTGGAAGCAGGAGTGGCATTCACTTCCGTTAACAGCTTGCCTCTGGAAACCCTATAAACCTGGGGAAAGGATGAAAGTCACGCCAGTGTTGAGGACTTTCCTTCACAGGGTTGCTCTGAGTGGTCACTTAACAACAACATCAGATAGGCAGTTGACTATATTAATTAGAGGAGAAGTGGATTGCAAGATTTTTTAACAAGTTAGAAAATTCTAGTGCTAAGTGTTTAAGTACCTAGCCCTGAAACTTTGGGTTTTTGGTTTTTTCTTATGTGTATGGGTTTGTTTTTTTTTCATTTTTGGTAAAGTACTTACAACGCTTTCATAACAAAGTCAAATAACAGTGGAAGTACTTCCAAGTACCTGCTTTTAAAAATACCCTCTTGATAACAAATACATCTTCTAAAAGATAGCTACTTCCTGTTTCTATCAAAAGTACTGTCTCTTGGAAGGGGCAAATTAAATGTCCCGATAAACATCTTCTAAGGGACATGCTACTGAGAGTTGTAATCACAGGAAAGATCAGCAGTCAGGAAAACATTTATGTAATTTTATAAAGGAAAATATGGAGCCCATCTGAAATTTAACAACCTTTTTTTAAGCACTTTGCACTTAGAAAACCACTGCGTAGTAAAAAAAAAGATTTTCATGATCATGCCTCATGTTGTGAAGTATTAAGATTCTACTGCATTTTAAAGGTCGTATACTGAAATTTAACCCAATAATGACATTTTGCAGAACTTTGTTAACTTAAGGCTTCAACTTGTTTACTACATTATCTAATGTATAAATTAATTTCACAGATGAAATTGCCAATGATGTTAACCTGATTTTTCAATGTGATATCTTTTCATAAAATATTCTTTACAGTAAAGATAATAATTACTATTGATTATATATCTTCTCAACACAGTATTGTTTCATTGACTCATCAAATTTTGTTTTCTATTTCATTATTGAAACAGAAACCCCCAAACCAGGAAAACATCATTATAAAGTACCTGGTGATGATGTGTTAGTATTAACTCAGATTATTTGTAAATGTCAAATAGGATCCTGTTCTCCAGTTACTCTTAGTCTCAAAAATGAAGTGTAAGGTTGGGCAGAGAAAAGGCAGGCAAGTTAAATCTGCGTCAGTAAGGACCAATTACCTGGAGGTCAACCAAATCAGTACCAATTGACCAAGAGATTCCTATACTAGCTGCCTGTGAAATTTATTACCTCTGAAAACTTGCTAGAGGATCAGTTATGACTTGGTTCCAATCCCATGGTACCTAACAATAACACACTATGAAAGGAAGGCAATGGCAATGATTTTTAATTTCATTCTATGAGTATAAATATGAGTGAGAACGGACTTGAGGGTACCTAACTACAACAGGAAGAACATCAAGAACTTGTCTATGTGGATTTTTACTTGTCATTATTATTAGATATTCTTAAAGGAGGCTTTGGAACATTTTTGTTGGAGTAAAGGAAATAAAACTGAATAAAACATGACATTTAACATTCTTAAGCAAAAAAATAGTAGGAGCTTGCCTTCATGTTCTGAGTATTAAGTTTTTCATTCTCTTGTTTACAATAATTCCTATAAATACTTATTGTCCAGTATCTCTAGCAAAATCTATATATTTGATATAGATCAAATACGTGCCAGCCTCACCATCACTGCCATCCTCACAATCATTGTTACTCTTGACCTCACTGTTGTAGTCACTATGTTACTAATTTAGGGCATTACTCTTTTTCCTGACTCTGCTTTATGAAGCATGATTTCCTGCTACAGGACTGACTTCTCTTGATGACATGCTCAAAATATATGAGATGAAGTCTCTGCTATCTATCTATCTAATCACAATTGTCTGGGTCAGGAAAAATTACAAATCTGTCATTATTCTTGCTAATTTGTGATTAAATTATTGATATTCTCTTCAATCTGTGGTTTTGTTGTGGGTCCACATAAACTATAGGACTTTGCCATGCCCTAACTGAGAATTAAAAAGTCCTTGGTTAGTTAGAGGTTTTGACTTGGCAGCCCCTCATCAGAGAAGACCAATGCACCTGCTGCAATCCAAGGCCCGACAACCTTCAGGCTTGTGCTGCTGCCTTGATGTAGGCATCCCTGTCATTCATGACATTATATCTGTATGTCTGTTTATCCTATGGTTTCCTCTCAAGGATATCATTTACTCATCAGTTTTGGTACTGGGGTAATGTATTTGCATATATTGCTGCTCTTAATAGCTTACATATGTGTATATTTGCTTATCTATCCTCTGCTCTGTTGGGCACAGCCCTTGTCTGTCAGATGCTGTGCTAAAGTGGAGTTCCCAGATTAAAACAAAGAAGATTTGCCATACACTCTTGAAATAAGAAGCCACAGAAAATGAACAATAGACCACACTTAGACGATGGAGCTCTGGTAGCCTAGTGGCAAGAAGCTGCATTGAAATCCCCAAAGCATGTGGCTGGAGGCCACAAGCTCCTCTGCAGAAAAAATGGGCAATATCATCCTGTGCAATTAAGTGCCTCTGAAAACCCATTGGAGGGTCAGCTATAGGTCAGTTCTGACTCTATGGTACACAACAACAATAGCAGATGATTAGGTATAGCCCAAGTGGCTGAGTTCTCATATTGGAAGAAACAAAAAACGTGAAGAAATATTTGCAAACATACACAAATAACTAGAATGTGAAACACAAAATGTGAATGAAGGAAAATTGGACATTGTTAGAAAAGAAATATAATTAATAAATATTGACTATAGGGCACTAGTGAGCTGAGATGGATTGGTATGGGCCACTTTGAATCAGACAATCACATGATCTACTATGTGAAGAATGAAAAAGTACAGAAAAATGGGGTTCCATTCACAGTCAAAGTGACCATTTCAGAATCCATCCTAAACTACAGTGTTGTGAGTGATAGGATATTATCCATATTCATAAAAGGAAAAACTGTTAATACCACAATCATTAAATATACATACCAACTACCAAGGCCAAAGAGGAGATTTCTACTAAGTTTTGCAATTTAAAATAAATTGAAAATATAACCAGGAGTCATTAATAATAATTAATAATTGGACTGCAAAAGTTAGGAACAAGCAAGAACAATCAGTAGTCGGAAGACAGCAGCCTCTTGACAGAAATGAGGACGAAGATAGAATGACAAAATGTTGTACAATCAATTCATTGCAAAAAATTTTTGTAAAAAAAACACAAATGGTAAGGTGAATGAAGGAATGTGTGAAAAATAATGTATATTAATGAAACACAAGGTATGAAAACAAATTTTGTATGCAAACCAATATAAAATAAAATAAAAACCAAAAAAATTCCCAAATAGTGACTGTATACAAAGACCTCCTCTGATAAGACTATACAGAAATCAAATGCATTACATCTGTGGAAAAAATTGCTGGAAAAAGCTCAATATCAGCTGTGCAAACCAAGCCCTGTGTTGACTATGAAACAGACTATCAACTACTCATGTGCAAGTTCAAGAAGCTAAATAAAATAAAAAATCTACAAGAACCAAAATATTATCTTGAATCTATCCCACTTTAATTTAAAAATAATCTCACAGCCTCAAGAATCTTGAGGCATTGAACACTAATGAACGAAGACCAGATGAGTTGTGGAATGATATCAGTGATATCATCCAGAAGTCAGAAGTAAACAGAAAGTCTTTAAAAAAACAGAGGAAGAAAAGACCAAAATGGATATCGGAAGAGCCTCAATATTGCACTAGAAAAATGAGAAGCCAAAACAAGGGATGAAATGAGGAAATTAAAAGAGGTGAACAAAGATTTAAAAGGGCAGCTCATGAAGACAAAGCATTATAATGATATCTGCAAAGAGCTGGAGTCAGACAATCAAAAAGGAAGAATTTGCTCACATTTCTCAAGTGGAAGGAACTGAAGGACAGAGTCAAGCCTCAAGTTGTAATACTACTTAAAGATGTTGTGAAGAAAATCTCAAATGATCCAGGCAGCATCAAAAGAAGATGGAAGGAGTACACAGTACCAAAGAAATTACACACAACCATTTCAGGAAGTAGCATATGATCAAGACAATGGTAAAGGAGGAAGTTAAAGCTGCTCTGAAGGAATTGGCAAAAAAATAAGACCCCAGAAACGGATGGAATATTAACAGACAAATGTCAATAAACAGATGCAGCTCGATGTGTTCACCAGGTTATGCCTGAAATCTGAAAGACAGCTACCTGGCTAGAAGAGAGTCATATTCCTTTTCATTCCCTATAAAGATTATCCAACAGAATGTGCAAGAAACTGCACTGCAATCCTGAAGGCACACAGTTTGAGGCCATCAGTTCTCTGTGGGAGAAAGATGAGTAATCTCCTTCTGTGAGTTTATCTGCCTCTGAAAACCCACCAGATGGTCAGCTATGGGTTGGTTCCAGCTCTATGGTCTGAATAATAATACCAGTATGGAAGTAATAATACCACACAACAACAACACATGCAAGCAAAATATTTTTTAAGATTATCTAAAACAACTAGTACACTGATAACTGGGTTTAGAACAGGAGGTGGCAGTAGGGAAATTCATTGCAGATGTCAGATGGATCTTGGCTGAAAATAAGAGAATAACAGAAGAATGTCTATTTGTGTTTTATCAACTTTGCAAAGGCAGTTGACTGTGTGGCTCACAACACAAAGTGGCTAACATTGAGAATGGAATCCCAAAACATTTTATTTTGCTTATTCGACTACCTACAGTTAAGATGTTGTCTGAGCAGAGGAAGTAAACATTGCATTATTCAAATTAATAAGGAGTGTGTCAGGGATATATCCTTTCTCCATACCTTTTCAATCTATATGTCAAACAAATCATTCCTAATAGTGTGGCATCAGTATTGGAGGAAGACTCATCAATAACCTGCATTATGCAGATTGATATAACCTTGCTCACTGAAACTGGGGAGGACTTGAAGCATTTGCTTCAAAGACTGCAGCCTTCAATATGGATTGTATCTGAGCATGAAAAGAAAATAAATACTCACCAACGGGCCACTAAGCTACATCACGATAGATGAAGAAAATATTAAAGTTGGTAATGATTTAATCTTGCTCGGATCCACAATCCACACACCCTTGGCACCAGTGCTAAGGAAATCAAGACAAACTGCATTGGGAAAATCTGTTGTCAAGGATCTTTTCAGAGTACTAAAGAACAATGATGTCACTCTAGAGAGAAAGTCACCTCAATTGCTTGCAACTGAGAGCTGGACAATGAATGAATAAGGATGACAGAAGAACTGACACCTTTGAACTGTGGTAATGAAGAAGAGTATTGAACATATGATGGACTGCAAGAGAACAAACAAACAAGTCTGTCCTGGAGAAGGTGAAATTAGGTTGCTTCTTGGAGGTAAGGATTTTTGAAACTCTGTCTCACATCCTTTGATCATATTGTCAAAGAGGGGCCAGTTCTTAAAGAACACTACTTGGAACGGTGGAGGGTCAGTGGAAGAGAAAAGACCCTGGATGAGAAGAACTGACACAGTGCTTGTGACAAAGGGGTCAGGTAGGTCAGACATGGTGAGGCTGGTCCAGTATAGGGCAAGGTTCAGAGCCACTGTTCACAGAGTGGCTATGAGTCATAGTCTTCTCAATGGGACAAGTGTTCAGAGTTACAAGGTGGACTGCTAACTAAAGGGTTCCTGTTGTGTACAATAATGTTGCAACTGACCCATAGATGACCTTCTGGAAGGTTTTAAGAGGCAGTCAGTTACAAGGGAGGAGACTGCCCATCCTTCTGCAGAGTAGCTTGTGGCCTCGAATCAAGTGCCTTCAGGATTGCAGTGCAACTTCTTGCCAGGGTTGCTGCTGTTGTTATTATATGCCGTCGAGTTGCCTGCGACTCATAGTGACCCTATATACAATAGCTCTGAAGCCTGCCCTGTCCTAAGGCAGTTTCACTGATTCGAAAACACCTACCTCCATTGCCCTAGTTACTGTATCAACCCATCTCATCCAGGATCGTCTTCTCCTGTGCTGTCCCTCCACCCTTCTGGGCATGATATTCTTCTCCAAGGAATGGTCCTTCCTGGCTACGTGCTCAAAATACGTGAGATAGATCTTCAAAATCCTAGCCTCAAAAAGAAACTTGGTTTCACCCTCTCTAAGACAAAACTATTTGTTTTCTTGGCAGTCCATGGTATGTTAAAGACTGTTCTCCAGAACCACAACTCAAAGGCATCAATTCTTCCCTCATCCTTAGTCATTATCCAGCTCTCTGATGCATACTACGTAACTGTGAAGACCGTGGACTTGGTAAGGCACACCTTAGTTTCTGGACTGACATCATTGCTTCTCAATACTCTAGAAAGGTCCCTGACAGCAGATTTACCCAATGCAATTCATCTTTTGATTTCCTGACTGCTGGTGCCAAGAATATTGATTGTGGAGCCACCCAACCTAAAACTGTTAACAACTCAATCTCTTCTCCATCCATCATAGTGCTGCCAGTGGGCCCAGTGGTGAGAATCTTGGTCTTCTTGGTGTTGAGCTTCAATACCTATTGAAGACTACAGTTCTTGACCCTCTGCAGCAAGCAGTTTAGGTCTGCCAGGGTTTCAGCAAACAAGGTTCTGGATCTGCATAACATAGGCTGTTAATGCATCTTCCTCCACTCCTGATACCACTTTCCTCCTCATAAAGCCCAGCCTCCTGAATGATCTGTTCTTATAGATTGAGAAGGTATGGGCACAGGGTACATCCCTGACACACTTCCTTCCTGATTTTGAACCATGCAGTGTTTCCCTGTTTTGTTCTGAGGACATGATATAAGTATAGGTTTTGCATGAGCACAATCAAGTGTTCTGGGATTTCCATTCTTCTCAAGGTTAACCACAATTTGTTGTGATCCACTTTGCATAGTCAATGAAACACAGATAGACAGCCCTCTGGTACTCTTTGCTTTCTGCCAAGATCCATCTGACATTGGTGATAATGTCCCTAGTGCCATGAACTCTTCTAAACCCAGCTTGCATTTTTGATAGTTCTCTGTTGATGTATTTTTTCAGTCATTTCTAGATAATATTCAGCAGGATTTTGCTTGTGTGTTATATGAGTGATATTGTATGATAATTTTCACACTTTGTCAGGTCACTGTTTTTTTGAATTGGAGTAAGTAAGTATGGATCTCTTCCAGCCAGTTGCCCAGGTAGTTGTCTTCCAGATTTCTTGGCACAACCTGGTGAGCACATCCAGGGCAGCATCTGTTTATTGAAATACATCAATTGGTATTCCAATTCCTGGGGCTTTATTTTTTGCCAAATCCTTTAGGGCAGCCTGACCTTCCTCCTTCATCAACATTTATCATATGTTATTTCTTAAAATTCCTCTGTGTGAGCCAATTCTTTTTGTTGTTACAGTGACTCTGGATACTGATTCCATGTTCTTTTAATACTTCCTGGATCATTCAATATTCTACCCATAGCATCCTTTAAATACTGTAACTCAAGGCTTGAACTTTTTCTTTAGTTCCTTCAGCTTAATAAATATTGAGTGAGCATGGCCCTTTTGATTTTCAGACTCTAGTTCTTTACACATTTCATTACAATACTTGCCTTGTCTTCCCATGCGTCTTGATTTCTTCCCCTTGCTTTGGCTTCTTGGCACTCTAGTGCAATATTCAGAGTTTTCTGACATACATGTTGGTCTTTTCTTCTTCTGTCTTTGTAATGACTTTCTGCATTCTTCATAGATAATACTCTTGATATCCTCCAACAGCCCATCTGGTCTTCATTCATTAGCATTCAAGGCCTCAAAACCTGTTCCTGAGTTGGTTTTGAAATTCACGGGGGACAGACTCAAGATCCAATTTTGATTCTTGTGGATTTGCTTTAGCCTTCATTAGCTTTAATTTGAATTTCCATGACTAGTTGATGGTCTGTTTTGCAATCAGCACCTGGCCTAGTTTTCACTGCTGATTTTGGACTTCTCCAACAATCCCTTGCACAGATGTAATCAATCTGATTTCTGTGCATACTATCAGGTAAAACCCATGTGTATTGCCTGTGTTTATATTTCTTATAAAAGGTATTTGCTATGAATATATCACTCAATGTACAGAATTCTATCATTTTATCCCCAGCCTCATTTCTGTCACCAAGTCCATGTTTTCTGACTCCTGATGCTTCTTTTGCAATCCAGTCACTCATTATTAATGCATATAGGTTGTATGTTCGATGAATTTCTGACTGCAAAATTTGGTAGAAATCATCTATTTCCTTCTCTTTGGCTCTGGTTGTTGGTGCATAAATTTGAATGATAGTAGTATTAACAGTTCTTCCATGTATACATATGGGTATGATCCTGTCACTCACAACATTGTTATTCAAGGTGGATCCAGAAATGGCCTTTTTAACTATGAAAGTGAGTCCCATAAGGGTTTAAAACCTCAGAAATTTGATAGATGATCACTGTGAGTTAGAATTTACTTGACAATAGTGGGTCTGGGGTTTTTCAAAATGTGAATTATGAGTGAGGCTACACTTGCCAACATTTTGATCCCAAAGAGTTCAAGCTCTTCTTCAAGGGGCTTTAGATACCATGCATGTTACACGTCTCTGTGTAAGCATTGAGAGAGTATGTTTAGCTCTTTGGGGATGTGCATCTTATTAGAAAAACAGTGCTCTAGTGTGTTCAGCAGCACCTAATCAGTGCCCCTGGCTCATGCAGCTACTGTCCTTTCATGCCAATCTCCTTTGGTTATCACCTCTTTTTTTCATTTCCCCCAAACACAACTAATTCAAAGTGATTATGTGCATAAAAAATGACGTTAAGCCTAGGCTCAGCTGGAGATAAAACCATAGGCAGGATACAAGTTGAATACTCCCTGTCAGACACCAACCTCCCTAGATACTTAACTGATCCTTCCCTGCACCAGGGCTCTCTCATCAGCATTCCTTTATCTTTGAGTCCTTGGCTCTGACTTTGCTGCTAGGTCCTCTATTTCCTCCTCCTCCTTGTCCCAACTGCCAGCCAATAACTTAATCCCTCAACTCATATTATATATGTACACAGAGAAGGTTAGCAGCTCTCCATACTTTCATTTCCCAGTGAAAAGTGAGATCAGAAATGATGTTTGCAAGATGAAATAGTAAATATCTTGCTTCAGTCTTTCATGTCTTGTGGGATAGAGAGTGGCTACCTACATTTTCTGCCTCTGTGGTTTAGTGGGAAAGTGCTGTCTCTTTCTAGTGAATGCTAGGGAACTCTGGTGGCTTATTAGTAAGGAGTTGCCCTGCCAACCCAAGTAACATGGTTTGAATCCACCAGATGTCCCATGGGAGAAAAATGGGCATTCTCTTCCCATGTAATTTGCTGCATCTGAAAAAAATGCTGGGTAGTCAGCTATGAATTACTTCTGACTCAATGGTATACAACAACAAAGTATAAAGTGTTGTGTTCCTAAACAAAAGGTCATGTGTCTCTGATGGTTCTAATGCAACAGCTGTTCTGCGAGAGAAAAATGGACAGTCTCCTCCCTCTGATTTATAGCTTGAGAACCCAGATAGAGGGTTTCGAAGAGTCATAACCGAACAGCAAGGAGTTTTGAGCATACAATCTTAAGTCAGAGGCCTTTGGGACATATATATTTCATAAATATTATCAAAACCTCTATTATATTGGAGAATTTTTTTTCAAACATGTCATTCAAAATGCCTTCCATTATGGAAAATATAGGGTTTCAATAAAAAGCTCAAAGTAGAAAATAAAGTGGTCTTGAAAGAGTTAAAAGATTGACCATTCTGTCCTCTACAACCATCAATAGGGAGTTCTAATGGCGCAGCCCAGAGGAAGGTACCCTGCTAATCAAAATTTGAGTCTCTCAGTGGGTCTGTAAAGAAATAGGGGCAACTCTTTCTAGTGTGATTTACAGCCTCAGAAAACCTG
>NW_006399806.1:9512861-9520242 GCF_000299155.1 Elephantulus edwardii | reverse complement strand
GCTGCCTTTTGAAATCTTCTGTTCAGCTGTTTTGTATCTTGAATTCTTCCCTCTGTTTTGGCTTCTCGGGGCTCCAGTGCAATATTCAGAGTCTCTTCTGACATCCATTTTGGTCTTTTCGTCCTCCTCTGTTTTCGTAATGATGTTGTATATAGGGTTTTCAGAGGCCTGCTATTTCAGAAGTGGATGGCCAATCCTTCTTTCTAGTCTGTCTTATTCTGAATGTTCAGATTTAGAGAAGTATCCAACAGACAAGCATTTTACAGAAAAAAAATGAAAGATATATCTCTTATTGTGGAATTAACCATTAGTTTCAGTGTCCTCTCTGCGCTTGGCACAAGTGTCTTGACCCACTTACTTCCCTGATCCACCATCCACCAGGGTACCCATCTATCCACTCCCTTCAACATCTATCTCCCATTTTTAAAGGTTGTTGCTGTTGTTATGTGCCATCAAGTCGCCTGCAACTCACAGCGACCCTATGTACAAGAGCCCTAAACGCCCTCTATATATTTTTAAAGGTGTGAATAAGTTCTACTAGCTCAGATATGCTGCCTCTCATAATTTTTAGAGAATAAAAAATGATCTTTATCAGAGCTTCCTGTTATTTTGGGCACTATGTAATAGCACTAGTGTGTCAGAGATGTTGGGCTGGGTTCAGGATGGCTGTTCATTGGGTCACCATGAGTCATACTTGACTCAATGGCATCAAGCAACAGTTACAACAACAATAATATCTGAGCCTATGTTTACACTCAAGAGAAGGATGGATAGTGTCCTCCCATGCAATTAACTGCCTCTGAAAACCCACCGGAGGGTCAGCTATGGGTCAGTTCCAATTCTGTGGTACAGAGCAACAACAACAGCTATATGCCTATAAAGTGAGAATGATAGATTCTACTAAGATTGTTTCGGAGAATAAAACTATTGAAGATAAAACATTTAGGACAGTTTCTATTACAGATACAAATCAGTCGTGGCAGTTAATGGTACTATACTTCCCTTTTTGATCCACAGAATTTAATCAGGTCCTAAGCTATTGTGTTTTTGTTAACTGGTCACTTCTCCATGCAATGTAAGCTCTTTGAGATAAAGAACTGTACCTTTGCTGCAAAGGTTGTGCCTGGTGGAAGGTAAGAGCAAGGGCTAAGGGGCAACATTTCTAGAGCTGAGATCTGCTCTGCTGCTCACCAATGATATGGATATCACCAACTTCCTGAGTCTTACAGAATTGTGCAAGAGTTAAATCTGACTGAAAAGGTAAAGACATAGAAGAGAAACTAAATGTAGGAAATGCTTTATAAATGTTAATCATCATGTTTATAATTTTAGTTTTCACATCTTTACAAATGTTGTAGCACAGTTTTGAGCTCATGATTCACAGTCAACTACTTTTTTATTCAACCTTATTAATAATTGACAGGAAGCTCTGGTGGTCTCGTGGGTAAACAGCTGTGTTACCAATCCAAAGAAAGGTGATTCTAATCTACTAGTTTCTCCAGGAAGAAAAATGGGCACTGTTGTCTTGTATGATTGATAGCCTCTGAAAACTCAATGGAAAGTCAGCTATGAGTCAGCTCTGATTTGGCGGTACATAACAGCAGTAGCAAATCACTCTGTCATAAGCATGAATAATATTTTAAGTAATGGCTTTTTTGGGGAGGTGGGGAAATGACAACACTGCTGGTATGGTGGTTAAATGCTCTGCTACTAATTTAAAAGTAGGCAATTCAAAACCCCTAGCTGCTCCCTGCAAGAAACGTGGTGCACTGTCTCTGTAAAGGTTACACCTTGGAAATTCTGTAGAGCAATTCTGCTCTGTCCAGTGAGTTCATTGTAAGCTGGAATTGATGGAGCAATTGGTTTAATTTTCATTTATGATATAAAAAAATACATTATTCCTTGAAATGTAATAAAAAGTATACAAAACACAAGAACGGTGCAGTAGCTAGAGTTATGAAGCTACTTTTTAAAGTTACTCAAGCACTTCAATAAGTACTTCCTTGATTCTTAAGTGTTTTCTGACATAATTCAGTGGCATTAAAAATACACTGACTAATAAGTCTTTATACAAAGATATTCTTAAATGGAGTAAGCAGAGGTGCTCTAGACTGAAGAGAGAATGGGACTGAGGGCTTAACAAGCATAGTTTCAAAACTCATCCCTTGTAAGATAGCAGGCTTGTGCCTGGAAGATGATATCCTCTCCCCATTCAAATACCAAAAAAAAAAAAATATGGAGAGAAAAAAAAGAAACTAAACAGTATGGAGAGATAGCATACATGTGAGAGCTAAACAAAGATACTGTAGTCCCATTAATTGAGTTTGAAGTGTGGCTTAAACACCAACTTACTCTTAAACCAATCTACACCTCTACTCCCAGGTCTATTTCAAGGAGCCTTGTTTGTGTGCCATTGAGTCAGAACAGACACATACCTAACCATCCAGAGTTTTCTAGACAGTAAGATTGTCCATCCTTCTGAGGAACAGCTGATGGAGTTGAACTGCTTTCCTTTGGAATTGCGGTGAAGCTTCTTACCACTAGGCCACGAGAGCCCCCTTTTCATGGGTGGTTGTTGTTGTTGTGTACCATAGAGTCAGAACCAACGAATAGCTGACCCCCCAGAGGATTATCAGAGGAATTGTACAGGAAGACATTGCCCAGCCTTCTGTTGTGGAGCAGCTGGTGGCCTTGAACCAAGTGCCTTTGGGATTGCAGCACAGTGATAATCCCTTGGCAGGACAAACAGCAAGCTTGGTTGTTAGGCAAAAGGTTGAAAGTTTGAGTCCACTCAGACATGCCTCATAAGAAGGGCCTGGCTATTGACCTCTGAAAAGTCCACCACTGAAAATTCTATAGTACACAGCTCTATTCCTGACAGACACAAGACCACATGAGTTGGAACTGGCTCAACAGCACCTTGATTTTAGCACTGAGTCAGCACACAGTGCATTTGGAGGTATCCCCATGAGAAAGGTGTTACCTTTAAATCACAATGGTCCTATCCCATTGTGCTTAGGGTCATATTGAGTCAGGGCTGACTAAAGCAGCTAGCCACCATAAAAGCTTGGATTTTCAGATTGGCAGACATTTCCAGGCTGCTGCCAAATTTCCTATAGGTCTTAGTAAGGGAGTTTAATAGGCTATTAAACTGTTGTACTGCAAAATCATTTTTTCACCTCAACACTTAAATTAGTTTTAAAGACATTATCTCCTCATCTCCCACCTCCACCTTGAGAGTTTCTTTCCCCTACCTTTTCTCTTTTCACCTCAAATTAGGGAAAACCCAACTTCTGGGAAGGATTTTGCATAGGCTTGCTTCTTCTTCTACTCCTGACTTGGAGGAGGATACAGTATTTCTGATAAATATATATGTATATCTCTTCCACCAAAAGTCTTTTCCTTTTCTTTTTTTTTTTTTTTTAACTAAAACTACCTAGGTCTGGATACTGTCTTCTTGAAGTTCTTGTATGAAAAACACTTTATTTCATTATCACTTTTAGTTGATAATTATGCTCTTTGCTTTTGAGACTTTTGCATTCCTCACTTTACTATATGTAAATATTACTCAATATATTCAGAGTGGTTTCTTTTGCCTTTATATCTTCCTCTGTCTCAGTGAGAGAAATCAGTTTTCATAGGCAACTTCTTTTTTAAAGACTTTATCTTCTTTTGATCTTAACCTGGAGGAGAGGTAGACAAACTCTTCCCTCTGTTTCTTGCCATCATGTCCCTAAATGTAAAGTTAATTATTACCCATCCATTATATCCACATATACACTTCTAATTAACCCATAGTCTTGCATTTTTCTTTAGAACTCACTTTAACTTTCCTAGATGTTTTATCACTTGCGTCCCATTTACCCGCTCCAATTCTCTATAAATTTTAGTTCAAATTTAAGTCTCATTTGCTATTACTGGAAAGAAAGTACAGTGGATGAAAGCATGGACTTTGAAATCATATCATGTGGGTGTGAATCCTGACTGTACCACTTACCATACTAAAGTCAAGAAACATCTTTGAGACTTAGTTTTTCTCATTTGTAAAACTGAGATAACCACACTATCTACATTACAGTTGCTCCCAGCTGCAGTCAAGTTTGCCACCAACTCATGCAGGTCCCTATGTACAATGGACTATTTGAGGTTTTGGTCATTGATTTTCAGAAGTGGATGGTCAAATCTGTCTTTCTAAAATCTAGATTAGAAGGACTGAATGGTTTAAACACTTAAAATAGACACCATGTGCACAGACAGGACTTTAATAGGTGTAAATGTGCTACAGTGGTGTTTCCAGACTAAGAGGCAGTGGGAAGAAATGCCTACAGAAAAATCCAGCGGTGACCATCACATGATCACAAGGTGGAGATGGGGTAATCTGCAGTTTGGGAATCAGCTCACTGGCAGCCAAAAATAATTACAGCTGCGATTAATAATCTTAAAAGTTGATTCTATTTAGTTTCAACTTTTTGGCCAAACTGGCACAAACTTAGTTCTACTTTGAATCAGCTTATTTACCACAGGACAATACTTTAAGATTTCAAATGTGGCAATTCTCTCCTTACATAAAAAGTCTTTTTCGTTAATTTTTCTTATTCCTGAAAATTCTCAAAATTTTTGAGAGCCTTATTTTAAATCAGCAGTTCTCTTCCAATTGACACAAACCTTAGCAACCTAACTTTTGAATCTTTACGTCTGTTTCCTAATGCTCAACTCTTCAATCTTTGATGATGTATATGCACTTCTTAATGCACATATTTAAATCTAACTTACTCTTTAAAAACTAAATAAAGTTGATACCTTTGATAAAATTTCTCCTACACATGCCAAACTATCACTTTCTTCACTCCTTCAAACACATAAAATCACAAACCATATAATTCTCATATAAAATATTATATTCATAAAATATGGAATTATTTTTCTGAGTATTTAGTAAGTCTCTCAAAATCAGAAACTTTTGAAATAAGAAACACAAAAGCTGACATTCAGATAGTTATTTGCTTAGTATTGGTTTTAGTACTCCAGAAGTCACCTTAAAATCCATTTATTTATAAAATACACTTATTACTAAAATTTAAATGTGAAGTGATCTTGAAATGCCAAGATGGTTATCCTGAAATATAATTTTTTAGTTGCTCAGAGTTAAGTGTAAGTATAAAGAATATCTTAAAATATTTTTTATGAATGTTAAAGACTGAAACATACCACATGAATCAATCCCAAATCATTAGATGTATGTGTAATTTAAAAGTTAAAGAAAATATTCCTTTAAATATGATACTATGTTGAAGTCCAAATTTTTCATTTGCTTCAAACTGTTAATAATTTCCTCTTACTTATTTACAGAAGTATACTAGTCAATAAAGAAATAGAAAAAATTTGTTTAATTAACACTAATAAAAAAATCACATAAGATTTACGAAGTAGAGACAAAGTCATGCAGAAAATTGTAACTGCATTCCACAAATATATATACACACACACACACATATGTTTTTATACATATACACATATGTACTTATAAACTCAATTATTTTAATATTTTTCCTTTAATGTTTAAAATGCTTCATAAATAGAAATACCAGAAAGGCAACTAGAGCAAACTTGTTTTTTCCCCCCAATGGAATAAATAATTAGCAAATAGCACTGTTTCTAAGATCATTATGATTTGTATCCAATATTGAAAATTTTAGTAAAATGTATGCAATTTTAATTTTTAACCATAATCAATTTTGAGTAATACAAACACACACATACTGTTGAAACATCATGGGTTTAAAAAAAATTATACAGCAATCCCACTGTTATATAGAAGGGAAAAGAGATAAGTATATATAAAATTATTTCTTTTCATAATTTAACCAACATTGAAGGAGTAGGAAGAAAAAGCCTACCTTCCATTGCTCTTTTAAAGAAGACCTTACAGCTCCCACAGGTAAGGACTCCATAATGGCAGCCTGAGGCTTCATCTCCACAGATTAAACAAATTTTCTGAGGTAATGACTCGAAGCTGTACTGTGGGCTCTGGCTGGCTTCGGAATCCGGCCTTGAAAGGCAAAACAAAGTACTGGATTTATTTTTAGGAATGCCACTATCCAATACTAAAGGTCTCTTAATCTAGGTCTGACCAAGTGAAAGGGAATTTTTTGGTTTTGTTTTAGAACTATGTACATTCCTGGAAGACATGTCAGATGAATTTGGTACATTACCTATAACTGAATCTACCAAACTCTCAAATTATTAGTCATTCATAAGTGATACCCAAAATAAAAGAAGAATAAATAATAACTGTATCATTTCTTTTTTTTTTTTGCTAGGGAAAACTAATGCCCATTGGTTTCGCAAAAAAAACCTCTTTGTATAAAATTCTTTATATAGAAGTAATTTAGTCTTTGACAAATGAAATGTTTTATCCTTCCTACACTCTGAATAATGATAAACATGATCATGCTGTAAGAATTCAAACCAAATCAGCAATGCATTTGTTTTGAGTTTTTAAAACGCAACCTTGTAATGATTGTTTGCTTAAACAAGTGTCTGTGTCATTTTTAATTATTGTTCAATAAACTGGCACTGTTTTGTCTTCCTATTCAAAATATATAAACTCCAAAAGGAGCAATTTTTTTTCTTTTACAGTGCATTACTTAAGAATGTAACTGAAAATATTTTTAAAAACTCTGAAAACATTTTGGAGGGAATCCGAGACAGTATTAGAATACAGTGCATCACAGCGACTGATGTGTAAAGCCATAATGAAAGCATATGATCCTTAAAATTATTTCAATCTTGGAATACGGATGAAAATTGAGCCTTAAATTTCCAACCCCCTATGATGGTTCTGGTTTCACTTCTGGCCTACCACCCTTTATCAAGTCCCACCCCTCGAGGCAAAAACGATGCCTTAATTCCTCCCCAAGACATATTCCTGGTAAAGGTCCTTCTAAGAAATGACGCATTTTCTAAAACTCCCAAGCCTCAATGTCCTTTCTGCTCAGACGGACTTCTAGGGTGACGCAGCATACTTTAATCCAGGGCGGGCCCTGTGTCCAAATCGCGTCGATTTGCAAAGTTTACAAATACTCTAGGGTATACACATTTCCTAAGTTACCCCGTGCCCGAAGGGAGAAGGTGAGAAGGGAGGTGAAGCACCCCAGCGCCCGCCGCCCCGGGGCTGCGCACCCCGTGGGGCCCCTGGACACGCGGGAGCCCGCGCGCGTTGGGGAGGGGTCCGGCGGTCCGCCCGCGACACCTGCGACGCACCACACGCGGGCCTCACCTCAGGTAGTTGAGATACTGCGGGTAGACCTGCGGCAGGCCCTCCTTGAGCACCGCGGCCTGGTAGCCGAGCTGTGGGAGCCCGTTGAGGCCGAGCGGTGGG
>NW_006399806.1:9505763-9512761 GCF_000299155.1 Elephantulus edwardii | reverse complement strand
AACAACAACAACAACAACAACAACAATGAATGCTTAGGCAGGATTCACATTGCTGTCATTCTCCTCTAATTAAAGAAAACCACAGTTAGCGGTTCCTTACACTATACTTCAAATTTTTATTTCATACCTCTCTTGTCAATATTACTAGACGATTTTAACAATGGTTGATTATCTGTCTCCCTTAGTCATGAACTCAACCTAGTTATTTTTTATGAATATAAACAACTGTGAGCTAGAACTTATCAATTCTTGGAAGACATATTGTGCATAAAGTTTATATAATGTCACTATCTTAAGTTTATTTGTTGTTTTTGTGTACTATAGAGTGGGAACTGACCCATAGCTGACCCTCCAGTGGGTTTTCAATGTCAATTAATCACACAGGAGGAGTATGCCCATCCTATAGAGCAGCTGGTGGCTTCAAATCATGTACCTTAGGGATTGCAGTGCAGCTTCTTACCACTAGGCCACCTGAGCTCCCTAAGTGTAATTATGTGATTATAATATATGCAATCTGAAATTAAAATGCATCTTATCAACCATGTTTCAGCTCCCTATGTATTCTCGGGCTCAAATGTATCTAATCTTTGTATCAATCCGTTTTGTATAGTGCTCTGAAGTTCACCTTACTTAAATACTTCTTTCAACAGTACTTCTTCACTTTGTTGTTGTTAGGTGCTGTTGAGTTGAATATGACTCAGAGTGATGCTAGAAACAAGAGATCTGAACTCTGTCTTATCCCGCACTTTCCTCACAATTTCTAACACACTCAAGTCCATTGGTTCAGTGACTGTGTCAATCCATCTGGTTGAGTGTCTTTCTCTCATTTGCCATCCTTCCACCTTTCCAAGTATGATGTGCCTGTCCGAGCAATAGCATCTCCTAGCAATATGCCCAAAGCATGTGAAATGACGGTTTATCATACATTCGTTTAGTAAAAGAATAATATATGCTCTAATTATTTAAAGCGCTCTGATGGTAGAGTCTGCAGGGAGTTGCACTGCTAACCTCTCTGGCCATTTGAACTCACCAGAAGTTTTGTAAAACAAGATGAATAATGTCCTGTTCAGGGTACAGCCTCAGTAACCTAATTAAGGGGTCAGCTGGGAATCTGTTCCAAACAGGAGGCTAGATTCTATGAAAAGAAATGTGGTATCAGGATTGAAGGAAGACTCGTCAACAATCTGTGTTATACAGATGACACAACCCTGCTTGCTGGAACTGAGGAGGACCTAAAGCGCTCGCTGCAGAAGCTCGAGGACTGCAGCCTTCAATATGGATTGAAGCTCAACATCAAGAAAACAAAGATTCTCACGGCTGGAAAGATTGGCAGCATCATAATAGATGGTGAAGGGATTGAAATTATTGACAGCTTCAGTTTGCTTGGCTTTACAATCAACACTCTGGGTACCACAAGCCAGGAAATGAAAAGATGAATTGCATTGGGAAAATTTGCTGTCAGAGACCTCTCCAAAGTACTAATGAGTAATAATGTCAGTCTGGAGACTAAGGTGTGTCTGATATAGGCCATGGTCTTTGCGATACAGGCCATGGTCTTTGCTGGCAATGACTAGATGATGGAAGGAGAATTGATGCCTTTGAACTGTGGTGCTTGAGAATAGTATTGAATATACCATGGACTGCTGGGTGAACAAACAAGTTCAACCTGGAGAGGGTGGAGCCAGGCTTCTTCTTGGAGGCAAGGATTCTGAAACTCCGTGTGACATACTTTGGACATGTTGCAAGGCAGGATTAGTCTTTGGAGAGGGACATCATGCTTGCAAGAGTGGAGGGACAGACAGAACAGGAGAGGAAGTCCCTCTATGAGATGGATTGATTGAGTGACTGGAATAATGGGGGTAGGTGTGTTGGAGACAGTTAGATTGGCACAAGATAGAGCAGGGTTTAGGGTTGTTGTACATAGAGTTACATAAGTTGCAGGTGACTCGATGGTACATAACAACAGCAAAAACAACAGCATTTTTTATATTTAAATTTTATTTATGTAGCTTTCATAATCTAGCTCAAGGTGGCTCTAATCTACCTACTGAACCCACTCCTCTCCATCACCTTCCTAGCTTAGGTCCTTTGTGCCTCATGACTGAATTGTTTCAAGTCGTTGTACTTAATGTACTTGTTTTGGTCCTTCACAGATACCACTGATATATTAATTTTCCTAAAGAACAGATTCAAGCAGGTCACTCTACTGGTCTTTGGACACTTTTCATTCTTTAGTGGATTAACTGCAAACCCATTTTGCCATTCCACATTTCTTGGACTTTGTGTTCAAGTAACATTTCTCATTATGTTACAGAAGTTGCTAACATTTTGAGGGGAGAAGGGATTATTGATCCCTTTGGAAATGCAATGAAAATTATATTCACTTATCTCCTCCTCAATACAAAAATTTTATACATGATAAAGATTTCTTGGATTATTGTGCTTTATAATCTAAGCAAATAGCACTTATATTTATAACAGTCATTACCGTAACTCTTACTGTCAAAATATCTTGCATGTCCAGCAGTCTATATAATAATATACTATTTTCTCTACAAAAGTAACTTAATCATTTCTCCTTGAAATCTAAACCACATTCCTTTGTATTACTATATTATTCTGACTTTAGGAGTTGTATTACTTCCCTGTTGGGATTAAAAACCTCTATGAATTGTGGTTACTTATTGTTGATATATACCTCTGCAGGATCCTTTAAGGTTAAACATATACAAATAAATAATAACAGTTAATAAATGTTTCTTGTCATTTTGAGGACTGGTGCATTGAAATATTCCACTAAGCACTAATGTAAACATAGTCTGTAAATTGATTTCAACACACAATTTGTTGCACACAGGCTTGTAGGTAAAAACCTTTTGAGCTAAATGTATTTAAGAATTCAGAACTGTTTGGATTTTAGAAAGATGACCTAGAGCAACACATTAATATTTCTGAAGCAAAATGTACACATATTCACATGGCCTATCGAATTTCCTCATGTGAGCTCAAGTCAGTGTTTGTGGTCAAATGAATTCAGGTCATGTTAGGTATTACTAACAAATGATTCATGATAAGACTTCTGTTTGCAGAGATTTGGGGGGATATTGAGACTGTGAGCAAAGAACTGTGGGCCTGTGTCAGGCTGGATTTCTTAATCCATGGTGTGGACTGACCTCCAGCTTTTCTCCTCAATTTTTCTGCCACACGTGTCATTCTTTTTTGGTCTCTGTCAATTCCTTCAGGTGTCTGAAGATTAAAAATAGTGCATTCTAGCTATCAGGTAGCACTAGGAGAGCAGAGGCTGGCTGAAACCAGGCACAACCAATATGGAGCTAAGTCATGCACCAGGTTGGTAAGCTTCTTTTACCCAAAAAAGATTATTTCTTGCTTTTTAATAAACTTTATTATCTTCATTGCTATTAATATTTGTAATACAGAGAGCTAGCCTAATATTTTGAAAGGACTCAACACATTCCATGGCAAGGATATACTGTTATTTTTATGTGCTGTCAAGTCTCCTGCCACTCATAGTGACCCTATGTACAATAGCTCTGAAGCCTGCCCTATCCTAAGCCAAGTCTCATGGACTCTGACAAACCTACCCCCACTGTCTTAGTTACTGTATCAGTCCGTCTCATCTGGGGTCTTCCTCTCCTGTGCTGTCCTTTTGGACATGATGCCCTTCTCCAAGGATTAATCTCTCTCGGCCACATGCCCAAAGTACAAGAGACAGAGCTTCAGAATCCTAGCTTCCAAGGAGAAACTTGGTTTTACCCTTTCCAAGACAGACCTAATTTATTTTCTTGGTTGTCTATGGTATGTTCAAGACTCTTCTCCAGCTAAAAACAATTCATCTATTTGCTACTAAGAAATTAAGAAATTGTAAGGATATGCTATAATTTATTAATTTCTTACTAGCAAATATGTGGATTGTTTTTAGTTTCTCACATTTTTCTAGAATTCTTCCCACAAATCTCTAGAGGTTTTCTAAAGCCCAGGCATAGAATTGTTGGGTCAAAGTAATGTACACTTTTAACAGAAAAGACCAAAACCATAGTGGGTGAATTGACACTGACTCATAGACAACTTCACAGTATAGAGTTCAACTGTCCTCATATGGTGGCCAAGGCTGTAAATCTACATGGAAACAAACTACCAAAGCCTTCTCTCAGGCATCAAGTGCCTGGTGGGTTTGAACTACTGACCCTGGTTAACCATCAAGAATGTTAACCATTGTGACCCCAGGATTTATACTTTTACTAGATCCTGCCAAATTGCTCTCACTCCCTCAAACTACTGTTACTGTTTTATCAGTGTGTTAGAATGTCTACTACTATTTCAATCCTTAATCAAGTTAATGAATTTTTCATACTTCTATAGAATATTTTGGGTTTTCTTTCTTAGTGGTCTTGAAGAATATATATTATTAATCACATAATCTCGACATATACACACATAATCACCTTGTTGTGAAGTACCACTGAGCTGGTTCCAACTCATAGCAACTCTATGCAAAAAAAGATAAAACACGACCTAATCTGATCACCTCCCCCATAACCCAACACCTACCCACCT
Source organism: Elephantulus edwardii (assembly GCF_000299155.1). Taxonomy (NCBI): domain Eukaryota; kingdom Metazoa; phylum Chordata; class Mammalia; order Macroscelidea; family Macroscelididae; genus Elephantulus; species Elephantulus edwardii. The sequence goes on along the minus strand of NW_006399806.1, from coordinate 9,508,186 downwards.
TCTAGTTTTTTCAATTAGTTGGTTTTTATTTTACTTTATGGAATTATTTGCCAGATAGATGTTAGAAATCTATTTAACAGCATGACTAAAAAAATCCCTTGCTAAATTATTAATTACATGTTATGATTAGCATGTTTTACCACTCCCAAATTATATTATTGTTATTATGTGCCACTGCCTCACAGGGTTGTTTTGTTCTGTTGTTGATCTAAAGGTTGTTGGTTTTTCCCTTTTTTTTTGAAAGCTATAACAATATGTATTTAAAATTTAGAGACATTTAAACTGTAGTTAGGAATAATTGCTGTAGAAATATATAATCATACTTATGTTTTTCTTGGATCATATACATTTATGCATAAAAATATATGAGTAGAAACCACAGTGGTTTCCAAACAGTGCCTTCCAAGAAAATTTCTGGCTTCTTAACAAGAATAATAAAATATTTTTCCTCATTCCTGAGTTACTGCAATTTCTTTGATAGTATGCATTTGAGGGACTGATATTCTGATGTCAGGATTAATTCAACTTTTTCTTTAGTCCGGTAGGAAATTACTGTTGCTATGTTGTTATGTACCATAGAATCACAACTGACACATAGCTGCCCTCCTGTAGGTTTTCAAAGGCAGAAAATCCCACAGGAAGAGACTAGTGATCTTTATTCCACAAAAGAGCTCATGGATTCAAACCTTGAAACTCTTGGTTGGTAGTGCAACGCCTTACTACTAAGCATCAGAGCTTCCTCCAATATTAAATGTCTAGCAGTCCATATCCATCTCTCTGTCTTTCTCTCACTTCCTCCCTCACTCCTTTTCTCCCTCCCTTCTTCTCTCTTTCTCTTTCCCCTTCTTGATGAGGTAGAGGTTTTATTTTTTTAATTACAATGTCTAATCAAACTTTTATTGCATATTGTCTTACTCTTAACTTATATATTTATTAATTTTTTGTTCTTTTTTCATCACAGGGTATATTAAGCTATAATCTTTACTGAAGCTGACTGTCAGATCTTTAACCAACAAGGTTGATTTTAAACTGACAACCTTTTGGTTAACAGCCAAATATTTAAGCATTGTGCCAACGGGACTTCTTTATATGTGTACTCTATACAACTTTTCTTCTTATACTTCTAGAGTTTCTTTAACTTTTAAAATAAATTATTCCTTGGGGGGGGAAAGAACCCTCATTTTAATTTTTTGCCACACTTAAAGTGTTTTCATATTAAAAACTAGTAGTGCCAATAATTTATTGAACAATCCACCTAAAACTAAAGTTTTCTTAATATATATATGTGTGTGTGTGTGTGTGTGTGTATATATATATAGTTATTTTGTTGTTGTTATGTGCCGTCAAGTCGCTTGCGACTCATAGCGATCCTATGTACAACAGCCCTAAACTCCGCTCCGTCCTGTGCCAATCGCACTGTCTCTGACACTCCCATTCCAATTATGCCAGTCACTGAATCAATCCACCTCATAGAGGGCCTTCCTCTCCTGTGCTGTCCCTCCACCCTCCCAAGCATGATGTCCCTCTGCAAGGACCAGTCCCTCCTTAAAACATGTCCAAAGTATGTCAGACGAAGCCTCAGAATCCTTGCCTTCTAGGAGCAGCCTAGTTTAACCCTCTTAAGGCTGAATCTGTTTGTTTTCTTAGCAGTCCATGGTACAATAAATACTCTTCTCCAGCACCACAGCTCAAAGGCATCAATTCTCCTTCTATCCTCCCTAGTCATTGTCCAACTCTCTAATGCATAACAAGTGATTGCAAAGACCATGGCCTGTATCAAACGTACCTTAGTGTCCAGAGAGACACCATTGCTCTTCAGTACTATGGAGAGGTCCCTAACAGTAGACTTTCCCATCACACTATATCTTTTAATTTCCTTGCTGCTGGTGCCAAGACTGTTGACTGTGGAGCCAAGCAAACTAAAGCTGTGAACAATCTCAATCGCTTCACCATCCATCCTACCAATTGGTCCAGTGGTGAGAATTTCTGTCTTCTTGATATTGAGCCTCAATCCATACTGAATAAAGGCTGCAGTCCTTGACCTTCTGTAGCAAGCGTTTCAGGTCCTCTTCAGTTTCAGCAAGCAGGGTTGTGTCATCTGCATAGCGCACATTGTTGATAGATCTTCCACCAATCCTGACGCCACAGTTCTCCTCATAGAGTACAACCTCTTGGATAATCTGTTCTGCATACAGCCTGAAAAGGTATGGAGATAGGACACATCCCTGGCGTACACCTTTCCCAATTTTGAACCACACAGTGTTCCCTTGCTTTGTTCTGACAGTTGCTTCTTGGTCCAAGCATAGGCTTCACATTAGCACATTCAAGTGTTCTGGGATTCCCATTCTTCTCAGAGTCAGCCACAGTCTGTTATGATCCACGCAGTCAAATGCCTTTGCATAATCAATGAAACACAGATAGAC
>NW_006399806.1:9475053-9505663 GCF_000299155.1 Elephantulus edwardii | reverse complement strand
GGCGGCGGCGTTGGCACCGGCCACCAGGTAGGAGCGCGGGGGGCGCCGGGCGGCCTCTGCGCCTTCCTCCTCCTCCTTGATCTTCAGGGTAGGCGGCTGAAAGTCGCCATAAAGCGGGAAAGCGTCATCCTTGGGCTCGGCGTCCGGCGGGTACGCGCAGTCGGGGAAGTCGCCGCTGGCGCCGGGGGTGGACGAGGCGGAGGGCGAGCCTCGGGGCGCGGCGAAGGCGCTGGCGGTCGCGGCTCCGCCGTCGTAGCTCTCCCCCTCCAGTAGCTGCCGGGTGCGGGCGGCCAGGAAGGCCGGGTTCAGGGGCAGGATAGGCACGTGGATGAAATCCATCAGCGAGGTGGTGAGCGAGGAGCGCCCGGGCGCCACCGGCGCATCTTGCTCCGCCAGGTTCACCCTGGGCGCAGAGAAGCGGGAATCTTCCTTGGGGACCAGGGCGACGCCTCCTGTGGCCGCCCCAGGGACAGTGGCCACGGCTCCTCCTCCAGACGCTGCGCTTCCCAGAGCCAGGGATTTGCTCTTCAGGAGCGAACCTGCGGAGCCCTCGGGGTCGGGGCCGTCCTCCTCCTCCACCTCCACAGTAGGAGGCTGCGGGGACGGGTTCATGGGGGGCCACTGGGGGGCCCCAGGGGCCGGGGGCAGTAGCTGCCGGGACGGCGAAAGTCCTCTGTGCATCGCCTTGTTGTGTGTGGTGACCGCGCCAGCGATGTCTCCAACCTTGCCCCCGGGTCGACTCATAGCTGGGGGCAACGCCCCCTGGGTGGCCGGGACAGGCCGAGGGTCTTCAGGAAGCTCAGGGCCGAACAGGCACCACGAGTTAGTGGCCTCACAGGCGGGAGGGCTGGGCTGGCTGTGCCCAGGACCAGGGGTCGCCAGCAGCGTGTCCAAGACACTGTCGAGCAGCCCACTGTCCTTTTCCGGGGGCCTAGCGCTGCCGCCTCCCGCACCTGGGGCGGTTTCAACGCAGGGAAATTCGCCTTCCACGTCGGACAGCGACTGATGGTCAGGCGTCTTCACGTCTTGGGGGTCCTGGCCCTGGCAGGGACGAGGGAAGAGCAGCCCGTCTAAGGAGATCGGTAAAGCAGAGACTACCGGTGGGTCCTCCGAGATCTGGCTCCCCTGGAAGGGGTCGTCCGAGCGACCCAGCAAGGGGGATCCGACCTGGATTGGGGAGGGCGCGCCGCCCGCCACGTGGGGAGCCCGAGGATCTTTTGCCTTCAGCTCAGTCATGATGACCTGATCTCCCCTTTTCTCCTCCTCCCCCGTCTCTAGGGAGGAGGGAAAGAGGAAAGAGGAGGGGGTGTTGGGATATAGGACCTAGGGGAGGAGAAAAAGGGAGTTGAATTTGGCAGGACCCAGGGGATCTCCACCTCCTGGGTCTGGAGGGGCGGCGCTGGTCAGCTCCTGCCCTCTCCCTCCATCCCGTCGGCAGAAGTAAGGTCCCAGCTGCCCGCGAGGCGGGAGTTGTTGGGATCTTCTAATTGGAAGAGTTCTCCGAAAGTTCTCAGGCTCCTGCCCCAGGACAGAAGATGTCAAGTACTCACAAGTCCCTCACTGGCGTGGCGGCTGCTGAGAAAGCAGTGATACGCGGCTCTATTCCGGGCTTTTATTCTGGCTTCAAACCTGTGCAAGCTGTGTAGCTCCCAGTCTTGTCTGTGTCTCACTCCTCTTCTCACTAAGAGCAGGTAGTCAGACCCCTCAATGCAGTCTGATCTCAGAGACAACACTGCTTCTTGCCAATTCCCTGAGGCTGGTGACAATCGTCTCTGGAGCTTGGCGGTCCGGGAGGACGAGCGCCTTTGGTTGCCGATTCTATCCAATTGCCAAATGAAGCTAGTGGTTCTCACTGAAAATGCTACCCACACACCAGAATCCTCGCACACTCAATACTACAGGCCTTAATTCGGGTAGTGACAGCCAACCGGAGACTGGCCTCAAAGCTTCCTAACAACGCCTCCGCCCTCTCCGGGAGGCCCCGCCCAAGGCCCCTCCCCAACCTAACTACGGGGCTCTTTGGAAACTGAAATTGGGATTCCCATCTCTAGGCTGGTTGGTGCTTTGGGATGGAACTTCATCCATAGATTAGTTTTTGTCTAATTAAATATTATGCTGTATCTAACTGGGAAATGCGAATAAACTCCAGTAAATGCAGAATTTTGCTCAGGGATTTAATTTGGTAAAAAATTAACACAGAGGTAGACATCAGGTTATTTTTAGAATAACAGCATCCAGGACAATCCTGAACACATCAGGAGAAGGTCTCTCCCTTATAACCTATCATATTTTAAAAAGTGAATGCCTTCAAATGTCTCTTATAGCAACCTGTATATCCAGGTCATCATGAATACGACTTTCAGCAGCAGAGAAATTTGGTACTTAAAGGTTGTTAGGTACATGTGCTATATCTGAATTATCCCAGGACTGCATTCCGGTTTTTTACCAAATAGCACTTTACAGGGTGTTTTCTTTACCTTTACCTTCCACCTTCTACTACATCATGAGATCCTCAATAGCCCAAAATCCAACCCACTACTATCTTGTGGGCTCCAGTCATAACTACTCCGTGGGACAGTAGAACTACTCCAGAGGGTTTCCAAGGTGGACATCTTTACAGAAGCAGGCTACCACTTCTCCTATTTAGTGGCTGGTGAGTTTCAACCACCAAACTTTGATGAAGGTTGGTATCTGATGATATTTGAGATTTGATTTGGCAGCCAAATGCTTCAACCATAGCTCCACTAAAGCTACTTAAACCCCTCAATGTTGTTGTATTGTGTGTTGTTGAGTTGGAGCCAACCCATAACTGATCCGCCAGTGGGTTTTCAGAGGCAGTTAATTGCATGGAAGGAGACTGCAGATCCTTCTTTCACAGAGCAGCTGGTGGATTTGAATTGAGTGCCTTTGGGATTGCAGCACAGCTTCTTACCAGTAGGCCACCAGAGCTTCCTTTAGCATTCTTATTCTTTAAAAAAAAATGTAATCGAGATTTTATTGTAAGTTTATAAAGAATTTGGATTTCTAACCATTTTTATTCTTATTCTTAAAATAGCTTTTATTCTGCTTTTAAAACAAGTCATCTGTGTCAAGAAGATACAATACAGAAGAGGGAGAATACTGTAATATATATTTTATTCACAGCCATAATCTAAAAATCTCCATTTTAAAATCCAAAGACATTTGATGTCTTCTAATCATTTTAAATATACCATGTTCAAATAATGTCTGCAGTTAGGCACATCTCCAGATTATTGAGGAGTAATATTGTCAGTTTGAGGACTAAGGTGCATCTGATTCAGACCATAGTCTTTCCAATCACTTACTATGCATCAGAGAACTGGAGAGTGAATAAGGATGACAGAAGAAGAATTGATTCTTCGAGGTATGGGGATGGAAAAGAGCACTGAATAACCCATGGACAGCCAAGAGAATGAAGAGATAGGTCTTGGAGAGGTTGCAAGCCGAAGTTTGGAGGCAAAGATTCTGAGACTTTGCCTCATATGCTTGGGGCGTGTTGTGAGAGGGGACTATTCCGTGGAGAAGGACATGATTCTTAGAAGGGTAAAGGGTTGGCGAAATAGAGGAAGACCCTCGACCAGGTGGATTGACATGGTGACAGCCACAATGGGTTCTAATGTGTCAGGAAGTGTGAAGATGGCACAAGGTAGGACAGGATTCAGATCTGTGGTTCTTAGGATCACTATAGGTTGTACTCGACTCTATAGCACCTAACAACAACAATAACATGTTCAAAATGGAGTTGATTATTTCATCAGTTCCATATAGGGTCTCAAAATCCTTTATGTTGGTGCCCAACATATTTGGAACCAAGTTAACAGAACAGAATAAAAGACAGTAAGACTCCATGGTGAATGAAGCAACTAGTGGTAAGGGACCTGAAGAGGAGCTACATGAGCGAGGAACCCTTATGTCAGGCCACCAGGTATTGCAATTGTTGATTTGGCCTGAATACTTTTAGTGTGTAGAAGTTTGCCAGGAAAAAAGAGGGATGATGGACATTCTAGGAAGTGGTTTGTTATGGATTAAGTTTACTCTCTCCCTCAGGGGAAAGAAAGAAAGAGAAAAAAAGATGTATTGAGGTAGTAATCCTTGTGCCAGTGAATGTAGCTTTGTCTGGAGAAGTAAGGTTTTCCTTTGCAAGCATTACCAGTTAAGTTACCGAGTCATAGAAGAATGGGTTCTGACTCCAATACCTTCTGAATAGAATCTTGTAAAAGATAAGTACAGGCATGGAAATGGAGTGGCACAAAAGGAGATATGGATGCCAAATGATGACAGAAGTAGATATATGTATATGCAGCAGAGGAGTGTCAAGGTTTGCCAGAAGCCTCAGAAAAAATTGACATATTTCTAGTACACTGATTTGTATTCCCAGACTCCCAAATGGTGATAAAATAAATTTCTAATTTTTTACAGCCACCCACTTGTGGTATTTTGTTATTGCAAAACTAGGAAACTAAGACACACAGGTATAACTGTTGTAGAATGGGACTAACCTCGGGGTTGGGGAGAGACTGAGTAAGATGGGTTCAATAATGTATACTGCACTGAAACAGAGGAGGGAGAAAACTGTTTAAAAGAGATATGTGACTAGGTATTTCTGTCATCACAGGAGTCTAGAACGAGGGCTACATGGTGGAGGGGACCTGGGGGAGGGTTTGTAAAACAATGAAAGAATCTTTTCTTTTACTTTTCCATAATTTTTGACTCATGTACTTATAACTTGTTAGTTAAATTTGTGTCTTCTAGGTTGCAACACCCCCATGATACATCTTCAAGGATATGAACATGTACAGCCAAGCACAATCAATAAGAGTGCATCTAAATTCCAAAATCAATCTCCATAATAGTCTATGTGTTTCCTACTGCCAAAGGGGCCCTTTAGAGTAGTGAGAGAAGATCTTCACCCTGAAACCCACAGCATCCCTTTTCAGCAGGAAGTAGCTAAGAGAATACGCCATCCCCTTTTCCTTATGAATGAGGGTGAAGTCTCTCTCAGGGAGGAGTGATAGGGAATGGCAAAGGACACACCGACAAAGGAGATTAATCAGAACTGACTTTGACAAGCACTGTGGCAATTGGACAATTAAAACAGACATTTGGATGGCGGGGAAGAAGAACAAACTGGGGAGGAGGGTAGAAAGAATGGTGCAGCAATGAAGGAATGAAAACCGAAAATCCCTGTAAATGTTCATTAAAACTAATAAAATTTAATAATAATAAAAAAAGACACACAGGTATAATATGTCCACAGAGTATCAAATAGCACATATTATGGGAACTGCAAGGTCAGTTTGGACAGAGCAAAGACTAAATGTGAGAATGGAGGAATATGAGGCAGGAAAGGTAAAACAAATTATTTTTATTACTATTGTTCATACTATTTGCAGTTCTTATTTCCAGTCCATCTTAAAACATTTGACACGCTGTGTTAAGTAAAATTTATACACCACACAATTTACCTAACATATACAATTCAATGTTTTTTAGTATATTCATAGTGTTATTAGATCATCGTTGTGATATATGCTGTTGAGTTGGAATTAAATCATAGCTGACCCTCAGAAGAAGTAAATTCCATGAGAGGAGATTACCTTTCTGCCTCTCACATGTATGGTTATTGTTATTGTGTACTGTCGAGTCAGAACTGACCTGTAGCTGACCCTCCAGTAGGTTTTCAGAGACAGTAAATTACACAGGAGAAGATTGTCAGTCCTTCTTCTACAAGACAGCTTGTAGATTTGAACTGCATGCCTTTGGGATTGCAGCACAGTTTCTTAGCACAAGGTCATCAATTTTAGAAGATTTTCATCACTCTCAAAATAAACCTCATACCTTTTAGCATCACTTCCCATTGCCTAAGAGGCTTCCAGTTCTGGCAGCAACAAATCTATTTTGTGTCTCTATGGATTTGTATAAATGAAATCATATAGTATATAGTCTCTTTTTGATTGACTTCATGCAGTTGACATAATGTTTACAAGGTTTGTCTGTGAAGTGGTATGTACTAATATTTATATTTTTCCAAATATTTCACTGTATGTACCATATTTTATTTACCCTTTCTGCAATTGCTGTATATTAAATTGCCTTGACCTATTAGTTATCATGGCAAATGCTACTATAGATAACATAAATACATAACATTTTTAAGTAAACATATAGTTTATTGATCAAATTGTGTGTCTTCCCCTCAAAAATAAAGTGATAAATCCTTTTCTTTTTTGTTGGTTTTTGTGTGCCATTAAGTCAGATCTGACTGACACAAGAAGAGAATGCCCATCTTTCTCCAGGAAGACCGGAGCATCTGGTGGATTCAAACCTTCAGTATTGCAGCACAGCTTCTTGCCACTAGGCCACCAGTGATCCTTAAAAGTGATAAATCCTAACTTTCATGTCTGGGACTTTAATTTGGGAATGAATTGTTATGTTAAGAATGGATTGGTATGTTAATGAAGCAGAATTAGTGTAGAGAAAATCTCTTTAGAAATATAAAAAGTGGGACAAAGTAACAGAGACTATGATGGAGGAAGAGAAAAGCCAAACCCATCTGCCTGGGTGCAGCACCTAATAGAGACAAGGACGCTCTCTGGACTGACACAGAGATACCTTTTCCATATGCTAGCACCTAAAATTTGGATTTTTAGCCTTCTAAACTATGAGAAAATAAAGTTCTGTTTGTTAAATCTACCCACAAGTCGTATTTCTTTAACAGTATAACTTCACTACATAATTGAGATACCGTGTTTTAATTTCTCTTGGGTCTCTATCTAGTAGAGGAATTGTTGAATCAAGTGCAATTTTGTGTATGACTTTTTAAGGAATTGTTATACTGTTTTCCAAAGAGACTAAACATTTTACATTTTTACTAACAATATGAGCTTTCCAATCTCTTTACATGCTTGTTACTACTGTTATTATTTGATATTTTAATTCTATTTATTGGGTGTAAAGTGCCATCAATTGAGGATTTAATTTACATTTCCCCCATAGCTTGTAGAGTAGGCTTTTTAAAATCTGGATGATGTTTCTGGATACTCTTCTATACACTTTAACTGTGTTATTTAACTCCTCAACAGTTTCAAGTAGTCATTGCCATCATGCATCTTATTGAGACGAAACCAATTCCACTAAGTTTTTAGGAGGAGATTGCCTCTCTCCAACTTCCAGAGAGGTACAGCCTTTAAGTTAACTGCTTATGTCCCTGCAATACCCATACCCCTTGTCACTGAGTTGGTTCTGACTCATATTTTGGCAGGGACTGTCTGTGAAACAGACCATCAATTACTCATGTTAAAGTTCAAGTTGAAACTGAAGAAAATGAAAACAAGTACGCAAGAACCAAAATAAAACCTTGAGTCTATTCCAACTGACTTTTCAAGCCATCTTCAGAATATATTTAATTCATTGAACACTATTGACCTAGAGCTAATGACATTGAACTAGACTAGTTGTGAGATGACATCAAAGCATCATCCATGAAGAAAGCAAAAGGTCATCAGAAAGATCAAAAGGGGGGAAGACCAAATTAGTATTCAGAAGAGATTGAAACTTTCATTAGAATCTAGAGAGGCCAAAACAAACAGAAGAAATGCTAAAGAGAGATGAAGTGATTTTAAAGGGCAGCTGAAGAATACAAAGCAAAATACTGTGGGACAATTGTGCAAAAAGTTGGGCATAGAACAACAAAATTTTTGCTCAATATTTCTCAAGGTATAAGAAGAGCTGAAGAGTAAATTCAAGCCTCTTGTTGCAATATTGAAGTGCTCTACATGCAAAATCTTAAATGATACAGAAAGAATTACAAGAAGATAGAAGGAATATATTGAGTCATGGAACTAAAAATAATTGGTTAACACTGAGCCAGTTCAGGAAGTACCATGTAATCAAGAACCAATGGTAATGAGAGAAGGAAGAAGTTTAAACTGCACTGACGATACTGGTAAAAAATAAGGCCCTAGGAATACCAATTGACATACTAAAAGCCAGTGTAGCCCTGGACAAGTTCAATAAAATTTGAAAGACAGCTACCTGGACAACTGACTGGAAGAGATCCATTTTTGTTCTCATTCTCTGTAAAACAAGATCTACCTAAATGTGGAAATTATCAAACAATATCATTACGATTGCATGTAAGTAAAATATTGCTGAAGAGTATTAAATAGTTCAAGTCGTTCATCAACAGGAAGCCTTCAGAAATTTTAGGTGGACTTAGAAGAGGCTATGGCACTTCAGATCACATTATTGATATCAGAGGGATGTTGACTGAAAGCAGAAAGTGCCAGAAAGATGTTTATTTGTGTTTATTGACTATGTAAATGCATAGTAAATACATATACATGCTTATGTGACTCCTAACAAATTATGGATAAAACTGAGAAGAAAGGAAATTCAAGAATATTTAATTGTGCTCATGAATGAAACCTTTATGTAGACCAAGAAGTAGTTGTCTGAATAGAAAATGCAGTACTTCATAGTTTAAAATTATGAAAAGTTTGTATCAGGGCTTTATTCTTTCTTCACACCCATTCAGTCTGTATGCTCGACAAATAATTTTAAAAGCTGGACTATATGCACAAGAATGTAACGTCAAGCTTTTCCTCCGACATCTTAACAAGGCTGCACTTGTGGTAGCTCCTCTCCGAGCTTCGCGATGCCTCCCAAGGACGACAAGAAGAAGAAAGACGCCTGGAAGTCGGCCAAGAAGGACAAAGACCCAGTGAACAAATCTGGGGGCAAGGCCAAGAAGAAGTGGTCCAAAGGCAAAGTTCGGGACAAGCTCAATAACCTGGTCTTGTTTGACAAAGCCACATATGACAAACTTTGTAAAAGAAGTTCCCAACTATAAGCTTATAACCCCAGCTGTTGTCTCAGAGAGACTGAAGATTCGGGGTTCCCTGGCCAGGGCAGCCCTTCAGGAGCTGCTAAGTAAAGGGCTTATCAAGCTGGTTTCAAAAGACAGAGCTCAAGTGATTTACACCAGAAACACCAAAGGTGGTGATGCCCCAGCTGCTGGAGAAGATGTATAAACAGGTTCAACCTAACTGTACATTCTAAAAAATAAAATTTGACTCAACAACAACAACAAAAAAAGAATGTAACATCAAGATTGAAGGACGACTCATCAACAAACAGCGATATATACAAGGCACAACCTTACTTGTAGAAGGTGAGGAAGACTTGAAGCATTTACTGCAGAAGATCAAAGAGTACATTGGTCACTACTTGGTCAATGTGGATTACGCTTCAAGAATCTCATCACTGGATCTATAGGCAACATCATAATAGAAGGAGAAAAGACTGAAGTTCTCAACAACTTTATTTTGCTTGGATTAGCACTGATCAAGAAATCAAAAGATGTGTTGCATTGGCATAACGTACTGTCAAGAACCTCTCCAAAGTGCTGAAGAGCAAAATTATCAGTTTAAAAAGTGAAGCTGGAGATCAGGTTATAGAATTTGTATAGTTAATTATTTATTCATTGCTAATGCCTTTTTTACAATGATAGAACAGAGTGCAGAAATTATTAAAAAATTCATAGTATCACATGCAAGTAGAATATTTCTGAAGGTTATTAAAAACAACTGAGACAGAACATTGACAAAGATTGACTGAAAATTCAATTGGACTGAGAAGAGACCAAAGAATGAAAGATATGTTTACTGATGTCGATCATGTAAGCAGAGAATACTAGAGAGCTATTTACTTGTGTATTATTGACTGTGTAAAGGCATTCCACTATGAGGATCATAATAAATGATGTGTAACATAGTAAAGAATAGGAATTCCAGAATACTTAATTGTGCTCATGTGAAATCTGTACATAGACCAAGAAGCAGCATGGTTTCAGGTCAAGGAAGGTTATGTATACTGAGAAAATAATTCAAGAATCTAGAAAAACGTGAAGAGATTGAGATAGTTAGCAGTTTTAGTTTACTTGGCTCCACAGTCAACACTCTTGATATCAGCAGTCAGGAAATCAAGAGATGAATTGTATTGGGAAAGTCAGCTGTGAGGGACCTCTCAAGAGTACTGAAGAGCAACGACGTCAGGCTGGAAACTCAGGTGTGCCTGATCTGGGCTATAGTCTTCACAATTCTGTGCTATGCGTCAGAGAGTTGGACAGTGAAAAAGGTTTATAGAAAGAGAATTGATGCCTTTGAGCTGTGGTGCTGGAGAAGAGTGTTGAATATACCATGGACTGCTAGGAGAACAAACAGTTTTGTCTTGGAGAAGGTGAAGCTGGAATGCTCCTTGGAGTCAAGGATTCTGAAGCTTCATCTGACATACTTTGGGCATGTTGCAAGGAGGGATTGGTCCTTGGAGAGGGACATCATGTTTGGCAGAGTGGAGGGGCGGCATAGGAGAGGAAGACCTTCGATGAGATGGATCAATTCTGTGACTGGAGTGGTGGGAATGAGTGTGTGAGACGGCGAGGTACAGGATAGAACAGTGTTTAGGGCTCTTGTACATAGGGTCGCTATGAGTCGCAAGAGACTCGATGGCACATAACAACAACAGAAGAATGTGGCATCACGATTGCAGGAGGACTCATCAACAACCTGCATCTTGCCAATGATACAACCTTGCTTGCATAAAGTGAAGAATACTTGAAGCACTTAAGTAGATCAAAGAATACAGCCTTCATATCAATTACATCTCAGCATCGAAAAAACAAAAATCCTTACAACTAGATCAAGAGGCAAGATCATGATAGATTGAGACAAGATTAACGTTATAAACTATTTCATTTTGTTTAACTCCACAGTAAACACTTGTAGATGTTAAGAAATTTAAAGACATGTTGCACTGGGGAGATCCCCTCTCAAGAGAGGACAAAAATGCTAAAGGATAAGGAGGTCAGTGTAAAGACTGTTATATACCTGACTCAAGCCAGGGACTTTTCAATTACTTAAAAAGCATATGAAAGTTAAATAATGAGTAATTAACATGAATGCCTTTCAGTTGTGGTGATGTAGAAGACTATTGACTATACCATGAACTGCCAAAAGAATAAAGCAATCTGTCTTGGAGGTTATATAACCAGGTTTCTCCTTAGAGACAAGAACAGTGAAAACTTGCCTCACTTACTTTGGAGATGTCAGAAAACATCAGTCCTTTGAATCAATATTGTGCTTGAAAACCTTGAGCAACAGTGAAAAAGAGGAAAGCTTTCAAGATAATAGATTGAGACAATGACTAGTGACTACAGTCAGTTCAAGCTGTATTTAGAAGAGACTGTGGCACCAGTGTCCGATGGTTGCCAATTGCTGATGTCAGATGGATCCTGACTAAAAACAGACTACTAAAAGAATATCGTTTTATGTTTTATTGACTATGAAAAGGCATTCATTTGTGTGGATCATAACATTCTATGGATAATGTTGAGATGAATGGAAATCCCAGAATATTTAATTGTGCTCATGTGAAATCTATACCTAGACGGAGAAGGTGTTGTCCATGTGGAACAAGGGAACAGTGCATGGTTTAAAATTGGGAAGGGTGTGTTTCAAATTGTAATTTTTCCCGATAACTGCTCACTCTGTTTGCTGAGCAAATAATTTAAGCCAGACTCTATGAAGAAGAATGTTACATCAAAATTGGAGGAAGACTTTTCAATAGCCTGTGTTATGCAGATGACTCAACCTTGCTTGCTGAAAGTGAGAAGTACTTGAAATCTCTACTGTAGAAATTCAAGGACTACAGCTTTCAAAATGGATCACCTCTGAGCATCAAGGAAATAAAGGTCCTCACCACTGGGCCAATAGGCAACATCATGATAGATGGGATAAGGATTGAAATTGTCAATGATTTCATCTTACTTGGATAAATAGTCAACATCCTTAGTACCAGTAGTAAGGAGATCAGGAGTCTTCTATCAGGCACCTCTCCAAAATACTGAAGAGTAATGATGTAATTTTGAGGACTGAGTTGCACCTGATTCAGCAATGGTCTTTTTCATCACTTGCAGCACACCTGAGAGCTGGACAATGAATAAGGATGATAGAAGTATTGATTCCTTTGAAATATGGTATCAGAGAAGAGTTCTGAATATCTCATGAACTGCCAAAAGAACAAACAAGTGTGTCTTAGAAAAAGTACAGCCAGACTGCTCTTTGAAGGTGAAGATGATGAAGCTTCATTTCTCATACTTTGTGTGTGTTGTTAGGAGAGGCTTAGAAAGGATATCATGCTTGGAAAGATGGAGGGTCAGCAAAAAAGGGGAAGACCTTCAACAAGACGAAATGACTGTAGCAATGAGCTCAAACATGTTAGAGATTGTGAAATGGCATAGGATAGGGCGAGATTCAGATTTGTTATTCATAGGGTTGTTATAAGTCGTACTCAACTGGATGGCACCTAACAAAAACAGCATTTGTTTCTGAAATGTTCTAGCTTCTACTTCCTAAACAACATGCCTCCAGAAACTCTACAAACTTTGATAAATATTGATAGTTGTAGAGGGGCTTCAGGCCTTTTGTTCATAGGGCTCGTGCTCAACTCGAAGGCAATCAACAATAACAATAACAATTGACTTCTTAAAGTTGTAGCTTTAAGTTTTAGAGCATTTTTAAAATAAAAACTACTTTGGATTCTGTGTCTGATAATCCCAGTATCTGATATCATCCTAGTATAAGACACTGTTGATTATTTTCTCCTACACCAATTAAATTTGTCAACAGTTTCATTTTACTTGAAACCAAAATAAAAATTCTTGGTAGCTGCAATCAAGAAATCAAAAGATGTATTACATTGGTGAGTTGTTTCTATGCATCTTAAAGATGGACAATTAATAAGGAAGACAGAAGAAGAATTGAAGCCTTTGAATTGTAGTGCTGGGGAAGAGTATTGACTATACCATGGACTGCCAAAACAACAAACCAGGCTCTCTTGAAAGTGTCATGACAAAACTTATAGGTAAGTTTAGTGAAACTTAGGCTTCACTTACTGTGGATGTATTTTCAGGAGTTCAATTTACTTGGATCCACAATCGACACCCATGGTAGAAAGAAACAGTTAAGAAGTCAAAAGCTGTGTTGAATTGAGGTGACTTCCTTTCAATAATGACTTGAAAATGCTCAAGAGCAAGGTACAGTGAGCCTGATCCAAGCTATGGTTCTTCTTATGCATCTAAAAGTTGGCTTGTGAATAAGGAAGACAGAAGAATCGATGTCTTTGAAGTATAGTGTTGAGGGAGAGTATTGAATATACCATGGTCTGACACAAGAACAAGCAAATATGTCTTGAAGAGAATGCAACCAGAGTACTTCATAGAGACAAAGCTGGTGAAGTTTACTTAGGACTTTCAGGAAGAGTCAGTCCTTGGAGAGAGACTTCCTTCTGGAAAAGAGGGTCAGTGAAAAAGAGGAAGATCTTCAATGAGATGGATTGTGGCAATGATTGCCTTAATGGGCCTGAGCACAAGAAAGATGGTGAGGGTGGTGTAGGATAGGGCAAGATGTAGATCTTTAGTTCCTAGAGTCACTATGAATCATAGATGGCTTGATGGCACTTGACAACATTTATGTCATAGACTAGGATTCCTACGTCTGTCTTTATTTGATGACCAGACACTTGATCCATCTTGAGTTAGTTTTTTGTGTTTGGTGTGAGGTATGGATCTTGTTTCAGTTTCCCACAAATAGATGATAACTTTTGCTGGTACCATTTGTTAAAAACTTGTCTTTTCTCCGTTTAATGGATTTCATCTTGTCAAAGATTGATTGATCATAGGTGGATGGATTTACTTCTGAGTCCTCTATTCTCTTCTGTTGGCCTTTATAGCTGTTAATGCTAGTCCTGCTTTCATTAATATGACTGTGTCATGAAGTAGCTTGAAATCACTAAATGAAAGGGCTTATTTCTTTTTCTTTTTTACTAGTACCGTGCCTATTCAGGATCTCTTTCCTTTCCATATAAAGCTGATGATTACTTTCCCATCTCTTTGTAGAATGATAATGGGATATGAATTGGTATTTCATTATGCCTGTAGGGTTTTTTGTTGTTGAGTTTTTTGTTTGTTTGTTTGTTTGTTTTAGTATTGGCATTTTCTGATCTCATACTCTTGAATGCACTGATTAGCATCTGATTTCGTCTGAATATTCTAGGAGTAAGTTTAGGCATTTCGAAACAATCCTAATGGGTCATTTTCTTGAACACTTTCTCTCCGCGCATTGTCCAATTCTTTTCTGTTCTCAGCCTTCCCCTCTGCTCTCTGATTCTTCATTTTTAGGAATTAATAGGTCACCTGTTTCCTAGTTACTTTGATATGCTCAACACTTCCTTTTCTTGGAAGGAGGCTTGGAACCCAGTTATTGCATGCGCATGCGCGTGTACACACACACACACACACACACACACACACACACACACACAACTGTGTGCATACTTGCACACCCCTCCCCCTCTCCCAGATGTTCACACCGCCATTTGAGGACAACTGATTTCAGATTGATGAGGAAGATTTCATCCTCAGAGTTTCAGTTATTTGTAGGCTGTGCTCCAACAACAGGCTCACAACACTGCTTGGGTGCTGAGGTGCTAGGGTAGGAAAAAAGGAGGAGGAGATGACTAGTAAAGAATTGCCTTAATTTCTTTGAGTGTTTTATGTGTTTCTTTTAAATCCAGAACTAGAGAACTTGTCTTGATGCTCTCTCCATATGTGTCTGGAGCCCAAGTTCTGATTTGAGGATGTGGTGAGTACAGGTTGTTGTTGGTAGGTGCCACTGAATTGAGTATGATCCATAACAACCCTATGAAAATAGATCTGAATCCTGTCATATTCTGTGCCATCCTCAAAATCTGTTACACTCAAACCCATTGCTGCAATCACTATGTCAGTTTATCTGGTTGACAGTCTTCCTCTCTTTCACGGGCCCTTCACCTTTCCAAGCATAATATTCCTCTCCAAAAAATAGCCTCTCCTAACTATGTGCCTTAAGAATGTGAGAAAAAAACTTCATCATCACTCTTGCTACCAGCAGCCAGGAAATTAAAAGATGAATTGAATTGGGAAAGTCTGCTGTCAGAGACTTCTCCAAGGTACTGAGGAGCAACGTTGTCAGTCTGGAGATTAAGATGTGCCTGATACAGGCCATAGTATTTGCAGTTACTTGCTATGCATCAGAGAGCTGAACAATGACTAGGGATGATAGAAGAAGAGTTTAAGCCTTTGAGTTGTGGTGCTGGAAAAGAGTATTGAATATACCATGGACTGCTAGAAGAACAAACAAGTTCACCCTGGATAGGGTGAAGCTGGGCTGCTCCTTGGAGGCAAGGATTCTGAAGCTCTGTCTGACATGCTTTGGACATGTTGCAAGGCAGGATCAGCCCTTAGGGATGTCTGTCATGCTAGGGTGGGTGGAAGGACAGTGCAGGAGAGGAAGACCCTCAATGAGATGGATTGATTCAATTACTGGGGTAATAGGAATGGACATGTTGGAGTCAATAAGATTGACAAGGGATAGAGCAGGGTTTAGGGTTGTTGTACATAGTAGGGTTGCTATGAGTCACAAGCGACTAGACAGCACATAACAACAACAACAACATCCTTGCCTCAAAGGAGCTCTCTGGCTTCACCTTCTCTAAGACATAACTGTCTGTTCTTTTGGCAGTCCATGGATTGTTCAGTACTCTTCTTCAATACCACAGCTCAAAGGCATCAGCTTTTCTTCTGTCATCCTTGTTCTTTGTACAGCTCTCAGCAGAATAGCAAGTAACTGAAAAGATTGTGACTCAAGCACACTGTAGTCCTCAAGCTAACATCATTGTTCCTCAAGAATTTGGAGAGGTCATTGACTGCAAACTTTTCCCAGTGCAATATGTCTCTTGATCTCCTGACTGCTGTACCAAGTGTATTGATTGTGGATCCAAGTAAAATGAAGTCATTCACAGTTTCAGTCTTTTCTCTATCTATCATCATGTTGCCCATTGGTCCACTGAGAATTTTTGTTTATTGATGTTGAGATAAAATCCATATTGATGGCTGCAGTGTTTGATCTTCTGCAGCAAATGCTTCAATTTCCCTTCGCTTTCAGCAAGCATGTGCCATCTGCATAACAAAGGTTACTGATGAATGTTTCTTCAATTCTGATGCCATATTCTCTTCAAACAGTCCTGACTCTTAAATAATTTGTTCAGTACACTGAATGGAAATGTATGGAGAAAGACTACAATCCTGACACATGCCTTTTTATTTGGATTCAGGTTGGGAGATAATGAAGTGAAAACGATGAATTCCACTCCACTTCTGTGATATTTCAAATTAGTGACTTTCTCTTTCAACCTGACTGATATAATTTACTTTTCAGATTTCTTAAGGGATTAGTTCATGCATTCTATCTGTATTGTATAGCTTTATTCAGCTTAAGAGACAAAGTGGAATATGCTTCTTATTGAATGGGCTACTTTTGGTATTTTTCTCTGATGATTGAAAACATGTTCCCAAAGCAACTGCACAGCCATATGTTCTTTGCAACTTTCTTCATTTTAGCCAAAAACGAAAAACAGTCCATTTTTTATAGTATTTTTCTCAATGGAATAATTTTTAGTTAAGGAAAATTGACAAAATAAGCATAACTTAATGTAAGAAATAATATGTGTAATAAGTCTTTACCAACGAATGTATGTGGTATGATTCTGTTTGTATAAAATCCTGTAAAAAGCAAAATTAAGCTATGATGGAAAAAAACATCAAAAGAGTGGTTGTCTATTGGATAATGATGTTTAGAATCTTTGTAGGAATTTGACTAATAGATGTATATTTACATTTACCAAAACCCAAAGAACTTATACTCCAGGTTTGTGTATTCAATTATGTGTAGATTTTACATATAAATGAACCTACATAAGGATTTAACTCTAATTAACAAAAACTCTGTGGCTTAAATAGTTGGCTGCCAACCAGATTAGTGGCTCAAACTCACTAGTTGCTTTGGGGACAAGGATGAGGCACCATGCTTCCATGAAGATTTTCAGTCTTAAAACCCCTATGCTTCACAACAAGATAAAGGTAAACAACCCAATTGTAAAATGGGCACAGGATATGAACAGACACTTCACCAAAGAAGGAAGACATTCAGATGGTGAACAAACACATGAAAAAAATCCCTAACTCTAAGAGAGATGCAAATCAAAACAACTATATCAGCTCACCCCAGTAAGAATAGCAAAATTCAACAGAGCATCAAACAACAAATGCTGGTGAAGTTGTGGGGAAACTGGAACCCTTATTCACTGTTGGTGGGAGTGTAAAATAGTGGATGGTGTAACCACTATGGAAGGCAGTATGACACTTTCTCAAAAAATTGCAAATAGAAATTAGATTTGACCCAGCAATTCCATTACTGAGAATATACCCTAAAGAAACCAGAACTGCTCCCCATGCAGATATATGCACACCCATGTTTATTGCTGCTTTGTTCACAATAGCAAAGAGTTGGAAACAACCCAAGTACCCATTAACAAACGAATGCATAGAGAAGCTGTGGAATACAATGAAATACTATGCTGCATTGAAAAACAAGGAACTCATGAAATATTATACAAAATGGGTGACATTAGGCTAAGTGAAATATTCCCGTTACAAAAAGACAAGTACTGCATAGTGCAATTATGGTAAAACAGTGCTGACATTAGTGTTGGGGGGAACCAAAGAAAAAAGGGGATAAATAATGTATACTGCATTGAAACAGACAAGGGAGAGAACAGTTTAAAAGTAATATATGATTAAGTATTATTTTTATGACAAGAGTCCAGAATAAGAGCTGCATAGTAAGGTGGACTTGGGGAAGAAGAATTGTTTAACAATGAAATTTTTTTTTCCAAAGAGAAAAGCTACTAGAGGGGAGATGTGGGCAGGGAGGAAAATGTGCAACAATGTATGGATGGAAATACAAAGTCTCTTTAAACTTTCATAAAAATTTCAATTAAAAAAAAAGGAAAAACCCTTATTGACAGTTTTACTCTATCCTACAACATTCCTGTGAATTAGAATAAACTCATTAGCAGTGGGTTTGGTTTTAAACTAATGATATGAATATTGAAAAATGTAGAGAAAATGCTGCTTATTATTTACACTGAAATTTATAAAAATTATTGCTGCTCACTGTTGTGTCAGAACTGCTCATAGCTCATCCTCTAGCAGATTTTCAGAGGCTGTAAATCATACAGGAAGACATGATTGCCCATCTTTATCCAGCAGAGAAGCTGGTGGATTCAAACCACCTGTGTTTGGGTTTGCAGCACAACTTCTTACCACTAGACCAGCAGAGCTCTCTTTATCAAAATTAACTGTATTAATAGGCAGGGAAAAAGATTGATTGGTCGATAAGTATTTAGTTAAGCACATATAGACATTAACAACTCAATTTAGTTGGTGAATATATGTCGATGTTTGTGGTAACATTATTTCAACTTTACTGTAAATAATTTTTCTATAAATATTAGAAAATCATTTTAGGTATGTTAGGACAATACATATTTTATTATTATTATTATTATTATTAAAGTAATTCAAGCTTGACTATAAAATGAATATTTAGGCATGCTATTCATAAAAGAGGAATCATATGTACATTTATGTGTTTATTTTTTTCTTAAATACAAACACATAGAAAGAGAGGAGTGATATTCTACAAGCTGCAGATATAAGTTATGCATGGGGGAGGGTGGCATGCGATAGGGAAGATTATGAGTTTTTCTTGATATAACATTGTGGTTTTTTAGTCTTTTTCATAAGGATTTATATTACCTTTTTAACTATGTAAAGAGTTAATTAAATATATGAAGGATCTGGTGGCCCAGAAGGTAAGAAGTTGTGCTGACAACCCAGAGCTAGTGGTTCAAATCCATCAGCTGTTCTTTGGGAAAAAGATGAGCAAAATCTTCTCCTGTATGATTCTGAGCTGTAAACTCACTGGAGGGTTAGCTAGGAGTCAGTCCCAACTGGATGACAATGAATTTGAGAATAAAATATGTTGCGTAGGGACACTTACAAACTGGTTTCAATTAATTTTAAGTTATACTTTTCTTCTCCTTATGACCAAAAGTTATTTTTAAACCTGTCGCTGTATTTCTAAAAATAATTTTAATTACATAAAGGAAATTTGGTAAGGAGAAAAGCAAAACAGTCTATTGAATTCAAAATTCAGGTTCTATCTGAATTATATTAATTTTTCTTTACCATCAACATACTAATTTTTTGGAATAACTGGTTTTTAGAAATGAGTATATATTGCTGTGGTCTAAAAGAGAAGATAGTAAAATTAAGCGACTATAAAAATCTAAAACCAATAGAATCTATAGACTCGGAAATGAAGATAAATGGAAAATTTTATATATAAACATATATACACATACAAACATCTCTTTAAGCATTGAAAAGTTAGTTTTTCTCTTATGCAGGTAGTTTAAATATTTTCAGAAGTCCTCTAAAGTACAAGTTAATGGTTTTTTGGTTTGGGTGCAAGTTTATTTATAGTGTTAAATGAAGTAGAGCAATCGTCTAAGATAAGGACTGGAAATTGTTCATTCAACTTGGCATTTAGGAGAAATTTGGTGACTTTGATGAAATCAATTTTATCAAATTGAACAGAATTCAACTGCATTCGGTTCAGGAATGAATGGTGGGCGGGAATATGCAGGAAACAAGGTTACCAAAGCTCTCTGTACCTCCCTGGCAATGAATTTAGTTGTACTTCCTTCTCTAATTGTTTTTGGCTTTCCTCCTAAGAAGAAAGTTTTATGAAAGAAGTTACTAGGGCTATGGTATTGGCCAGCAGCTAGCTCAGAAACACACATAATAGACATTTAAAATATTCTGGAAAAAAGAAGAAAAGGAAAAGCAGGGTTTTCTTTCAAGAACTTTAGTCTGTAAGAAGAGATGACATTGCAATACCTACAAATGAAGGAGAAATTTATAAATGTATTTAAGGGCATGGGAAGGAGCCACTGAAAATGGAGAGATTCAAATGACAGGGAAAAGTGGGAGCAAGTATCAAATTTAAAAGATTAAGAATAAAATTCATCCAGTAACCCTCAGTAACTTGTGTTAACAAGTTGTATGGGGAAAGATTCCCTGTCTTTCTCCCCTGGAGCACCTGTTGGATTTGAACCACATAGCTTTGCATTGGCAGCACAGTTTGTTGTCAGTAAGCCATCAGAGCTCCCTCCTGAAGTATCTAGTGGATTCAAACCATTTGGCCTTGCATTGGCAGTGCAACTTCCTACTGACTTAGCCACCAACACATTTCAGTCAAACATTCTTCTAAGTGGCATAACACTGGTCTGTTGAGGGACTCCATTTTGTAACCAATATGTCATTTTAAAATGTATAAGCCTCTAGAGCAGTAAACTGAAAGAGGTGGGGGAAGGGGGAAAAGAGCCCCCACCCAAACATCAGCTAATACTGTATCACCCTGTTTTCACGCCCTTCCTTTGAACCAGCCAATCCTGTATCGCCCTGTTTTCGCGGGCTTTCCCTTTTAAATAGGCGGGACAGCCCAGAATCGGGGCCGCGGCCATCTTCCCTGTTGTATGAACACGGTTTGGATAGCGGCCCGGATTCGAATCTGAAATAAATTACCTCTTGCCCTTGCATTGGTGTCGGCTCCTTGGTGACTTGGGAGGAAACTGGATTTGGGGCACAACACTGTCAATTTCTTCTTACAGAGGTAACTGGTGGTTGCTATGATGGTAAATACTTTGACACTGATGTGTCAAATGTGATAATGGTTGCCTATAGTGGACAGTGTTTGATGGAGCTCCCCAATTAAAACAAGCTTGGAAGCAAAAGTGGTATCCCCTTCCGAAATAGCTTGCCTCTGGAAACTCTATGCATTTAGAAAAATGATGAAACTTATGTGTGTTCAGGACTTTTGTTCATAGGATCACTATGAGTTGTATACAACTTGACGGCACTTAACAGCAACACCAACCCAGTGTTGTTAGACTTTCACATTAAATAAAAGCAAATTTTGTTTTCTTTTCCTTTTAATGCATTTTAAAGGACATCTATATTAGCAAAATATACTAGCTGAGTTTAGAAAAGACCATGGTACTTGGGACATTATAGCTCACATTAGCTGAAAGCAGAGAACACCAGAGGAATGTCTAGTTCTATTTCATTGAATATGCAAAAGCATTTGACTGTCTAGATCACAACAAGTTGTGGCTAACTTTGAGAGGATTGAGAATCCCAGAACATTTGTTTGTGCTTATGGGAAACCTATACTTGGACCAGGAGACAGTCATCAGAACAGAGCAAGGAAACACTGCACGATTCAAAATCAGGAAAAGTGTACAACAGGATCCATCCTAGCTTCATACCTTTTCAATCTATGTGCAGAAAAGGTCATCTAGGAGGTTGGACTTTATGAGGGGGGAATGTGACATCAGGATTAGAGGGACCATTCATCAACAACTTTTTTATGCTAATGATACAACCTTTCTAGCTGAAACTGAGAAAGACCTTAGGCATTTGCTGTAGAAGGCCAAGGACTGCAAACTTCAATTGAAGTTCAACATCAAGAAAACAAAGATTCTCACCACTGGGCCAATTGGCAACATCATTATAGACAGAGAAGAGATTGAGATTGTTAACAGCTTCAGCTTGCTTGGAGCCGCAATCAACACTCTTGGTGTTAGCCAGGAAATCAAAAGATGAATTGCGAAAATCTGTCAGGGACCTCCTCAGAGTACTGAAGAGCAAAGATGCCAATCTAGAGACTAAGGAGTGCCTTATCTAAGCCATAGTCTTCACAATTATTTGCTATGCATCAGTCAGCTGGACAATGACTAAATAAAGATGACAGAAGAAAAATGGATGCCTTTGAGTTGCGGTGCTGGTGAAGAGTATTGAAAATACCATTAACTACTAAGAAAACAGAACTAGAAATAGTGAAACTAGGCTCCATCTTGGAGGCAAGGATTTTGAAGCTCTGTCTGACATACTTTGGACATGTAGTTAGGAGAGAGGAGTCCATAGAAAAATATATCATGCTTGGAAGGTGGAGGAAAAACATGGGAGAGGATATCCTGGATGAAATGGATTGAAAATGGAGTGACTGGGGTAATGGGGTTAGGTGTGAACCAGTGAAACTGGCTCAAAATAGAGCAGGGTTCAGAGTTGTTGTACGTAGGGTCGCTATGAGTCGCAAGCAACTCAATGGCACATAACAACAACAACACATTATCAAGAAGGACTAGTCCCTATTAAGGGATATCATGCTTGAAAAAACAGAGGTTCAATGAAAGATCAGAAGACACTTAAATGAATTGTAAGATGAATTGACAGAGTTACTGCAGCAATGGGTTCAAACATAGCAAAGATTGTAAGGGTGTGGAATAGGACAAGGGATCTCATTATATGTAGTTGCTACGAATAACAGATGACCTGATGACACCTAACACTAATACCACCACCCATAGTCCCTAGATTGTCATAGATTCCCTCACTTTCTACATGGTGCACATGATATTTCTAGCTCTAGATCTTATACTTCTCTGGTTACTTTTCTCGAGATAATGTTGTAGCTAACAATTGTATAAGAAATGTATAGTGGGGACTAGGGATTCAGGATAGATGAGTGGTAATGGGATGATGTGGTAGCAACTAGTGACAAAGGGTAAATATCTGAACAAAACCAAAGGGAGAACTCCCCCCCTTCTGTTGACCTTAAGTATCTGTATTTTTCTAAACATTAAGTTATATTGTTTTCCTTTACAGGGTACAATCTCACTAGACATCTGTTTTCTTCTGTCCAATTTTTAAATAAAAATGAGTCACTGCCAAAATAAAGTGAAAGGAATTCTTTTGTATCAGCATTATTCTTGGTGAATTACGTGTGCTGCTAAAACACCAATGTGAGAAATTTCCCATTTATAGAGAGATGTTTCTAAAAATTATGGATGAGACTTTAAAGAGGACACTGGTCTGATTCCAAAAACATGAAATAATTTTTCTCAATGAATGCTTTTTATTGTGATTTGAGTGAAAGTTTGCAAAGTATATTGGTTTTTCATTCAATCATTCATATGCATTTTTGTTTTATGACATTAATTACAATAACTGTGATGTAATCACACTTTTTCTAGTTCCTCCTTGCAATTTTGATTATATAATAGAAATTACACAATTTTCAGTCTCTGAGAAATATCACCAACTGGGTAAAAATCATAGTAGGTATTCTAAGAGTGCTTCGCATTCTCTGGGAATGGACTGTGTGGACAACTACAGTTACTTAGCTCTAAGAAAGGAGCTATGATCCACACATTCTTCTGTTTCAAAATAATGTCTATTTATGCTTTATGGACTATTCAAAACATTTTACATTTATGACTAACAATGAGAAAAGTGAGAATCCCAGAGCACTCAATTGTGCTCATATGAAACCTAGACCTAGACCAAGAGACTGTTGTGCGAACAGAGCAAAGGAACACTACATAGTTTAAAATTAAGAAGGAAGTGTGTCAGGGTCATATTCTTTCTCCATATCTATTCATTCTGTATGGTGAACAAGTTATTAAAGAAGTTGGACTGTATGAAGAAGAATGAAGCTTCCAGTTTGGATGAAGACTCATCAATAACCTGCGTTATTTGGATAACACAACCTTGCTTGCTGAAAGTGAGGAGAACATGAAGTACTTGTTGCAGAAGATGAAAGAATACAACCTTCAAAATGGACTGCATCTGAATGTCAAGAAGACAAAGATTATTTCAACTGAACCAATAGGCAACGTCAGTTGTTAACAATCACCACCCTTGGTACCAACAGTTATGAAATCAGTACATGTATTGCACTGGGAAAGTCTGCAGTTAGGGACTTCTCCAAATTATTCAGGAGTAATGATGTCTGTTTGAAGACTAAAGTGTCCCTGTTTCAGCCCATGGTCTCTCCAGTCATTTGTTACGCATCTTGGAGCTGGACAGTAAATAAGGATGGCAGAAAAAGAATTCATGCTTTTGAGCTGTGGTGTTGGAGAAGAATAATGAATATCCTATGGACTGTCAAATGAACAAATAAATGTCTTAGAGAAAGTGCAGCCAGAGTGATCCTTAGATGCAAAGATAATAAAGCTTCTTCTCACATACTTCACACATGTTGTGAGAAGAGGCTGTTACTTGGAGAGACATCATTATCGGAAAGGCAGAGAGTGCAATGGAGAGGAAGGCCTTCAACCATGTAAACAGACACAGTGACTGCAGCAGTGGGCTCTCGTCTGTCAGGAAGTGTGGGAATGATACAGGACAGGACAGGGCTCAAATCTGTTCTTCATAGAGTTGCTATGGCTCATACTTGATTCGATGACACCTAACAAAAACAACAAGAAAGGATTACAACTATTAGTGTAACTTACATCCCCCAAAGGTGCTTTATTATCTAAGAAGGACATCATTGAGATGAGGAAGAGAGTAAAGGCAGCCTTTTCTGTCAATCAGATCAGCTGAAGTCAAGACATTTCTTATTTATTTAAGTACTTCTAAATCAAATTGGGTTTCATTTAATCATTTATAAAAATTTTGGGGGCACTGTGGTGGGGATTTTCACATTTTGTTTTATAAAAATATACATTTATCATTTCATTTGATAGGTCATAAACATTGTTTTCTATTATTAATTACTACTTAACTAATGTAATTAATGAATTATAATGTCTGATCAAGCCCTTTCCAACTGAATTTTTACTCCCCTTCTGTTCTTATCTTTGGTTATTTGAATGAAAGTTTACAAAGCACATTGATTTTTCATTCATTCAGTCATATGCATTTTGTTGTATACCATTAATTATTAAATAAAAATTATTTTCCCAAAATGAAAATCTTTCCTTAGCTGTTTTATGACATAATAATCCTCTTGTGAATGACTTGAGTTATCATCATGTCCTCAAAAAAATCCATGTTATGCAGTGTCTCAGAGTTCTTTATTGTCTTTTAGTATTATGTGAATGAATGTACTATAGGTTTTTTCATTCATTCATTCATTCATCCATCCATCCATCCATCTATTGATTGGCACTTGGGTTGTTTCCATCTCTTTGTGATTATAAATAATGTTGCACCAAATGTAGTATACATATATCATGCTACAGCTCTTATTTGGGCGGGGGGAGGGGGGAATATAATCTACTACTGGGATTACTAGATCAAATTATGTTTCTGTTTCCAACTTTATAAAGAAGTGCCCATAAAGACTAAGGCGCACATGATTCAGGCCATGGTCTCTTCAACCGTTTACTATGCATCTAAGAGCTGAAAATAAATATTGATGACAAAAGAAGAATTCATGCCTTTGAGTTGTGGTGTTGGAGAAGATTACCGAATATGCCATGGACTGCCAAAAGAACAAACAGCTATGTCTTGGAACAGCCAGAGTGCTCTTTGGAATCAAGGAAAACAGAGCTCATCTCTCATATGTTGGACATGTCGTAGGAGAGGCTGTGCCTTGGAAAGGATTATCAGGTGGAGGTCATCGCATGAGATGGATTGACACAGTGCCTGCAGCAGTGGGCTCAATTGTGTCAGAGATGATGAGGATGGCACAAGATAGGACAGGGTTCAGATCTATTATTCATTGGGTCACTATGAGTTGTACTCAACTTGATGGCACCTAACAACAAGGAAAAGCCAAATTGCTTCCAAGTATAGTTGATGTCCCTGCTAGATGTATTTGACAATTTTAATCCCTCCCAACCTCACCAGCATTTGTTGCTTACTGTCTTATTAAATTTGACACATAATAGCCCCATGTCTATAAATAAAACCCTGCCTATTCCTATGCCATGTTCACATTTGAGCCCATTGTTGAAGCCGTTGTTTTAGTCTATTCTATTGAGGACCTTTCTCTTTTTCATAGTCCTCTACTTTTCTGAGCACAGTGTCCTCTTATAGGGACTGATCCCACTGGATAACATGTCCAAATTACATAAGATAAAATCTAAATATTTTCCTTTCCTTAGAAGCTTTTCTCCTTAGAGAATTCTGGCTGCATATCTTCGAAGGCAGACTTTTTCATTCTTTTGGCAGTTTGTGGGCTGTTCAACATTCTTCACTAACCCCTTAATTGAAAAACATCAATTCTTCTTTAGCCTTTCTTATTTATTGTTTAGTTTTACATGCATGTAAGGATTGGATTTGTTGTTGTTTTTAGGTGATGAGTCGATAATGACTCATAGTGACCTTAGGAACAATGGATCTGAACCCTCTTGTATCCTGTGCCATCCTCACAATCTCTGACCCATTTGAGCTCATTGCTGCAGTCACTGTGTTAATCAATCTAGTTTAAGATCTTCCTCTCCTATGCTTTCCTTTAATTTTCAAGGTGACTTCTTTGGTTTTTTTAAGACTATAATGAGACTTTTGCAAAAGATTTGCATAATGAAATACATTGTTTGATGATTGATGTTTTCCTGGAATTTGATTATGAATCTAAGTAAAATTAAATATGTCACAACTTCAATTCCCTCTCCATTTATCATAATGTTGCTTATTGGTACAATTGTGAAGATTTTTTCTTTATGTTGAGGTATAATCCTCAATATTTTTTATGATAATCCTCAAGCCATATATTGAAGGCTGTAGTTTTTGATCTTCATCAATAAATGCTTCATGTCTTCTTTATTTTCAGAAAGCAAGACTGTATCATCTGCATATTGTAGATTATTTCATCTGTGTGCTAAGAACTATCCTTTTTTGTTAGGTGGAAGAATGTGACACGAAGATCTGTTAATAGTCTATGATATTTGCTCATATACATTAAAAAATATCAAAAAGAAAATTTGGACTCTATTTTGTTAAAATTCTCAACAGTTTCATCTCAACACTTCTTTATTTTTAGACCAGTATCACATCTTTTCAATAAGTGCAGTACTTGTTATTGACCTATTCTTTGTTTCTTTATTAATTTATTAATTAAACTGATTGTCATTCTTGTGCCGTCAAGCTTCAGCACTGGAAAAATCCTTGGTAAAAGACCAAAGACGGATAAGTTCCAGGCTGTCATTCTTAATTAGTAATACCTGAAGATTTTGGAGAAGCTTATATTGTTTTAATATATATGAGAAAATATAATAGATTGCTGATAGATCTTCCTCTCCTATTTATCCAGCTAATATAAGAGAATTAGTTGCTTAGCATACAGGTGAAATAATCTTCAGTTTGTAGATTACTTGCAGAAAGATAACTTGAAGCATTTATTGATGAAGATTCATATTTGTTCCTGTTCCCCTGCAAAAGTGAAAGAATAGAATGTGGAAGCTACTGAATATTATAATTACTTTCAAATGCAATAAAAATCTTTCTGAAGATTATTTTTTAAAGGCTAGAACAGTATATAAACAGAGAACTGCCAGAAATTGAAGCTGGATTCAGGAGAGGCTGTGACACCAGCATATCATTCCTGATGTCAGATGGAATTTAGCTGAAAACTGAGAATACCAGAAGGATATCCATCTGTGTTTTATTGACTATGCAAAGGCATTTGACTGTATGGATCATAATAAACTATAGCTTACGTTGAAAAAATGCTGATCCCAGAACCTCTGTGCTCAAGTGAAACCTAGACCTAGACCAAGAAGCTGCTGTCTGAGCAGAGAGAAGAAAAATTGTATGAATTAAAATCAAGAAAGATGTTGCATCAGAGCTGTAGTCTTTCACCATACCTACTCAGTCTGTATGCTGAGCAAACCTTTGGAGAAGCTAGACTTTATGAAGAAGAATGTGGTACTAGACTGGAGGAAGACTCATTAACAACCTGAATTTGCAGATGGCACATTTTGCTTGCAGAAAGTCAGGAGGACTTAAAACACTTGCTTTCAATATGTATTACATCTCAGCATCAAGAAGACAAAAATATTCACCCCTGGGCCAATAGATCACTTCATGACAGAAGGAGAGAAGAATGAAGTTGTTAATGATTTCTTCTTGCTTAGATCCATAATCAACAACATTGGCTCCAGCAATTAAGAAATCAAAAGACAAAATGCACTGGGAAAATCTACTGTCTGGGATATCTCCAAAGGGCTAAAAACAAAGATGTCAGTTTGAAGACTAAAAAGCACTTGATCCAAGCCATGGTCTTTTTAAGTTCTTATTCTGTATCTAAAAGCCAGACAATGAATAAGGACGACAGAAGAATAATAGATGCCTTTGAGTTGTGATGGAGAAAAGTACTGAATATACCATGAACTGCCAAGAGAACAAACAAGTATGTCTTAGAGAAAGTGCAACCACGGTGCCTTAGATGCAAGGATGGTGAAACTTGGTCTCACATACTTTGGGCATGTTGTTAGGATGCGCCAGTTCTTAGAAAAAGACATCATATTGAGAAAGGTCAGCATAAGAGCAGAAGACTCAACAAGATGGATTTACATAGGGTTCAGATTCATTGTTCATAAGTTTTCTAGAAGTTGTAGTTAACTCAATGGTACATAACAATAGCAATATATAATTATATTAAAATATGTAATATGTATGTGTGCATATCTCTACCTATGTCCATTCTCAAGGTAACTTTGGGGTTTTGATGCTATAAATGTTCTCTCTCTCCAAATTTATTTACATTTACTTATATTTATCTCTCTGTACTCAGTCATAGAATATTTTCAGAACTTTGCTTGTAGGTAATTGATAATCTTTATAGCTCTGTCTCATCACTATATAGCCTGTCTGTTAAAATTTCATTTCTCAAAAATTACATGTTTATTTTTATACTAATATGCTTACTCTTCTTTCCTCCATGTACTGTTCCTTCTTTCTGGTTACCATGCCTTGTTTTATCTGTATGATCATTTTAAACATGTGCCCTTTTTTACTTTATATGTGGATATTCGATTATCTCAATTTATTACAGTGCTACTTACTTTATCAACTTTTGTTTGTTGGTTGTTATCCATGTGCTGATTTTCCTCTCTGGTGGTTTATTTATTTGTTTGTTTTCATTTCACTTAATTTTTAACAGCATAATGATTTTCATTTTACCATGCTGTCAAATGTCTACATTAAAGTTATCAATACTTGCAAATGTATTGCTGTTGAGTTGGAACTGAACCACGACCCACCCTTCATTGGGTTTCTAAGACTTCAAATCTCACAGGGGAGATTGTTTTTCTTTCTCCTGCCCAGATCCTAGTGGGTTAGAACCAGAAGAAAGGCATGGCCCTTCTGTTAGCAACACGGCTCTCTACTGACCACGCCACTACAGCTCTCTCTTCCGTGCATAACTTCAGTTAAAGAAAAAGTTAACCTACCCATTAAATTTTTGAAGGATTTCAAAATTTTAACGTGTGGAATATTTCTGAAGACTTTGTTTTGAAGTATTTTCTTTGTTCTCAGTGCAAGCATTCCAGTCTCTAGAGAGAAACACTGTTGAAAACTACACTAGTGTTTATGTTGATCCAATAATTGCTTTTTATTACAAAGTGGAACTTAGATTTACTGATGTCAGGTAAGCTACATGGAATAGGACTTTCACAATTCAAAACAGAACTTTACAGTAGAATTGTTCTCAACAGCCCTAGGATTATAATTGTTTCTGGATGGCTGAAATTTCTAGGTGGTAAAAGATTAAACTACCTTTGTAGACTTTGAGACCAGTATTTGTCCATCGGTGATTGTTGTGGAATGTTCTCAGACTCAATGCTGCTAAGAGGAGTAGGGAAGCAGAATTTATCAGGTGGGAATGTCAGCAAAGCCTTTGGAATTAAGATGGAAAGGGCTAGAAAAGAGAAATTCCTGCGTGACAGGTAGTTGCATATAAGAAAGGAAACTTTGTATGAAATGACTACCTTCCATTGAGGTAAAATCTTTGAAACTCAGCAGACAGCTTCATTCAGTGCACTAGCATCCCAGCAGGGAATGAGTGCTTTAAACTTAGGTTTCAGGGCTGGGTAGAACATTGTAAAATCCACCATCAGTATTTTAAAATAAAGTATGCTGTTGTTGCTATGTGCCGTTGAGTCGCCTGCGACTCATAGTGACCATATGTATGACAGCCCTAAACCTTGCTCGAGCCTGTGCCAATCTCACTGTCTCTGACACACCTATCCCATTTTTCCAGTCACTGAAACAATCCACCTCACAGAGGGTCTTCCTCTCCTGCGCTGTCCCTCCGCCCTCCCAAGCATGACATCCCTCTCCAAGGACTGGTCCCTCCAGAAATTTTAGTCATTTATAATAGCAACCTACTGTATTTCATTATATATGCTAGAACTTGTCAACTTCAACACTATTGACATTTTAGATCAGATAATTTCTTCTTCTTTATGGTAAAAGAGCTGAAGAAAGAGGCGACGATGTGCCTTATAGGATGGTTGGTAGCCAACAGTAGTTCCCAGCTGTGACAGAAACAAAAAGTGTCTCAAGGCATTATAAAATGTCCTCTGGGGGAGTAAATTGCCTCCCGTACAACTGAGGACTACTGATATATGTTTAACAGTATTCCGGCGCTGGCTGAAATCGCCTGTGACTTCATCCATAGCCACTGGTGAGAGTCAGCGCCCAGAGCCATCAGGGGCTTTAAGCTCGTTGCCCACTACTGTGGTGTGGACAGCTGAAACCCAGGCCCTGACAGGCACCTGGGGGGAAAAAAAA
>NW_006399806.1:9458743-9473828 GCF_000299155.1 Elephantulus edwardii | reverse complement strand
AAAAAAACAGTATTAAATGATTTCCAGTGACTCAGTTGACATCATCATGAATACTTGTTATTACTATACGTTTTAAAACATTATAGTGTCCCTGGGGCTTATTCCAGCATTTTTGGAAGCTAGCAAAGACTTGTAGTAAATATCCCACTTCCTGTGTGTTTCTTAAATTCATGTAGCTATTTTTTTATGATATTTATTTTTCTTTTTAAAAATGTCTTATTGTATCATTTCTTGTCAGTATGTTTCTTCCCTTGTGCTTTTGAATTTTACATCTATAAGATATCATTAACAAAAACAAAATCAAGTTTGCTAAAATCGTATTTAAACATCTATTTTTTTAAAGACCCTGTAAGATGCTTTTCTACAAAATTTTTAGTTTTGTGAGATTTTTTTAAGCTTTTGGAGAATTTTATAATTTTGTTTCCCAGACTAACTGAGTAACATGGCTTTGGTGAATGATTATTTGAGTATTATGGTGAATGATTATTATAATACATATACAATTGGCATTATAAAGTACTCTTGTGGTGTAGTCAATAAGTTGTTGTGCTGCTAATCCAAAGGTTGCTTGACCAGCAGTTCGAATCCATCAGCTACTCCACTGGATAAAGATTGGCAGTTTGCTCCAACTGTGATTTACAACCTTGAAAAATTGATGGAGATTTTCTATGAGTTGGAACAGACTTGCTGTCTGTGTATTTGAATTTCTTGACTTTGAAATATATAGAAACCATTTTTTTGAGAGTTATGTAGGTTTTCTTGAAACTATTTTTATGTGTAAGAGAATACTTTCATCCAGGAAAAATTATTACCCTTGTCTTGTTGTTGTTATGTGCTGTCGAGTCGCCTGCGATTCATAGCAACCCTAAACCCTGCTCTATCCTGTGCCAATCTCACTGTCTGCAACACACTTACCCCAATTACCCTAGTCACTGAATCAATCCACCTCATAGAAGGTCTTTCTCTCCTGTCTGTCCCTCCATCCTCCCAAACATGACATCCTTCTCTAAGGACTGGTCCCTGCTTGCAACATGTCCAAAGTATGTCAGACGAGGCCTCAGAATCTTTGCCTCCAAGGAGCAGTGTAGTTTAACCCTCTCTAGGATGAAACTGTTTGTTTTCTTAGCAGTCCATGGTATATTCAATACTCTTCTCCAACACCACAGCTCAAAGGCATTAATTATCCTTTTATCCTCCCTAGTCATTGTCCAGTTCTCTGATGTATAGCAAAGACCATGCCCTGTATCAGGCACACCTTTGTCTCCAAAGTGGTGCCATTATACCCTTGTCTTAAATATTTCAATCTAGCTACATATGTTATTTTTGTTATTTTTATATTTGTTATTGTTGTATCTGTTATTTTTAAGAGCTGTCATATCAGGACTGAGTCAGAACTGGCCCTCCAGCACGTTTCAAGAGCTGTAAATCACATGAGGGAAATTGCCCAGCTTTCTCCTAAGGAGAAGCTAGTAAATTTGAACTGCCTACTTTTGAGTTGGCACATAACTCCTTGCCACTTATTAGTAAAATGATCTCAAAACTACCAAGATGTATATGTGTCTGGTGGAGTCATAGATAAATACCCTGCAAGCCTCCCAAAGCAGCACTTCTCTGTGAGTTCAAATCTACCTGCTGCTCTTTGTGAGGAGGATGAACAGTCTCCTCTGTTACAATTTACAGTCTTCCAGAAACCAGCTGGAGGATCCGCTGTGAGTCTGTTCTGACTTGTCTGTACTACATTTTAGTTTGAATATTTTTTTAAAAAATTTTTCATTTGGAAATTATTTCAAATTGACCTAAGACTTGTAAGAAGAAGGCAATAAATAGTATGATTAATACCACTATACAACTTTCTTAATATTTTATCACAATTGCTTTAGCATTTGCATTCTCACTATTTTTTTCCTCATTTGAGGATAATTTGCATACATTATGACTCTTTATCCCTAAATAGTTCAAGATGTATTTATTTTTTAGGGCTGCTCTCTTATGTAACTACAATAGAGTTATTAGATTCAATTAATTGAATATGATTTTTAATATTTCTAACTAACATATAATACATATTTTATTCTTATAAATTGACCTAGTAATGCTCTTTAAGTTTTCAGAGCAAATTGGTTTTCTAGTCAACCAATTCTTCTATTCAACCTTTTATAATATATCCTCTTTTCTGTCACAACCAGATATGGTCTAGGATCAGGTATTGTGTTTATTTGTCATGTCTCTCTAGCATTAATTTGGAACATCTCATGGGCTATGTGTTTAATTACATTGATATTGTGAAGAATGAGTCCTTTTTTGGTTTGTTTTCAAAGAACATTTCTCATTTTTAGTCTGATCTTTTTTGTTTTCATGATTAGACTCAGGTTATGCATTCTTGGATGGAATACTATTTCTGGTTCTTTTATGCACTTGTAGCTGAATGCATTTTCTCTTTCTTTTATATTCTAAAAAGGATACTTAGTTTGGTGATGTTGTTGTTGTTGTTATGTGCCGTCGAGTCGTTTGCGACTCATAGCAACCCTATGTACAACAGCCCTAAACTCTGCTCTGTCCTGTGCCAATCGCACTGTCTCTGACACTCCCATCCCGATTATCCCAGTCACTGAATCAATCCACCTCATAGAGGGCATTCCCCTCCTGCACCATCCCTCCACCCTCCCAAGCATGATGTCCTTCTCCAAGGACCGGTCTCTCCTCACAACATGTCCAAAGTATGTTAGACGGAGGCTCAGAATCCTTGCCTCCAAGGAGCCACCCGGTTTAACCCTTTCCAGGACACATCTGTTTGTTTTCCTAGCAGTCCATGGTATTCTCAGTACTCTTCTCCAGCATCACAGCTCAAAGATAAGAAAGCAAATATGAAAGATAAGATTATAACATACAGAATAAGGTGCATTTAGTATTATATTGTTGTTTTTGTTGTTGTTGATTGCCACTGAGTCAAGCATGACTCAGAGTGATGCTTTGAACAACAGGCCTGAAGGCTCTCCATAACTATCATCATTTAGCAAAATTCATAGGGTTTCCAGAGTCATGTTGTTTAGAAAGTGGATGCCACTCCTGCTTTCGGTGTAGTGAATTTTAATTTTACATGTGTCTAATAGCTTCTTCTTCTACCTCTACCATTCATTTGCAGGTTTATCATACTGTTATGGCTTACCTGTGCTGAGGTAAGTATTTCAAATACCAGCAGGATATCCATTAGGGACAAGTTTTACTGGAAGCTTTCAGACTAAAATGGACTAAGAAACAGGACTAACCATCTACTTATGGAATAATTATCTTTAAAAACCCTATGAATAGAAGCAGAATATTATCAGATATAGGACCAGCAGAAGACTTCCTCAGGATGAAGGTATTCTGAATATGACTGAGGAAGAGTTGACTCCTCACAGTATAGTCATTGTTAATAATTTGGAAACTAGCCAGCCAGTGAAAGACCTTCAGTTATTGCAAATATCCTCAAGTAATTGAACATGGAATGTAGAAAATATGAACTTTGAAAATTTTAAGTTCTAAAAAATAAAATAGAATACATAAAGATTTTTATTATATACATTAATTAACTGAAATGGACTGATATTGGCCATATTGAATTGGACATTCACGTTGTTTACAATACAGGATGTGACAAAGTAAAAAGAAGTAGTGTCACATTCATTAGCAAAACAGAGCATTTTAAGAGCTATTAAATCAAGTACATCAGTAGAGAGAGACAGAGGAGAAATAGCATCAGTAGAACAAGACCAGAATCTGACCGGTCAACAGACCATTAATTGCTCATATGTAAGTTCAAGTTGAAGCTGAAGAAAATGAAAACAAATCCATGAGAGACAAAATATGACTTTAAGTATATCTCACCAGAATTTAGAAACCATTTAAAGGATAGATTTGAAATACTGAATGCTAATGACTAAAGACTAGACAAGTTGTGAGAGGATATCCTACATGAAGAAAGCAAAGGCAATGAAAAAGACGGGGGGAGCATGCAGAAAAGGCTAAAATAGATATCAGAGGGGACTTGGGAATTTCCTCTTCAATGTAAAGAGACTAAAGTGAAAAGGGAGAATGATGAAGTGAGAGAAAAGCACAGAAACTTTCAAAGGGCTGATTGAAAAGACACAGTAAAATGTTATATAAAATATGATTTTTTTCTAATGTGAAGTTAGAAAACCAAGGGGAGGATCAAGCTGAAAGAAATGAAGGGGGAAAGTTACAATATTAGAGGATTCTATAGTAAAATATTGAAAGGTACAAGAGATATCAAAAAAAGATAGAAGGAATACATAAATAAAAGCAATACATTGTCTCTATAACAACAGGATCAACAAGGCTGCTCCTTGGAGGCAAGGATTTTGAAACTGTATCTCACATACTTTGGACATATTGCTAGGAAAGGCTAATCATTGGAGAAGAACATCATGTTTGGAAGAGTAGAGGGTCAGTGCAGGAGAGGAAGATCCTAGATGAAATAGATTGACGCAATGACTGTGGCAAAGGGGAAGGTGTGTCGGAGACAGTGAAACTGGCACAGGATAGGAGTTATTAGTTCAGAGTTATTGTGCATAGAGTTGCTATGAGTCATAGTCAACTCAATGGTATACAACAACAATACTAGCAAGAATTGATTGATGCAGAACAATTTTTAGGAATAACATATAATCAAGAACCAATTGTATGAAAGGAAGAATTCCAGCCTGCTTTCAGGGAATTGACAAAAAAATAAGACTCTAAGCATTGCTTTAATAGTAATTGAGATACTTCAGCAAAAAGACGCAACCCTGGAAGTACTTCAGTCCTCTAAGCCAAGAAACATGGAAGACGGATTCCTGGCTAATTGACTAGAACAGATCAATAGTTGTCTCCATTTCAAAGAAAGATGATCCAATAGAATGCAGAAATCATTGAGCAATATCAATATTGCATGCAAGCAATATCTTGCTAAAGATAACTAAGAACAGATGGAGCAGAACTTATGAATCAAGCTGGATTTAGAAGAGACCATGAATGAAAGGTAATATAGAGCTTGACTGAAAGATGTTTGCTTGTGTTTTCTTGACCATGTAAAGGCATTATTAGACTGTTTGAGTCATAATAAATTATGGATAACATTGTGAATAATAGGAACACCATGACCTTTAAGTTTGCTCACTTGAAACTTATGCAAACACCAGTTGTTTGAAAAGAACAAGAGGATAAAATAAAAATAAAATAAAAATCAGGAAAAGTATGCCTCAGGGTTGTTTCCTTTCACTATATTTATTTAATCTTCATGCTAAGCAAATAAATTAAGAAGCTGCACTTTATGAAGAAGAATGTAGCATCATTGTTGGAGGACAATTCATCAAAAATTGAAAAATGCAGATGACACATTTTGCTTGCAAAATTGAAGAAGGCTTAAAGCACTTACTATTGAAGCAGAATGACTATATCTAGCCATCAGTGTGGATTTCAAAACTAAGGGGGAAAATCCCTTAATACCAGACTAATAAATATCTTAATCAATAGAGAAAAGAGTGATGTTGTTATGAATTTAACTTTGATCCACTATCAACACTCATGGAAGATCAGTTAAAAATAACAGATGACATTTTGCCTGAGGAAATTTGTTGCCAAGGACTTTTACATAAAATAATACAAATCAAGGATGTCCCTGTGACTATGGTGTACCTGATCCAAGTATTTTCTATTGCTTAAGAGCATGTGAAAGTTAGATGATGAGTAAGGAAGAGTAGATGCCTTTAAATTTTGTTTTTGGTCCAGAATGGACTGCCAAAAGACCAGTTCCTTCTTAGAAGATGTACAGTGAGAATACTCTTAAAAAGTCAGGATGATGATAATTTGTCTCATGTATTTTGGGCATGCTATCAGGAGAGTCCAGTTTTTGTTAAAGGACAATATGTTTGAAAAAGTAGACTCAAAGTCATTGCTGTTCAGTTGGAAGTAGCTGATAGCTGATGCTCCAGTGAGATATCAGAGTTTTAAATTGCATGAGATGACATCACTCATCTTCCTCTTGTGGAGAGGCTGCTGGATTTGAACCACCTACCTTTGGTTTGGCAGAGCAACTCCTTGTTTACAAGGTCACCAGAAAGAAAAGTAGAGTAGGAAAAAAAGGAAGAAGACTCTTTTAAAAACGAATGTCACTTGTGAGAGAGCAGTTGAGTATGATCTCTACTAACTCCACAAGGAGTAGCAGTCCCTGTAAACAACATTCATAGCATGAAACATATTCCTGTGAGGTCAGACATGTCCATGCATTGCCACATTTCCTAATTCTTCTTCCTAATCATTCTTCCTCAAACTTTCACTGCTCTACAACTGGGTCTGCTAATCTGTTGCAGTAGCTACACAGGACTGTTAGCTTATATTTATGATTATGGAGTGTATTAGGGAAGTTAACAACATTCAGGTTGGAAACATAATTGTTCAATCATAACAGCTTCTCAGTCATTCTTACTGACCCATGGACTTTCCTTGAGCCTTTTGGCTTCAAGTCAGTATTAAAAAGTTTTCTTATCCCTGTCAATTGTGATATACCCCAAGTCCTCCAGCAAGCTTGGGAAAGACCTGGTTCTAACAATCATGAGCCTTTGGCTTTGTTCCAATTAGATTGAAATGTTATTCCAGTTGCTGACAATGATTTCTTTTATGATGGAACTATTCTTCAGGGAGCTCTGATGCCATAGTACAAAGGGAGTTGCTCTGATAACCCAAAGACGGTCCCTCCCTGCCAGTTTAAAGCCACAAATGGCTCGGCAGGGAAAAGATGGGCAATCTTTTCTCATGTGATTTATATTCACAAAAACTTTCCTGAGGGTCAGTTATTAGTTCTGACTCAATGGCAATGGGGTGGGGGGCGTTCATGCTTTTAAATTGTGGGTAAAAAGACTTAACAATGGCTCATTATTTATATAATCATTTACTCATTTATTTACAGAGTAGGTAAATATTAAATCTCTACTGTGTGTCAACCTTAGTAATTAAAACACTTAAGCAATACTAAAATCCAAATTTATGTAGCATATGGTCTTAGTTGCACAGTTGGAGTTGACATAAAATGATTACTCATTTAATAATTAATTTCAATGCATTAAGTACATTTTTTTTTTAAAAAAATGTGAATGTTCTATTAGAGCTTCTAACAAAGAAACTCAGATTCATCCGGGATGATCAGATCCTTCCACAGGAATAGACTTAAGTTAAAAACTGAAGAGTGAGGACCAGATCATCAGGAAGGGAAAAGAAAAAGAGGCATGTAAATAGTGACTGGGACCTGACAGAATTAGGTGTATGGCTTCTTTTGTTTCATTCAACATATGTATCAAGCACCTACTTTCCCTTAGTCTCTGTTCTAGTCCATGGCAATATATCATTGAAGACATCTTAACTCACGTAAGGAGGAGAGTGGTGAAAAATGAGACTGTAGGACAAGTAGAGCCAGGATCTTGCATATCTGTAAGGGACAAGATCAGGTTTTGTCATTATCCTAAAGGCAGAAGATAAGAAGGATAGGTGAGTGTCTGGAGCTGTAAGATAGGAAATTTCTTTTCTCCACCCTCACCTTAAAAAATCAATCCCTAGGGTAATGATGTGACTTTGTGTATAAAACCAAAACCAGACTATTATTTGGAGTTTGTAGTTCTGCACTGTGCTCCATTCTCCATAACCAAGTCCTGCCTTAACTCTCTAGTAGATAATGGGTTTGTCTCACTGCTTATTGCATTATATTGTGCAATACTCCTGATTTATAATATGACCAATGAAGGCTTGGACTCTTAAGTCGATGAACTGCATTGGAATTCTGATTCCACAACTGACTAACCTTGGGCCTTATGTAAATGCTAAAGCTTAGCTACACTAGATAAAAGAAAAGTTAGTTACACCAGATAAAATAAAATTGGTATCTTTCTCACAGGATTTTGTGTGTGAGCCTATCATAGAGAATATTGCAGTAAATAAATGGCAGTTCTGTTCTTATTACCATTGTTGCTATTTCTATTAGCTAAGCTACTTCCACAAGTCCTTGAAAAATTAATAAAGTGATAAATAATTTAAAAATACACTATAAACAGTTTGTTATCTGTATAAAGTAGACTTGAGGATATTCATGCCTAATCAGAGTTGATCCTGTGGCAATGACCAAAGAAGAAAGGCTTTGATACAGGTTTTTAAGGATGTATGAGAGCCCAGGCTTGCCTGATGTCTTCCTCTAGCAGTTTCCTACCCTAGTTAGTTTACCTTATTCTCATTGCATTGGACTTGGAATTGGCTTACAGCTCATCCTCTGTTGATTTCTGAAGCTGTAATTTGGAGAACTGCTGGTAGATTCAGTCTTTGGGCTGGCAACACAACTACCTTTAGATTTCACTGCTAGAGTTCCCTGTTAGTTTACCAGAGCCAATATAATGATCTATTTGGCTGCTATAAGTCATCAATCCCATTTGGCTGGACCTTGGACCAAATATTCTCTTAAGAAGAGAAATATTTGAAATTTGCTATGTAGGTAACTTGATGACTCAATGATAAGTGCTGTTAGGACTTTGCTAATTTTCTGTTTAGTACTGAGGAGGTCTGGTGGCGTAGTGCTAGGAAGCTATACAACAATCCTAATATCACATGACTCAAAACCATAAGCTGCTCTGCAGGAGGATAGACAATCTCCTGGTGCCTCTGAAAACCCATTGGAGAGTCAGCTATGAGTCAGTTCCAACGAAACAGTACACAGCAACATACTCAGTGCTAAAAACTGGGCTCTTACCTAGGCATGCCTTTATTTTTACTGCTGCTTTGTGTAGGCGGTGAAGACATTGAGATTGTAAACAGCTTTAATTTGCTTGGCTCCACAATCAACACTCTTTGCACCAGCAACCAGGAAATTAAAAGATGTCTTGCTTTGGGAAAGTCTGCTGTCAGAGACTTCTCCAGAGTACTGAAGAGCAACAATGTCAGTCTGCAGATTAAGGTGCACCTGATTCAGGCCATGACCTTTGCAATCACTTGCTATGCATCAGATGACTAGGGATGATAGAAGAATTGCTGCTTTTGAGCTGTGGTGCTGGAGAAGAGTATTGAATATAACATGGACTCCTAGGAGAATGAAAAGGTTTATCTTGGAGATGGTGAAACCAGCTGTTTCTTGGAGGCAAGAATTCTGAAGCTTCATCCAACATTCTTTTTATGTCTTGCAAGGAGGAACCAGTCCGCGGATAGGGACGTCATGCTTGGGAGGGTGGAGGGACAACACAGGAGAGGAAAACCCTCGATATGGATTGACTCAGTGACTAGAGTAATGGGGTAGGTGTGTCAGAGACAATAAGGCTGGCACAGAATAGAGCAGGGTTTAAGGCTGCTTTACATAGGGTCACTAGAAGTCGCAGGCGACTTGACAGCGCATAATAATTGCTTTGGAAGACTAAATTCTCTTACTTAGAGCCAGTATCCTTCTCCTCAATTCCAGAGGCAGAGTCTTCCCACGCTTGAGCCATTTCTGTCTTTTCCATTCCTTCTTGATTTTGATTACTTCTTTCCCTGTATCTACCAACTTCATGCTCCCAAAGTCCATCCTGATAGAATTCACGACCTGAATTGAGTCACATAAAGTCTCTATTTCTTGCTACTCCAGACCTGCTTGAAGCTGATTACTCACCTGTACAAACATCCTAGCATTGTCAGGGCTGTAATTTTGCAGACCACTTGGTTTTTCCTTATAAGACCGCATGGTGTTTGGATCTCAGTCAAATCACATCTGGTCTATTCTGCTGTCAATCAACTCAGGTTACGCCATCCTTAACATTCTAATGGCTTTAGCATAATTGTGGGTCTGTTCAAAGCAGTGCTATCTTTGAACACATAAGTTTAAAACTGATAGTAGACACATTTGAAAAGTAAAAAGAAATAGGTAAAACTAAGAATAACTTAACCTAATGTTTTATTTTCACCTACTCCATAGAGAGTTGTGTCATTAATCCAACTAACCTGCTCTGGCAGTCAGAATCCACTAGTGGCTCCGAGTGAGAAAAACGGGCAATCTCCTGCCATGCAATTGTAGCTTTGGAAACCCAATAGAGAGTCAACTATGAGTATGTGCTGATTAGGCAGCAAAGACTTTGCTCTTTTGGTTTGTTGTTGTTGTTGTTGTTATGTGCCATTGAGTCATTTGCGATTCATAGTGACCCTGTGTACAAGAGCTCTAAATGCTGTTCTATCCTGTGCCAATCTAGCCATCTCAAACACACTTATTCCCACTGCTCCAGTCACAGAATTGATCGATCTCATCAAAGGTCTTTCTCTCCTTTGCCGTCCCTCCACTCTGCCAAACATGATATCCCTCTCCAAGGACCAGTCCCTCCTTGCAACATGCCCAAAATATGTCAGACGAAGCTTCAGAATCTTGACTTCAAGGAGCATTCCGGCTTCACCTTCTTCTGGACAAACCCGTTTGTTCTCCTAGCAGTCCATGATATATTCAACACTCTTCTCTAGCGCCACAGCTCCAAGGCATCAATTCTCTATCAACCCTTTTCACTGTCCAACTCTGATGCATAGCACGTAATTGCGAAGACTATAACCCAGATCAGGTGCACCTTAGTCTCCAGCCTGACGTCATTGCTCTTCAGTACTCTTGAGAGGTCCCTCACAGCCAGCTTTCCCAATGCAATTCATCTCTTGATTTCCTGGCTGCTGTTACCAAGAGTGTTGATTGTGGAGCCAAGGAAACTAAAACTGTTAACTATCTCAATCTCTTCACCATCCATACAGATGCTGCCAATTGGCCCAGTGGTGAGAATCTTTGTTTTCTTTATGTTGAGCTTCAATCCATATATGAGGCTGCAGTCCTTGACCTTTTGCAGCAAGTGCTTCAGGTCCTCTTCAGTTTCAGCCAGCAGGGTTGTGTCATCTGCATAACACAGGTTTTTGATGACTCTTCCACCAATCCTGATGCCACATTCCTCTTCGTATAGCCCAGCGTCTCTGAT
Organism: Elephantulus edwardii; assembly: GCF_000299155.1. Taxonomy (NCBI): domain Eukaryota; kingdom Metazoa; phylum Chordata; class Mammalia; order Macroscelidea; family Macroscelididae; genus Elephantulus; species Elephantulus edwardii. The sequence goes on along the minus strand of NW_006399806.1, from coordinate 9,462,843 downwards.
GATCTGCTCTGCATACAGATTGAAAAGATATTTAGACAGAATACATCCCTGATGGACTCCCTTCTTGATTTTGAACTATGTGGTGTCTCCTTGCTCTGTTCTGACAACTGCCTCTTGGTCCAACTATAGGTTTTGCATTAGCACAGTCAAATGTTCTTGGATTCCCATTCTTCTCAGAGTCAGCCACAGTTTGTTGTGATCCCCACAGTCAAAAGCCTTTGCATCATCAATGAAGCACAGATAGACATTCTTCTGGTATTCTTTGCTCTCTGCCAAGATCCATCTAACATTAGCTATAATATCCCTAGTACCACGATCTCTTCTAAATCCAGCCTGTACACCTGGCAGTTCTCTGTTGACATATTGTTCCAATCATTTTTGGATAATTTTCAGCAGAATCTTGCTTGTATGTGATATTAATGATATTGTTTTATAATTTCTGCTCTCTGTTGGGTCACCTGTTTTTGGAATGGGAACAAATATTGATCTTCTCCAGTCAGTGGGCCAGCTAGCTGTTCTCCAGATTTCTTGGCACAACTTAGCACATCCAGGGCAGTGTCTGTCTGTTAAAATATGTCAGTTGGTATGCCGTTAACTCCTGGAGCCTTTTTTTTTTTTGCCATTTCTTTCAGAGCAATTTGAACTTCCTCCTTCATCACCATAGGCTCTTGCTCATACATCATTTCATGAAATTCTTCTGTGTCAGACAGTTCACTGATACAGTGACTCTGTGTACTCCTTCCATCTATTGAGGTTCTTCCTTTCCTGAGCTTTCCCTCCACTCTCTCAAGCATGACATCCCTCTCCAAGGACTGGTCCCTCATTGCAACATTTCCAGAGTATGTCACATGAAGCTTCAGAATCCTTCCCCCGAAGGAGCAGCCTGGTCTCTCTCTAGGATGAACTTGTTTGTTCTCCTAGCAGTCCATGGTGTATTTAATACTCTTCTCCAGCACCACAGCTAAAAGCATCAATTCTCCTTCCTTTTTTTAATTCATTTTAATGAGCACTTACAGAGATTTTGGATTTCTATTCATTTATTGTTGCACTTTTCTCCCTGCCCATGCCTCTATCAATTCTCCTTCTGTCATCCCTAGTCATTGTCTAGCTTTCCAATACATAGAAAGTAATTGCGAAGACTATGGCCTGGATCAGGCATACCTTAGTCTCTAGCCTGACATTGTTGCTCTTCAGTACTTTAGAGAAGTCTCTGACAGCTGACTTTCCCAATGCAATTCATCTTTTTATTTCCTGGCTGCTGGTACCAAGAGTGTTAATTGTAGAGCCAAGCAAACCAAAGCTGTTAACAATCTCTATTTCTTCACCATCTTTTGTGATGCTGACAATCGGCCCAGTGGTGAGAATCTTTGTTTTCTTAATGTTGGGTTCCAATCCGTATTGAAGGCTGCAGTCCTTGACCTTCTACAGAAAGCTCTTTAGGACCTTCTCAGTTTGCAAGCAGGGTTGTGTCATCTGCATAATGTAGACTGTTGATGAATCTACTTCCAATTCTGAAGCCACATAGTCACAATCCTGACTGACGTAGGTTGTTGCTGTTATGTGCCGTCGAGTCGCTTACGACTCATAGCGACCCTATGTACAACAGCCCTAAATCCCACTCTATCCTGTGTTAGTCACACTGCCTCTGACACACCCATCCCAATTACCCCAGTCACTGAATCAATCCACCTCATAGAGGGTCTTCCCTTCCTTCGCAGTCCCTCTACCCTCCCAAGCATGATGTCCTTCTCCAAGGGCCTGTCCCTCCTTACAACATGTGCAAAGTATGTCAGACAAAGCCCCAGAATCCTTGCCTCCAAGGAGCAGCCTGGTTTAACCCTCTCTAGGATGAATCTGTTTGTTTTCTTGGCAGTCCATCATACATTCAATACTCTTCTCCAGCACCACAGCTCAAAGGCATCAATTCTCCTTCTATCCTCCCTAGTCATTGTCCAACTCTCTGACATATAACAAGTGATTGCAAAGACCATAGCCTATATAAGATGCACCTTAGTCTCCAGAGTGATACCGTTGCTCTTCAGTACCCTGGAGAGGTCCCTAACAGTAGACTTTCCCACCGCAATACTTTTTTAAATTTTTTTGGCTGCTGGTGCCAAGAGTGTTGACGGTGGAGCCAAGCAAACTAAAGTTGTTAACAATCTCTATCTCTTCACCATCTATCCTGATGCTGCCAATTGATCTAGTGGTGAGAATCTTTGTCTTCTTGACATTGAGCTTCAATCCATACTAAAGGCTGCAGTCCTTGACCCTCTGCAGCAAGTGCATCAGGTCCTCCTCAGTTTCAGCAAGAAGGGTTGTGTCATCTGTACTGAAGTAGGAGGGGGTAAATATCCATCTGGAGGTGATCCAAAGCAAAGCATTTAACAGAATCAAAACTAACTTACAACTGACCTTCAAGTGGGTTTTTGGAGGATATAAACCACAAGGGAGGAGATCACCCATATTTCTCTCATGATGCTGCTTGCTGATTGGAATCACCAGGGAGGCACCACCTTTGGTAAGTAACCCAACTCCCTTCTAAAACCAACATAATAATATACCTTTAAATGCTTCTTACATTGTTTACAACTCTGACCATTGCATACTTGACCACATTAGTGCTTGTTATTGTGTGCATTGAGGCATATCTTAAAATAAATTTAACTCATTCAGTTTCTATTCATTTGTTGAGGACGTTCTAAATCAATGCACTGTCTATGTGTTGAAATTAGACCAGTGAACAAAACAGAGCAAGAGCTTGCCCTCATAGAGTCTGTATCATTAAGAGTCAGACAATAGGCAAAAATACAATTGGGAAGGGTGTTGTATGCCAGGGATGTGTCCTATCACCATACCTTTTCAACCTGTATGCAGAAAAGATTATCCGGGAGGCTGGGCTGTATGAGGAGAAGTGTGGCATCAGGATTGGTGGAAGAGCATCAACAATCTGCATTATACAGATGATACAACCCTGCTTGCTGAAACTGAAGAGGATCTTAAGTGCTTGCTGCAGAAGGTCAAGGACTGCAGCCTTCAATGTGGATTGAGGCTCAATGTCAAGAAAACAAAGATTCTCACCACTGGGCCAATTGGCAGTGTCAGGATAGATGGTGAAGATATTGAAATTGTACACAGCTTTAGTTTACTTGGCTTCACAGTCAACACTCTTGGCACCAGCAGCCAGGAAATTAAAAGATGTATCGCTATGGGAAAGTCTGCTGTCAGAGACCTCGCCAGAGTACTGAAGAGCCATGGTGTCACTCTGGAGACTAAGGTGCACCTGATACAGGCCATGGTATTTGCAATTACTTGCTATGCATCAGAGAGCTGAACAATGACTAAGGAGGATAGAAGGAGAATTGATGCCTTTGAGCCATGGTGCTGGAGACGAATATTGAATATACTATAGGTGCTAAGAAAATGAACAGGTTCATCCTGGAGAGGGTTAAATGGCGATGCTCATTAGAGACAAGGATTCTGAATCTTCATCTAATAATTTAGGCATGTTGCAAGGAGGGACCAGTCGGTAGAGAGGGACATCATGCTTGGGAGGGTGGAGAGACAGCACAGGAGAGGAAGATCCTCTATGAGGTGGATTGATTCAGTTACTGGAGTAATGGGGGTGGGTGTGTCAGACAGTGAGACTGGCAGAGGATAGAGCAGGGTTTAGGGCTGTTGTACATAAGATCGTTATGAGTTGCAGGCAACTCGATGGCACATAACAACAACAACACACAAATGCTTACAGACTGTCAGTTGCTCATGGGAAAGATCAATTTGAAGCTCAAGACAATGACAAATACTATCTAAGAACTAAAATACAATTTTGAGTCTATCCCACCTGAATATAAAAATAATCTCCATAATAGGTTTAAGGCATTGAACACTGATCTAACACCAGATGAGTTATGGTATAACATCAAAGATATCATCCATGAAGTAAACAAAAGGTCATTACAAAAGCAGAGGACGAAGAGAAGACTAAAATAGATTTCAGAACAGACTGACAATCGCACTAGGGCATGTTGTTGTTGTTATGTGCCGTCGAGTCGTTTCCCACTCATAGCGACCCTATGCACAACAGCCCTAAACCCTGCTCT
>NW_006399806.1:9443157-9455814 GCF_000299155.1 Elephantulus edwardii | reverse complement strand
GTTAGTCTGCGTGTGTTCTGTTGTGCATAGGGTTTTCAGAGGCCTGCTATTTCAGAAGTGGGTGGCAAATCCTTCTTCCTAGTCTGGGCATAGAGAAGCCAAAACAAAAAGATAAAATGCCATAATGAAAGAAAGGAACAGAAGATTTTAAAGGACAGTTCAAGAAGACAAAGCAAAATATTATAATGGCATGTAAAGAGAGCTGGAGCTAGAGAATAAAAATGGAAGAACACACTTGACATTTGTAAAGTTGAAGGAATTGAAAAACAAATAGAAGACTTGAGTTGCAATACTGAGAGATGCCTTGGCAAAAATCTTAGATGATCCAGGAAGCATCAAAAGAAGAATCGCTGTACCAAAAAGAACTCGTGCACAAAATTTCATGGAGTACCATTTGGATAAACGCCAATAGTAATGAAGAAAGAATTTCAGGCTGCTCGGAAGGCACTTGCAAAAAAAAAGACCCCTAAAAAATAAACAATTAAGAAAGAAGACCCCCAACAGTCAATGAAATACCAATTGACATGTTTCTACTAACAGATGCAGCCCTGGTTGTGCACATCAGTCTATGCCAGGAAATTTGATGGACAGCTGCCTGGCCAACTGACTGGAAAAGATCCCCATTTGTTCTCATTCCCCAGAAAGGTGATTGATCAGAATGTGCAAGTTATTGAGTAATATTTTTAATATCACATATAAGCAAAATATTGCTGGAGATCATCCCAAAACAGTATTACATAGACTGAGACCTGCCAGAAGTTTAAGATGGTTTTAGGACATTTCTTGAAAAATAAAATCCATTAATAAAAGTGAACTGGAGAGATAGGGAGGAAAATGTGCAACAGTGAATAAATGGAAATCCAAGATTTCTGTAAACTTTCATTAAAATCACAATAAAAATTATTTTAAAAAAAGATGTCTTGATACAAGGGATATCATTGCTGATGTGAGATGTATCTTGGCTGGAAGTAGAGAATACCAGAAGAATATCTATTTATGCTTTATTTTCTCTGCAAAGGCATTTGACTATGTGGATCATAACAAACTATAGCTAACACTAAGAAGAATGGGAATGCCAGAACACTTATTTATACTCATGTAAAACCTATACCTAGTCCAAGAAGAATTGTCATTTTTACAATGTTGATTTTTCCTATCCAGGAGAATAGTATATTCTTCCATTTCTTCATATCCCTTTTCATTTCTTTTAGTAATGTTTTGTAATTTTCCTTAAATAGTTTTTGTGTGTGTGTGTGTCTAGTTAGATTTACACCCATGTTTGTAGTCTTATGGTTAACTATTTTAATGAATGTTGTTTTTCTTAGCTCCATTTCTGTATTCTCTCTGTTGCTGTAGAGAAATCCAATTGATTTTTGTATGTTTATCATGTATCCTGCCACTTTGATCAATTGAATGACTAAGTTAAGTAGTTTTTTGCTGAGTCTTTATCATATCATCTGCATAGATGGATAATTTTACCTTCTTTTTGCTAATTTAAACAACTCTTATTTCCTTCTCTTGCCTCATTATCACTTCTCTTGCCTTATTATCACTGAGTCTTCCAATACAATATTGAATAGTAGAGGTGATAATGGACATCCTTGCCTAGTTCATGTTTTTAAAGGGAATGCCTATATCTCTCTGTTGAGAATGATGGCAGCTCTCGGTTTTGAGTACATACTTTTCACTGTTGAGGAAATTCCCCTCTCTTCCTATTTTGTCAAGTGTTTTAATCAGGAAAGGGTATTGGATTTTGTCAAAGGCCTTTCTGCATCAAGTGATAGAATCACGTGGTTCTTGTTCTTTACTTGTTTGTTGGGGTTTTTTTGGTTGCTTTGTTCCTTTTCTAAATTTCCATTCATTCATTGTTGCACATTTTCCTCACTACCTACCCTCCCACAGTTTGCTTTGCTTTTCTCTTTAAAAAGATTATTTCAGTGGAATGAAGGACCTCACAGAGAGCTTGGGTTTTTAATTTGGATTGGAGAGCGCAGAAACAATTAAACACTATTAGATGGGAACCTCTGCTTTGGTGGAGATTGCAGAAGCAGCTGAGTGTTTTCAGATGGGAGCCTCTGCTTTAATGGTGGCAGTGGAGATAGCAGTGTGAAGAGCTGAAGGAGCATCAAGCTGCATAGATACAGGTCACTAGAGAGACCTTCATGCAGCACAGACTGACCAAAACAGCGTGACATGGACAGTATGAATTTGAATCAGAACTTTTGTTGGAACAATTAGTTTCAATTCTACAGGAACATAGATCTGTGCCGCCAGTCATGCCACAGGCTCAGCTAAAGCTGGAATCCACCAAAGAGTAACTTATAAGGGAGAGTAGGTAAGGTTAAGTGCTGATTTCTCAGCAGAAACCATGTAAGCAAGAGGACAGTGGAAGGATATATATCAGATATTCAAAGAACATAACTGTCAATGAAAAATACTGTACCCAGCAAAATTATCCATCAAATAAGGAGAGATCAAGATATTCCCAGAAAAAGAGAACCTAAGGGATTTTGTAAAAACAGTGTTGTAGGAAACACTGAGAGATATCCTTCCCACAGAGGTACCACAGAAAGCAGCATGGACCAAAGTAAATAGCAACAACACCAACAATAACTCAACAAAATGATAACAATAAAACCCTGCCTTTCCATAATCACACTGAATGTGAATGGTTTGAATGTACCACCGAAGAGAAGAAGAGTAGCAGATTGGATAAAAAAACCCAAAATCCATCAATATGCTCTCTACAAGAGACAAACCTTAAAAATGAAGATAAATTAAGACTGAAAATGAAAGGACGGGAAAAAAATATACTAAGAAAATGGCGACAAGAATAAAGCAACAGTAATGATATTAATCTCCAAAAAAATAAATTTCAATGCAAAAACCATCACAATGGACAAGGAAGGTCACTACCTAATTCTTAAAGTGTCACTAGAACAAGAGGACATAACAATAATAAATATCTATGCACCAAATGAAAGACATGTAAACAATATAAAACTAACATTAACAAAACTAAAAAAGTAAATAGACAACACTACCATAGTAGTTGGAGACTTCAATCTACCGCCTCAAGAAAAGATAGAACAACCAGAAAAAACTCAACAAAGATGCCAAGAATTAAACCACACAATAAACCAATTCGACCTCATAGATATTTATAGGCTAATGCACCCTAAAACCCCACAGTATTCCTTCTTCTTCAATGTTCATGTAACATTCTCCAGAATAGATCACATTTTAGGTCAGAAGACAAGCATCAATAAATTAAAAAACATAGAAATAATACAAAGCATCTTCTCAGACCACAATGCTACAAAATTAGAAATTAATAACTAGAGGATAAAGGAGAAAAAAATTATACATTTGAAAGCAGCTGAACTGCAGCTTGCTTGAACATGATTGGGTACTAAAAGAAATAATAAATGGAATAAAAAACTTTCTTGAAACAAATGACAATGAAAACACCACTTTACCAAAACCTTTGGGAAATAGCCAAAGCAGTATTCAGAAGTCCATTTATAGCAGTAAGCAAACACATCAAAAGGCAGGGGGAAATGACCATTGAATCTCTAACCCAACATCTCCAACAAATTGAAAAAGAACAGCAAAAAAACCCTCACACTCTCTAAAAAAACCTGAAATGATAAAACTTAGAGTAAAAATAAGTGAAATAGAAAACCAACTGAAAACATTAACAAAAAAAGGTGTTGGTTCTATGAAAAGGTCAAGAAAATTGACAAACCCTTAACAAAACTAACAAAGGAAAAGACACAAATACTCCAAATAAGAAATGAAATTGGAAACTTCACAACAGAACCAACTAGAATAAAATGACATCAGAATACTATGAAAAGTTATACTCAAATAGGAAAACCTAGAGGAAACTGACAAATACTTAGAAATTCACAACCTACCCAAACTGACACAAATCAAGATTGAACCCCAAACAGACCCATTACAAAAGAAGAAATTGAAAAGGTAATAAAAGAACTTCTAGCCAAAAAAAGTCCTGATAAGTTTACAAGTGAATTTCATCAGACATTCAGAGAAGAACTGTCACCAATCATACATAAACTATTTCAGAATATAGAAAAAGATGGAATCCACCAAGACTCATTTTATGAAGCAGACATATGCTTGATACCAAAGCCAGGTAAAGACACCACCAAAATAGAAAACTACAGGCCAATATCTCTCATGAACATAGATGCAAAAATCCTGAATAAAATACTGGTCAATAGAATCCAATGATAGATTAAAAAATAATAATAATTCACCATGACAAAGTGGGATTCATAACATAACAGGAATGCAAGGATGGTTCCATATAAGAAAAACAATCAATGTAATTCTTCACATTAACAAAGCAAAGAATAAGAACTACATGATCCTTTCAATTGGTGCAGAAAAAGGCCTTTCATAAAATCCAACACCCTTTCCTGATTAAAATATTAAACAAAATAGGATTAGAGAGTCATTTCTTCAACATAGTGAAAAACTATATATGCAAACCCAAGAGCCAACATTGTTCTCAATGGAGAGAGATTAAAGTCATTCCCCTTGATAACAGGAAGTAGGCAAGGATGCCCACTATCACCTCTCCTATTCAATACTCTATTGGAAGTCTTAGCGATAGCAATAAGGCAAGAGAAGGAAATAAGAGGTATCCAAATTGGCAAAGAGGAGGTAAAATTATTTCTCTCTGCAGATGATATGATAGTACACTTAGAAAACCCTAAAGACCAGCAAGAAAACTACTGGACATAGTTGACCAAGTAAGCAAAGTGGCAGGATACAAGATCAACATACAAAAATCAGTTGTATTACTCTACAATGAAAAATACAGAACTGGAGCTGAGAAAAACAATAGCCTTCACAATAGCTAATCACAAGATTAAATACTTAGGAGTAAACCTATACAGAAGCACAAAGGATCTATTTAAGGAATATTACAAAACATTAGAAGAAACAAAAAGAGACCTGGCTAAGTGGAGAATATCCCTTGCTCATGGATAGGAAAGCTCAATATTGTGAAAATGTCAATACTACAATTTACACATTAATGCAATCCCAATACAAATACCAATCCCATTCTTCAAGGAGATGGAAAAGGCAATCTCCAGTTTCATTTGGAATGGAAAAAAGCCCAGAATAAGCAAAACACTCCTTAAAAATAGAAGAAAGATAGGAGATATCTCACTCCCTGATTTCAAATCTTACTGCACTGCCATGGTGGTTAAGACAGCACGGTACTGGTACAATGAGAGACACATAGATCAATGGAATAGAATTGAGAACCTGGAGATCAGCCCATCTATCTATGGTCAACTGATTTTTGACAAAGAGATGAAAACAGTTAAGTGGGGAAACGACAGCCTTTTTAACAAATGTTATTGGAAAAGTTTCTGCAAAAGACTCAAGCAAGATCCACACCTCACTCCATAGACAAAAACTCAAGGTGGATCATGGACCTACATTAAAACCAAGGACTATAAACCTTCATTAAAGAAAAGCCTGGAAGAATGCCAGAAGTCCTAATCCACCATATAAACAGTCTTCCAAGTATACTGAAAAACCTACAGCCAGGAGAAGATAAAGTAGATGAATGGGATCTTCTAAGAATCAAATCCCTGTGCACATCCAAAAACTTCTCCAACAGGGTAAAAAGGGAAGCCACAGACTGAGAAAAAGTATTTGGTAATACATATCAGATAAGGGACTTATATCCAGAATTTATAAAATACTCGAGCACCACAACAAGATAAAGGTAAATGATCCAATAGAAAAATGGGCACAGGATATGAACAGACACTTCACTGAAGATGACATTCAAATGGCTAACAAGCACATAAAGAAATGTTCAAAATCCCAAGCTCTAAGAGAGATGCAAATGAAAACAACTAGGAGATATCATCTCACACCAGTCAGAATTGCAAAATTTAACAGAACAGCAAGCAACAAATGCTGGCGAGGTTGTGGAGAAACTGGAACCCTTATTCACTGTTGGTGGGAGTGTGAAATAGTACAACCACTGTGGAAGGTGGTATAGCGCTTTTTCAAAAAGTTGCAAATAGAGATACCATTTGACCCAGCACTTCCACTACTGGGAGTATACCCCGAAGAGACCATAACTGCCATCTGAGCAGATATATGCACACCCATGTTTATTGTGGCTTTGTTCACAATAGCAAGGATTTGGAAACAACCTAAGTGCCCATCAACAAATGAATGGATAGAGAAGCTGTGGTATATTCACACAATGGAATACTATGCTGCATTGAAAAAGAAGGAACTCATGCAATATTATTCAAAATGGGCGACCCTGGAGGACATTATACTGAGTGAAGTATCTCAGTCACAAAAGGACAAATACTGCACGGTGCCATTGTTGTAAAGCAGGACTGATCTCAGGGTTGGGTTCAATAATCTATACTGCATTGAAACAGATGACGGAGAAAATTGTTTAAGAGCGAAAATTATTCGGTACTTTTTGTCATGGCAGGAGTCCAGAGAGAAGGCTGTATGGTGGAGTGGACCTGGGGGGAGGGATTGTAAAATAATGGAAGAATTTTTCTTTTACTTTTCCAAGAGGGTAGTGTACTAGGGGGGAGGGTTAGGAGGGGAGAAAAGTGCAACAGTGAATGAATGGAAATCCAAAGTCTCTGTATATTTTCATTGAAATTAATAATAAATTTTAAAAAATAATAAAAGAAGTATATGTTTAACATATAAAGTGATAGCTTTACTTCTTCTTTATAATTTAGATGCTTTTTTATGTTCTGTTTTGGGTTTTTTTGGTTTTTTGTTGTTGTTGTTGTTGTTGTTGTTTACCCCCATTGCCTTGACTAGTTGAGTATTAAATAGGAGCCGTAAGAAGAGTATCATTATCTGGTTCCTATTTGTAGGAGGAGTGCTTTTAATCTCTTTGTGTTGAGAATGATATAAGGTATTAAATTAGAGTATATGGCCTTGATTGTATTGAGGAATTTCGTTTTTATAAAAAAATTCTTTTATCCTGGTTTATTTACAAAGTTCATATACATTATTATTTTGCACACTGGATATTTCCCATTTCTTTCACTCCTACCAGTCAAATTGTGCAACTCTATGATTAATGCCTACCCATTGTTACTCCTCTACTCTCCCCTCCTCTGCTGGATCTATTTACTCAACCTACAATAATGGTGTTGTACAGTATTTGTCCTTATGGGACAGAGTTAGTTTGCTTAGCATAATGCTCTCCAGTCCCTCCCAAGTTAGGTAGTAATTTATATAATAATTTTTCCTGCATGTTGCATAGTTTTCCACTGTGTGGATGTACCATAATTTCTCAATCCATTCAATTGTGGTTGGGAATTTGGGCTGTTTCCATTTCTTGTGATGGCAAGAAACTCTGTTATTAACATTGGGTGTACAAGTCTCTATTTGTGCCTTAGTTCTCATTCTCTCTGGTTATAGGAATTTCCTTTATATTCCTATTTCACTGAAATTTCTTGCCAGTTAGGGAAGTTAGGTTTTTTCAAATGCCCTTTTTGCAGCAATTTATATGCTCATATAGCTCTTTTCCTTTGTTTTGCTTATTTAGTTGTGGCATTGACTACTTTTCAAATATTTATTAACTTTGCATCCTTTATATGAATCTCATTTTGTTATTCTTGGTACAGAAGATGCAACATTACAGTCTTTAGTATGGATTACATCTCAACATCAAGAAAACACAAGTCCTCACCCTAGACCAATAATCAACATGAGGATAGATGGAGAGAAGATTATAAAGGTTAATAATTTCACTTTGCATGTATCTATAATCAACACCTTTGGAAACAGCAGTCAAGAAATCTAGATTTTGAACATTTCTTCATGTGTTTGCTTTCCATTTGCATTTCTTCTTTGGTACCCAATTTTGTATTTGGGTTGTTTTTATTTTTCTTGTTGAGGTACTAGAGTTTTCTATAAATTGTAGAAATAAGTCTCAGATAATTTCCACATATTTTCCCCAATGAAGAAGTGTTCAAAATCTCTAGCTATCAGAGAGATCCAAATCAAAACAACAATGATATATCATCTCACCCATGCAACAGTAGCAAAATTCAACATGACAGCAAACAACAAATGCTGACAAGGATATGAAGAGATTAAAATTCTCATTCACTGCTGGTGGAAATGCAAAATGTTATAATCACTATGGAAGGCAGTCTGACACTTTCAGCAAAAGTTGAAAATAGAAATACCATTTGACCCAGATATCTCACTACTTGGAATATACTGTAAAGAAATCAGAGCCATGGTGCAAACAGATGTATGCACACTCATATTTATTGCAGTATTATTCACATCAGTGAAGAGAAGGAAGCAGCCCGATTGCCCTTCAACAAACAAATGGACAGAAAAACTGTGATATATTCACACGATGGAGTTGAAAAACAATGAACTTATAAAATACTATACAATATGGATGAGGCTGGAACAAATTATATTGAGTGAAATGTCTCAATCACAAAGGACAAATACTGTATAATACCACTGTTATAAAATGAGATTCACATGAGGTGGGAGGTAGGAGAGAATAGGAAAAGAGTGAATAGATAATGAACACTGAACTGGAACAGATGGGGAAAAGGGTTGTCTGAAAGGAATGATTAGGTATTGTATTGGAATAACAAGTACATTATAAAGTAAATTGGAAAAGAGAGAATGAATGGGGAGGGAGGAAAATTGATGCCTCTGAGTTGTGATGTTGTAGAAAAGTACTGTATATCCCATGGATTGCCAAAAGAAAAAACAAATATATCTTGGAGACAGTGCAGCCAGTGTGCTAGAAGGAGGAATAATGAAACACTCTCTGGTATAGTTTGGGAATGTTGTTAGGAAGGCAAGTCTGTAGACAAGGACATCATTCTTGGAGGGATGGAGTGCCAGAAAAAGAGAAGACCCTCAATCAAATGAATTGGCACAGTGGCTACAACAATGGGATCAAGTTTATCAGAGATAGTAAGGATAAAACAGGGTTCATAACTGTTGTTATTAGAGTCACTGTAAGTTGCACTCAACTTGACATTACTTAACAACAACAGTCTGCGAGGTGGACTTCTGAGTGTAGCCTCAGAAAAACTTCAATACCTAGGTTTTTAAAAACCGTTTATGCCAGATCTTTCTTTGAAAGGATAGCATGCTAGTCCTTTTTGCTTAAAAACTATTCAGACCTGTTAAATTAACATATACAGGACCCTCAGGATTTATTTCATTCATACTAGTTACATGACTGCATAATCTATCAGGAAAGTGTTAGGCTTGATAGAAGAAGAAAGGAGCTACATGACCCAGCTAGCTACATGACTGAAGCCAGTGGAACTAGACTAAAGGAACTAATGGATGGATGGAGCATTGGCTCTATATTATCACTTCTAGGATTCCACTTGGAATATTTGTGCTTCCTATCATTATGGCTCTGGGATTTGCAGGTGTAGGGCACCCTTTGTAAGTTTTGAGTTTCCTTTCTTCAGGAGATACAGAAAATTTTCCACTGAACTTAATAAATGACTCAACATCATTATTTATAGAGACAAACTTTGAAATATTGGAGTCACTACCTTGTCAAGGATAACTTAACCTGATCTGAAGATGTCATAGAACTGCAGTTAATGAGAAAGAGGAAAGGGAGGGTTATGTTTGATAACTCAGGTGATTCACTTGGCTGCCTCTTGATACTCCCTTGACCAATTATAACCCCACCCTGACAGGGTCATGGTGACCATAAATACTTCAAGATTGAAAGCTGGGTTCTGGCTGGCTACTACATAAGCCATTAAGGCAAGCAGAGGTGCTATATGTTTGAAGATGAAGAATGAAGTTGTCATCCAAAAACCTACTGTACAATTACCTACCTCTTCTCAGTTTCCTCCAAGAAGACAAGCTACTGGATTCTGGGGATGCTACTCTCTGCAAGTATATGAAGAGAGCACAAGGGGTAAACTGTGGTGTGCTGCCCACATATCCCTTTAAGATTATATGTAAGTGCAGTAGGAAAGCAGTCTTTAGTTCTTAGTCCCTCCAGGGATTGATTTGACTGCTCTGCATATGTTCCTGCTTTTCTCAGACAGGTCCACTCATTGAGAAAGTGATATAGAGACCCATTTTGGTCCAATGTGAGACAATGCTTATGGGCCACCTTAGTTCTAGATCTCTCCAAAGTGATGTATAAGGATATCTTAGATCTGCATCCATCAGAGCCTTACTTATTTCTCTTCCCAGTTTGTTTCATTCTCCTCTCAGCTACAGATATTGATCTGAAAAAGGTATGCCTTAATAACATTCTGCACACTAAAGACCATCTCACCCATGGCTTCCAGAAGAACTCAGCCTCATTAACTTTGAGAACTTGAGAAAGTTAAATCACTTTTCTATCCCTTATTTCCTTCAAAAGATTGTTATGAGAATTTACATGGTAATCCTTTGACAGAACCAGGCACATAGTAAACACTCAATAAAAGATATCATTAATTGGCAGGTGGGGTTCTTTTTAGGATAGAAAAAGAAAATAGAAGTGAGGCTACTGTGGAAATAGAAATGGTGTTCACATAAGTGTACTGTTGATTGTTTTCTACACTAACATCTCCATGTGACCTAAAAGCTAATGTTGGTTCTTTTTCTTTATTAATATTTCATCTTCATTTCTACTTTAGTTACCTGTAGTTGCATGTACCAGTTTCTTTCACACATTAATTCCTGTAACATGAATGGGGTTTGACCAACCTCCTAACTGCAATGATATGTTGTTGTTGTTGCTGTTGTTATGTGCTGTTGAGTTGCCTGACTCATAACGACCTTATGTACTACAGCTATGTACCCTGCTCAACCCTGAGCCAAACTTATAGTCTCTGATATACCTACCTCCATTACCCCAGTCACTGAATCAATCCATATCATCCAGGGTCTTCCTCACTTGTGCTGTCCCTTCACCCGCCCAAGCATGACGGCCCTCTCCAAGGAAGGGTCACTCCTTGCAACATGCCCAAAGTATGTCAGAAGAAGCTTCAGAATCCTTGCCTCCAAGGAGCAGGCTGGTCTCACCCTCTCCAGTATGAACCTGTTTGTTCTACTAAGTGGTCCATGGTATATTCAATACTCACACCACAGCTCAAAGGCATCAATTCTCTTTCTATAATCGCTAGTCGCTGTTTAGCTTACTGATACATAGCACATAATATTGAAGACCATGAACTGCTGGATCAGGGACACCTTTATCTCCAGACTGGCATTGTTTCTCTTTAGTCCTCTGGAGATGTTCCTGATAGCAGACATTCCCAATGCAATTCGTCTTTTGATTTCCTGGCTTCTGGTCCTAAGAGTGTTGAGTGTGGAGCCAAGCAAACTGAAGCTGTTAACCGTTTCAGTCTCTTCACCACCTATCACAGTACTTCCAGTTGGCCAGGTAGTGGGAATCCCCCACCCTCACCCCGAAGTTTAGCCTTAATCCATATTGAAGGTTGCAGTTCTTGACCTTCTACAACAAGGGCTTCAGATCCTCTTCAGTTTCAGCAAGCAAATTTGTGTAATTTGCATAACACAGATTATTGATGAGTCTTCCTCCAATTCTGACATAACCTTCCTCCTCACAGAGACCAGCCTCCTGGATGATCTGTTCTGCATGTAGATTGAAAAAGAACTGGAGATGGGATGCATTTCTGGCATACACCCTCCCTGATTTTCAATCTTGCAGTATTTCCTTGCTCTGTTTTTGATGACTGCCTATTGGTGCAAGTACAGATTTCACATAAATACAGTCGGGTGTTCTGGGATTCCCATTCTTCTAAGAGTTAGCCACAGTTTGTTGGGATACACACAGTCATATGAAATGCTTTTTCCCAGTCAGTGAAACACAGATAGAGATTCTTCTCGTACTCTCTGCTTTCAGCCAAGATCCATCTAAAATTAGCTATAATATCCCTAGTACCATGGCCTCTTCTAAACCCACCCAGCACAGCTGGCAGTTCTCTGTTGGTGTGCTGTTCCAGTTGTTTTTGGATATTTATCATCAGAATCTTGCTTGCATGTGATATTAATGATATTGTTCTATAGTTTCCACACTCTGTTGGACTACTTTTCTTTGGAAGGGGAACAAATATAGATCTCTTCCAGTCAATTGGCCAGGTGGTTGTCCTCCAGATTTCTTAGCACAATTTGGTGAGCCCATCCAGGGCAACGTGTATTTGTTAAAATATGTCAGTTGATTTACTGTCAATCCCTGGGGCCTTGTTTTTTGCCTTTTCCTTCAGAGTAGCTTGAAGTTCTTCCTTCATCACCACAGGCTCTTGATCATACATTGTTGCATGAAATTCTTCTGTGTCAGCCAACTTTTTCCTCTTTTTTTTTGGAACAGTGGCTCTGTATACTCCTTCCATCTTGTTTTGATATTTGCTGAATCATTTAATATTTTGCCCAAAACATGCTTAAGTATTGCAACTCAAGGCTTGAATTTGTTCTTCAGTTCCTTGCACTTAAGAAGTGCTGAGCATAATGTCCTGAGGATCACTCATTTTAAATAATATTGCATGAGCTCCTTGTTTTTCAATGCAGCATAGTATTCCATTGTGTGAATATACCACAGCTTCTCTATCCATTCGTTTGTTGATGGGCACTTGGGTTGTTTCC
>NW_006399806.1:9441045-9441943 GCF_000299155.1 Elephantulus edwardii | reverse complement strand
CTCATAGCGACCCTATGAATGAAAGATCTGAACACTTGTATAATTTCCATCTTTTCTACAAGTTCATAGAGTTTCCAGAGGCAACCTATTTCGGAAGTGAATACCACTTCTGCTTCTAAGCTTGTTTTAATCGGGAGCTCCACCAAACACTGTCCACCATGTGCAACCCTTATCACATTTAACACATCAAAAAAACAAAAAAGAGCTCCAGTTTCTGTGCAACCTCACCAGCAGTTGATGTTTTCTGCTGTGTTAAATTTTGCTTTTCTTACTAGGGTGAGATGATATTTCATAGTTGTTTTAATTTGAATCTCTCTTACAGCTAGGGATTTTGAATATTTCTCCATGTATTTGTTTGCCATCTGAATGTCTTCTCTGGTGAAGTGTCTATTCATATCCTGTGCCCATTTTTTCAATTGGGTTATTTACCTTTATCTTGTTATGGTGCTCGAGTATTTCATAAATTCTAGATATAAGTCCCTTATCTGACATATCACTTCCAAATATTTTTTCCCAATCTGTGGCTTCCCCTTTTACTCTGAGAAGTTTTTAGGTGTGCACAGGGATTTGATTCCTAGAAGGTCCCATTCATCTAATTTATCCTCTCCTGGTTGTAGATTTTTCCAGGATACTTGGAAGACTGTTCATGTTGTGAATTAGGACTTCTAGAGTTCACTGTTGGTGGGAGTGTAAAATGGTGCAACCGCTATGGAAGACTGTATGGCATTCTCAAAAAGTTGCAAACAGAAATACCATTTGACCCAGCAATTCCACTACTGGGAATATACCCTAAAGAAACCATAACTACCACCCATGCAGATATATGCACACCCATGTTTATTGCGGCTTTGTTCATAATAGCAAAGAGTTGGAAACAACCTAAGTGCCCATCAACAAA
>NW_006399806.1:9438474-9440403 GCF_000299155.1 Elephantulus edwardii | reverse complement strand
ATTCCTCCCCCAAAACAAGAGCCCATCTTACAGAGTCTAGTCACTCCATCCAGTTTCCACAAAGGAGACAAGGCCTTGGCCTTAAATTCAGGTGTCCTCCTGGAGGTCTTATTGACTCTAAACAAGAGGCTTAAATTAAAAAAAAAAACAAAACCCTAAACACAATATACACAGACCCTCAGCAAAAACAAGAGTACCATCATACTTTGGCAAGCCAATGGAAGTCCAAAATGGAAAGCAAGGGCTTTGCAATATATATTGTTGTTGTTGTTAAGTCTCAATTATTACTAATCCCACAAACTAAAGACTTTAACTTTGTTCTATAACTATTGTCTTTTCTTTAAGTCTATAGAGTTTCCACAGGCATGTTTAGGAAGTGAATGCCACTCTTGCTTCTAAGTCTGTCTTATTCTGTTAGCTAAGCAGATATTGTCAACCATGTGTACCCATTATGGCACTTGACAGACCAATGGCACAATGTTCAGTATCACAGCAACCCATAGTTCATTTGGCTTCAGAGGTACACTCTTTCTCTGCTGGTGGGGAAGTTCTCTGGGTCCTGGTTGGCTCCCTGGAGGCCTTTTAATGAGAGCCAAGGGGAACTTGAAGCATGGGCGGGCCTGCAGTCATGTTTTAATTCATTTGGGCCCTCAGGCCTAGGGCCCTGGGGCCTGATTGTTACTGTTTTTGAAATGAACACTCCTAAGTGTTATAGCATTCTTTTGTCATTTCTCTGTATTGAAGTAGCATTAGATTGCTGTGATACTGAATGCTATATCAATGGTCTGTCGAGTGCCATAATGGTTACACATGGTCAACATAATTGAAATAACCTTCCTAATAATTATCCTATTTAATAAATTAAATGGGTTCTTTTAAAGAATGAAACATTGTCTAGTGTTACTTTTTTCTATTAGTTTGAAGCTTTACTTCCTGAGTTATTTTTGTGTCTTTTTTTAATAGAATGTTAGTCTTAGTATGTTGTTTAAATACTAATTCTAATATAATAAAATTTATGTAAGTACAATTTGCATTATATTGCATATTACCTATGTGTTACTGTAAAATTAATTTCTCATTGTCTACTTCCCTATTTGATCTTCTTCTTTTTCTTTTTTTAAATTCTTATTGATATTTTAATGAAAGTCTGTACAGAACTTGGATTTCCATTCATTTATTGTTGCACATTTTTTTTCTCCCTTCCCCTCCGCCCCAGTTCACTTTTCTCTTTGAAAAGAAAAAAATAAATAAATTTGTTGTTATACAATCCCTCCTCTCAGTCCACTTTACTATGTAGCTCTTATTCTGGACTCCTGTCATACAAATAATACCTAATCATATATTCCCTCCATACAGTTCTTTCTCTCCCTCATCCATTTCAAGGCAGTGCACATTTTTTATTCCCTCTCTTCCTAGTTTTTCCCAACCAGTATCAGTCTTGTTTTATAACAGTTGCACCATGAAGGAGTTGACCTTTTGTGACTGAGTTATTTCACTCAGCATAATGTCCTCTAGGGTCAGCAATTTTGTATAATATTTTATTAGTTCCTTATTTATCAGTGCTGCATAGTATTCCATTGTGTGACTATACCACAGTTTCTCTATCCATTCGTTAATGGTTCTTTTCTCTTTCTTAGTTAATGGCACTGTCATTAATCCAGTAGTCCAAGCTAGGGATTTAGAACTCATCAAGACTTCTCTTCCTTGTCTCAACTCTATATTCTCTTCCAATAGACAGTAACCTCCTTTGGGACAATAAGAGTTCTTGTTCACCTGTTGTTGTTGTTGTTATGTGCCGTTGAGTCGCTTGTGACTCATAGCGACCCTATGTACAACAGCCCTAAACTCTGCTCTGTCCTGTGCCAATTACACCATCTCCGATACACCCATCCCGATTACCCTAGTCACTGAATCAATCCACCTCATAGA
>NW_006399806.1:9430606-9438374 GCF_000299155.1 Elephantulus edwardii | reverse complement strand
ATGCAGCATAGTATTCCATTGTGTGAATATACCACAGCTTCTCTATCCATTCGTTTGTTGATGGGCACTTGGGTTGTTTCCAACTCCTTGTTATTGTGAACAAAGCCGCAATAAACATGGGTGTGCATATATCTATCTGCTTGGGTGGTGATTATGGTATCTTTAGGGTATATTCCCAGTAGTGGAATTGCTGGGTCAAATGGTATCTCTATTGCAACTTTTTGTGAAAGTGCTAAACTGCTTTCCACAGTGGTTGTACCATTTTACACTTCCACCAACAGTGAGTGAAATATCTCAGTCACAAAAGGACAAACACTGCATAGTGCCACTGTTGTAGAATGGAACTGACATCAGGGTTGGGGTAAAAATGAGAAAAACTGGATAAATTCTATATACTGCATTGAAACAGATGAGGGAGAGAACAGTTTAAACGGAATATATTCTAAGGTATTATGATTATTGTAAGAGTCCAGAATGAAGGTTGCAGAGTGGAGTATACTCAGGGTGGGGATGGGGTAGGTGCCGGGGGGGGGGGGGGGGCAGAGAGGAATTGTATATCAATGAAGGAATTTTTCTTTTACTTTTCAAAGAGAAGAGCAAACTGGTGTGGGGAGCAGGGGAGAAAAGTGCAAAATGAATGAATGGAAATCCAAAGTCTCTGTAAATGTTCATTAAAATTAGTAATAAGAAAAAAAAGAAATGCTGAGCAAGTTCGGCCCTTTTGATTTTCTGACTCCAGCTCTTTGCACATTTCATTGAAATACTTTACTTTATCTACCACGCTGCCCTTTGAAATACAGGTTTATTTTGCTTGGCTTGGTTTTTTTCTTCAAACCTTAAGTACTCAACAGAGACTGTATAATAAAAAAGAGTTTGCACTACTGGAATCCAATGTTACAAACAATATAAATGCTAAACAATAATAACTCAGGAAACAATAACTCTTAGCTTTTAAAACAACAACTCTTAGCTTTTAAAAAATTCAAAAGAAAAATAACTTTATTCCACAAATGTGCTTACTAATTTGAACATCTCTTTAATTCCTGGCCTTGTGTTAGAAACAGGGAATATGTTGCTGTTAAATGCCACTCATTACGCTCACCTCATAGAGACCTTAGGTACAACATGGCCTATCAAGTACCGTGCTCACTACTAATGAGCCCATTTTCCTAATCACTGTGTCAACTCTGGTCATTGAGGGTCTTCCTGTATTCACTTACTCTCTGCTTTACCATGAGAGATAGAAATGAAAACAAAAAGATCCTATATCTTTACTATATCTTTAGACACCTGTAGGTATCTCTCCTGAATTTTCTTGTCTCCTGTTAATTCCCATTCATATGGTAGATGAAAAGTGAATGAATTCAGAACAAAGTCTTTTAAGCACTAAAACATAATAACTTACAATTCATTAAGCACTACGTGGCAGACACTATGTTAATGGCTTTACTAATGTCCAATTTAATGAATATTTGTGGAATAACTTCTGTATATTGGGCACAGAGAGATCTTCAGCACAGTCAACAACAAAACAGGCATGTTTTTTCCTTCAAGAACTTACTGTCTCATCAGAAAGGCAGACCGTTACAAGAAATGAAGATATAGAATCAATTTTATAATCTGGGAGTAATCCTATAATTTTATAAGCAAAAAATGGGATATAAGATAGATAAAGAATGGTACAAAGTATTTTTTCAGGGTCAGGGAAGATTTCTAAGGTGAGAACTGAAGAATAAGGAGCAGTTGACCGAGTTAATCGATTGAAGGTTGCAGAGAAGGAATAGCAAGCACAAAGAAACGGGAGACCAGAACATACTCATCAAGCTGGAAAGCAGTGTACCAAGTTTCTAAATACCTAGAAACTATTAATTTTGGTAAAACTTTTTTGCCTCTGCTATTTCTCTTCATCATTGTCCTTG
Organism: Elephantulus edwardii; assembly: GCF_000299155.1. NCBI lineage: Eukaryota > Metazoa > Chordata > Mammalia > Macroscelidea > Macroscelididae > Elephantulus > Elephantulus edwardii. The sequence continues at coordinate 9,436,455 of NW_006399806.1, read as the reverse complement.
TTCAAATTTGCTGTTCGGTTGACCTTCTATCTTTCCTTTAAAGCTTTTTCTCTGCTCAATCTCTCAATATTCAACTCTTAACTCTTACCTTTCAGGAAGTGACTCAGAACATTTTGCTGGATGTAAATGTTCTTCAATGAGTTCCTTGGCTATTGTGCACATCCTTCTTGCATTTGAATTATCTCACTAGTGTAAGAGGCAGTTTACTTTTATCTTTTAATTGGCACTTATTGTTATTATTGTTAGGTGCCAGAGAACCAAGTACGACTCATAGCAATCCTATAGACAACAGATCAGAATCTTGTCCTACCCCTTTTTACCATATCTGATGCACTTGAGCCCATTGCTGCAGGCATCTTGTCAATCCAACTCAGTGGGGATCTTGTTCTCTTTCACTGACTCTTCACCTTGCCAAGCACAATATACTTTCAAAAAAAAATTTTATTTTTATTTTATTATTTTTTCTTGTGTGTACCGTCAAATCATATCTGATTGGTACAGGAGGAAATTGTTACTCCTTCCCCGGTAGAGCATCTGGTGGATTCGAACTGTGCACCTCTGGGATTGCAGTGCAGCTTCTTGCCACTAGGCCACCAGAGTGCCCCCAGCACAATATACTTTTAAAAATTTTTATTTTTTTATTTTATACTTGTTTACTTACAAATTTTGTGTGCATTGTTTTTCACACTGAATCTTTCCCCTTTCCTTTACCCATCCTTCCCTCTTCCCATCAAATTGTATAACCTAGTGACTATTCCCCTCCCCCCATCTTCGTGCCTCTGCTTCCCCCTCCCCTCCTTGTAACCTCATACTCAGTCTACTATAATGGTCTTATACAGTATTTGTCATTATGAGACTGAATTAGTTCACTTAGCATAATGCTCTGTAGTCCCTCCCAAGCTGGGTAGTAATTTAAAAAATCATTACTCCTGTGTGCTGCATAGTATTCCATTGTGTGAAAATGTACGATACTTTCTTAATTCATTTGATTGTGGTTGGACAAATGGGCTGTTTCCATATTCTTGTGATGATGAATACTGCTGCTATGGACATTGGTGTACAAGTCTCTGTGTCTCAGTTCTCATTTTCTCAGAGTCTATTCAAACAGTAGAATAGCTGATTCATATGATTTCTGAGGAACAGCCTCTCCTATCAACATGTCCAAAGTATGAGAGACAAAGCTTTGTCATCTTTGCCTCCAAAGAGCATTCTTTTTGCACCTTTTCCAAGACACCCCTGTTGGAGTTTTTGGCATTCCCTTGGATATTCAGTACTCTTCTCCAACACCACTATCAAAAGCATCAGTTTTTCTTCTGTCATTCTTATTTATTGTCCATCTCTCAGATGCATAGCAAATAATGTAAAATATCATGGCCCGAATCAAACACACACACTTTAGTCTTCAAACTGATATTGCTCTTCAATGTTTTAGAGAGATCCCTCACAGTGGATTTGCTCAACGCAATATATCTCATTACCTCCTGACTGCTGATTGGTGGATCCAAGCAGGATGATATCAACAGCATAAATCGTTAATTTAAATCCTTTTTCTAGCTATCATGATGTTGCCCACTGGCCCAGTAGTAAGAACCTTTGTCTTCTTGATACTGAGATGCAATTCATAATGAAGGCTGTAGTCTTTGATCTTCTGCAGCAAACACTTCAGTCTTCAGCAAACCAAGTTGTGTCATCTGAATAACGCAAGTTGTTTTTGTTATATTTTGCTTGTTTTTTAAATACAATTTTTATTTTCTACTGGTTTACTTATAAATTCTTATACATTGTTTTCTGTCCTGGATCTTTTCCATTTCCTTTACTCACCCCTCCCTCCTCTACCCATCAAATTGTGAGACCCTATAATTAACCACACCCCACACCCCACCCCTGCCCATCCTCACCTCTTTGTTTCCCCCTCCCCCTCTTGGGTTCTCATACTTGTTCTACAATAATGGTCTTTTACAGTATTTTTCTTTATGGGACTGAGTTAGTCACCTAGCGTAATGCTCTCCAGTCCCTCCAAAGTTAGTTATTTGTGCAAGTTGTTGATTAATTTTTCTCTGATCTTGATTCCACGTTCTTCTTCATAGAGTTTGTCTTCAAAAATTGTTTGCTCAGCATACAGATTGAATAGATATGGAGAAAGGTTACATTCCTGATGTACACCCTTCTTTATTTTAAACCATACAGTGCTCCCTTATTCTGTTCTGACAATAGCTTCATTTAGGTATTCATTTATATTTTGTATCAGCACAATTAAGTGTTCTAGGATTCTCATTCTTCGCAATGTTAGCCATAGTTTGTAATGATGAATACAGTCAAATGATTTTGCATAGTCAATAAAACACAGATAGAAATTCTTCTGGTATTCTCTGCTTTCAGCCAGGATCCATTTGACATGAGCAGTGATATCCCTGGTGCCATAGTCTCTTCTTAACCCAGCTTGAATTTCTGTCAATTCCCTGTCAGTGTACTCTTCCAGATGTTTTTGGATGATGTTCAGCAATATTTTACTTTCATGTGATGTTAGTGACATTATTTAATAATGTCAGTATTCTGATGGATCACCTTTCTTTGAAAGGGGGCGTATATGGATCTCTTCCAGTTACGTTAGTCAACCAGGCAGTTGTTCTCCAATTTTCCTGTCATTGACTGGTGAACTCATCCAGGGCTGCAGCATCTGTTAGTTGAACCATATCAATCAGTATTCCATCTATTCCTGGGGCCTTGTTTTTTTCAGTGCCTTCAACACAGCTTGAACTTCTCCCTTTGTTTCTGTTGACTCTTGTTCACATGGTGCTTTCTGAAATTTTTCAATGCTGATCAATTCTTCGTACTAACTACAGTGACTGTATTTCCTTCCATCTTCTTTTAATACTTCTTGGATCATTCAAGATTTTGCTCTGGGCATCTCTGTATTGCAACTCAAGTCTTGAGTTTGTCTTTTAGTTCTTTCAACTTGAGAAATGCTGAGTGTGTTTTTCCATTTTATTCTCTGACTCCAGCTTTTTGCTCATCTCTTTATAAACTTTGTCTTCTCAAACTGTGCTTTGAAATATTCTGTTCAGCTCTTTTACTTTAGCATCTCTTCGCTTAGTTTTGGTTTCTGAATGCTCTAAAACAGTTTAAAGCTTCTTTTGACATCATTTTGGCTTTTTCTTTCTTCTCTTTCTTTGTATGGATGACATCCTTGATGTCATTCCATAACTACTCTAGTCTTCAATCATTGGTGATCCATGCCTCAGACCTATTCATAAGATGATTTTCCAATTCAGGTAGAATAGACTAAAGCTCATATTTTGCAGCTTATGTATTTGTTTTAATATTCTTCTGCTTCAGTTTGAACTTGCACATGAGTAATTGATGATCTGTTCCATCAGCACATGGTCTGATTCAACTCCTGATATTGAGCTTCTTGAATAATGCTTTCCACAAATGTAGTCATCTTGTTTATTTAGGAAACACAAATAACAACTTTACACATGGATCTTAATTAACAGCACATAGTTACTACTCAGTAGTGTTTGATAGACTATTATGTTAATGAATCATGTACTGCTTAAAATCCACATTTTCTAAGAACTCTTCATTGATTTACCCACACTATGCTGTTAATTTTGTTTGAGAAGAACATTATTCTAAGTGGTACAGCACTTTTCTGTCAATTTGCTGTACTAAGATAACTTAGGATTGCTGTGATACTGAATGCTGTGCGACTGGTGTGTCAAATGCCTTAATGTTTACCTATGGTGGACAGGATTTGCTTAAGTTGCCAGATTAATACCACCTTGGAAGCAGAAATGGCATCCATTTCTTAAACACCAAGCCTTTCGAAACTCTATGAACATTAATGAAATGATGATAGTTATAGAACAGGATTCAGATCTTTTATTCATAGGGTCACTATGAGTCATACTTGACTTGATGTCACTTTAACAAATCGTTTATTTTTAAAATACACAAACATGGCAGAACATAAAAATCAACTGGAGGTTTAAATGTTGTAGCTCCCCAGCTCTACCTCAGATCTTTTAAGTCCAAGACAAGGTCAAGGTATCTCAGCTTGTGCAATACTTCTCACATGACTATGTAGCCACCCTGGCCTTGACATTTGTGATCCATTGTATGAGCCTACCATCACATTTTGATACAACCTTTCTATATGTGATTGTAGTCACCATATTTTTATGCTATATCTATATTATCACATCTTTTCATTAAAAAGATTAGAGATATCTGTATAAAGATTTTTATATAACATCAAACAAACCAGTAAGGTAAGTATTACATATTTGTCCATAGCCACTGCATATTATTATAATTTGAATTTAATAAGTTGGTTAGCACTCTTTCATTTCAAGAGAGATGTATGTCATACTCAGTATATAAGAACAAACTGTATCAATATAAATATAAAGGTCTTTTCCCCCTACTTGTTGGTACAACATATATTTTTATGTGATTATAACATTTTAGAAAGTTTTTAAAAAAATATTTTACCATCTGTTATGTGCTTTATAAATCTAGCCAACACAGAATCTCTCTGGGCTAAAGCCAATAGAACTGTTTCACTTCTGTCTTGTTTGTATATTTACAGCATAGCTAATGTCAACATGGTTTTATTTGCCCTTGCTCTGAAAAAACTGACTAGAAGCCTTGGAGATACTTTACAAGTCAACCACATTTTCTTCTGCATCATTGAGATAGTGTTGGCATTTTTAAAAGGAAGATGTTTTTCAGATTATAGTCACTGTAACGTGAAGTACCAGCTTTCTACTTAAGTTGACATATTTTTAAAATACTGTCTGTGTCTGCCAGATGCCCATTTCTTTTTTCAGGACGTTTGGTTGGTCTGAATGGAAACTTTGCTAAACCTCATAAACTTTGGTGTCTTGGCATTTTGCCATGAAAGTATATTATCATTTGTAGGACATATTTTATGTTTTTGTTCCTAGTTCCTCTGTTAGTAATCTGGATAACCTAGCTTTTCTTGACGCAATAAATGATTATGTGTAACTAATGTGATCATAGTTTTCTTATAATTCCTTAATACTCATGCAGTTAGCATGATGCCGTTCCAGGAAATTTTACTTATATTTTATACTCACGATATTTTCATAGCTAAGTTTTAACAGTTTTTCTTTCTTCTTCAAGTACGCTGATTCTTAGAGCTGAACTTTTTAAACCAACTGATGACAGGATTGTGCTATGTCTTCTTTGTGATGGATCAGATAAAACATTTTCCAAAAACTTCTAAGGATCCTTATCAAGAGTAAGCACACTTCTGGACCAAATTACTCCTTTCTTAACCATTTTTTCCAGATGATAATTTCTATACAGACTAATTTTCCTGTACAGAGTAATTTTCCTTGCTTCCTATTGCTCTGTCCAGTTGCTTCACCATCCTTTCACCCTAGGGCCATTTTCACACAATTGGTGTCCTGTCTCCAAATTTCCATCCTCTATATAACTGGTCATGATCTTCCCTGCCCAATATTATATTTGGGTCATTATACTGTGAACTCTCTAGAATTGCTTTGTTTTATACAAAATCTGAGTTATCAATCTACATTTCTAAGCTCTGTTGTATCAAGCTCTGTTATAAGCTGTGTCAAGCCACTTCTTGTCTTGTTGTTGACCAATATGAACTCTTAATTACTAGTTAATTTATTTTTGATTGGAGGAAGATTCATCAAGAATTTGTGTTATGTAGATGATACTACCTTACTTGCTGAAACTGAGGAAGGCCTGAAGCATTTACTTCACAGGGTCAAGGACTGTAGTTTGTAATATGGATTGAATCTCAACATCAAGAAAACAAGGATTCTCACCACTAAGCCAACTGGCAGCAC
>NW_006399806.1:9422597-9424766 GCF_000299155.1 Elephantulus edwardii | reverse complement strand
CCAAGCAAACTAAAGCTGTGAACAATCTCAATCTCTTCACCATCCATCCTGATGCTGCCAATTGGCCCAGTGGTGAGAATCTTTGTCTTCTTGACAAAAGATTGTTCACCATACTGTCTTTAATACCTAGAAGAATATTTAGAATATGGAAGGTTGTCAATAAATACCTAAGTTATTTAATGAGGGTGACTCTTCTCTCATCAGACAACTCTTAATGTTATAGAGTTATGCTGCCAACCCAAAGGTTAGTGGTTCAAATCAAACAACAGCTCTGTGAGAGAGATGGATAATTTTTTCTCATGTGATTTACAGTTTCTAAAAACCCACGGAAGAATTGACTATGAGTCAGTTCTGACTCAACAGCAATGAACAACAATTTCCCTGTGTATAAACATCACCATATCCTCCTGATTTTATCCTCTAAATCGAGGTATTCTTTATCTTTAATTTATTACAGGATTCCATTCCAATGATTATATTATAATCAGTTCTGATTTAAGTTAAATACTCCCCAGCCCCTATTATTGAGGCCTCTTATTTTCAATGTGTCTAGAAATCTGATCTTTCTTTGTCTTTAAGGATTGAAAACATTACAAATAAGCATCTAGATATATTTTAATAAATAGATAAAAATACTTCACTTGTGGACATTTCTGGATTGTTCCTAGAGATGAAGATAATGTTACTAGTCAGAAGATTAGTGAAAATTCTCTGCATGATCTTTTTTCCCTCACTTGTTCTGCAATGGCAGTGGGTTTTAATAAATTCTTTTTTCTTAACTCTGTTTTGTTTCAACATTATCATCTCTTATTTAGACTAGTAAAATAATCTGTGTCCCCAGTTGTATCCGCCATCCACTCTATAATTTCCCAGAGATTAATCTTAAATGAAAATATGGCAGGATTGCTACTTGCCAAAACTGTCAAGGAAATGTACATTGCACAAGGGATGATGTCCTTTTATGTCTTGGCATTGAGGGTTTCTGAGGCTGTAAATCCTAATGAGGGATGACTTCCTACGTTTTCTCCCTCCCATTGAATCACTGGAATTGAGTAGCTTTATCTTTTGTTTGTTTGTTTGTTTGTTAAACACCGTAACACACAAGGAATTACACCACCAGAACTCCTTGTATATATGTGGTAGATCAGCTCTTAACCTAGCCTGGAGAAGAGGTCAGAGAAGGATTTCTGAATTGAAAGATACATTGGAGAATTCTTAAAATATAAGTATATGGGAAGAAAGAAGAGCCCAAGAAAGAAGTTCAATCTTACTCTCCTTTTGCCTTTTAGTTATTATAAATCTAGGATGTACCTGATCAAAGGCACACTATTTTCAGTTGCTTCTTATATGTCTAACAGTTTGAGAGTGAATAAGGGTGACCAAGGAAGAACCAATGCCTTTGAATTATGGTGTTGGAGAAGAGCAGTGAATATACTGTGGACTGACAAAAGAACAAATAAGTCTATCTTGGAGCGAATAACAATCGCGATACTTCTTAGAGGTAAGAATTGTGAAATTTCATTTTAAATACTTTGGGCATATTATCAGAAGGGGTTAGTCCTTGTAAAAGGACATTATGCTGGGAAAGATAGAGAAAGGGCCACCGAAAGAGAGAAAGATCCTCAACAAGATAGATTGACATAGTGACTGCAGCAGTCAACATTGAACATAGTGGGAATCATGAGGATAGTGCAGGATAGGGCAGAGTTCTTAGAGCCTGTTGTTTGTACGATGATATGAGTCATAGTCACCTCAACAACATTGATATAACATTTCAACCTTACAAATTTACCAACTAAAGTAAAATCTCAGTTGCTTATTTTAGCTGATAATAACTTTTCATTCATTTATTTATCCAATAACTATTCACTGAGTGCTTTTAAGTATCTGACTTGCGCTAAACACTGGTAGAAGAGTGAGTGGAGAAGGCAGGCTCTGTCCTTGTGAAAAATAGATACATAGTGATAACTCACAGTTGTAACTATAAATCCAAGACCTCAGGCTTGTTGGATGGACCATGAAGGACCAAATAAAAAAATTCTGAAGAAGAATCTTTGGCCTCTATGTATATGAAAAGGGATGACATCAGGAAGTTAAGGACCTGAACAGAAGAATTCAAAGTGCAACTTGGGAAGACAAAACAAGGTATTGTAATGAAATGTACAAAGA
>NW_006399806.1:9421164-9422189 GCF_000299155.1 Elephantulus edwardii | reverse complement strand
AAAAAGTCAAATTGCATTAGGAAAATCTGTTATCAAGGACCTCTCCAGAGTGCTGAAAAGAAGTGGTCTCAGTCTGGAGACTGAGATGAACTTGATCCAGGCCATTGTCTTTGCAGTTACTTGCTGTACATCAAACAGCAAGGATGACAGAAGATGCTTTTGGGTTGTGGGACTGGAGAAGAGTATTGAACTGCTAAGAAAATTAACAAGTGTATCCTGGATAGTGTGAAACCAAGCTGCTACTTGGAGGCAAAGATGTTGAGATTCTGTCTAACATACATTAGGCATGTTGCCAGATGGGCCACTGTTTGGAGAAAGATACCATCATTAGAAGAGTTGAGAGACAGCATAAGAGAAGAAGACCCAGAGGAGATGGATTGACACAATAACTGGGGTAATAAATGGTAGGTGTGTCAGAGACAGTGATATTGGCTTAGAATAAAGTAGAGCTCAGAGGTATTATGCATGGGATCACTATGAGTTGTTGTTGACTTGATGCCACATAGCAACAAGGGCAAGCTGAATAAATGAAATTTTTCAAATTTTCATTCAAATCTTCAATTCAAATTTTCATAAATGAAAATATGTGTCTAGCTCATAAATTAGCTAGGCAAGTTTTATTTTTAATGTACTTGAGGTAACTCTATAATTAATGTTGTTGTTGTTGTTTAGTGCCATCGAGTTGTCATTAACTCAGCAACCCTATGAATGAAAGAACTTGACACTTGTGTAACTTTAATCCTTTCTCCAGGATCATAGGGTTTCTGGAGTCAAACTATTTCGGAAATGGATTCCACTCCTGCTTCCAAGCTTGTTTTAATTGGGGAGCTCCACAAAATACTGTCCACCATGGGTAACCATTCTTTCATTTGACACATCAGTGTCACAGTGTTCAGCTTCACAGCAACTACAAGTTACCTCGGTACGTGGAAGACCAGGGCTAAATGACTAAGAAGAATGTTTGACCCAAAACAATTAAAAACAGGCCCTCGGGCCCTACAGTATTTTATAATTCAAGAATGCCC
>NW_006399806.1:9419802-9421064 GCF_000299155.1 Elephantulus edwardii | reverse complement strand
CACAAGGCCTCAGGAATCGATGGAATACTAACTGACATATTTCAACAAACAGAAGCAGCCCCGGGAGTTCTCACCAGGTTGCTCCAAGAGCATTGGAGGACAACTTCCTGGCCAGCTGACTGGAAGAGATCCATATATATTCCCATTCAAGACAAGATGACCCGGCAGAGTATGAAAACTATCGAACAGTATCACTAATATCACATGGAAGTAAAATCTTCCTAAAGATTATCCAAAAACATTAACAGAGAACTACCATAAAAGAATGCTGAATTTAGAAGAGACTGTGGCACTAGGGACATCATATGAGAACTAATGTCAGAAGAATCTTGGCTGAAAGCAGAGAGTACCGGAGGAATATCTGTCTGTGTTTTATTGACTGTGCAAAGGCATTTGACTGTGCGGATCACAGCAAATTTTGGCTAACCTTGATAAAAATGGGAATCCCAGAACACATGATTGTGCTTATGCAAATCCTTTACTTGGACCAGGAAGCAGTCATCAGAACAAAGCAAGGAAACATTGCATGATTAAAAAACAGAAAAGTAATATTCAGAGATGCATCCTGTCTCCATATCTTTTCAATCTGTAGCAAACAGATAATTAGGGAGGCTGAACTTTATGAGGAGGAATGTGACATTAGAATTGAAGAAGACATATTAACAATCTATGTTAGGCAGATAACAGAACCTTGCTTTCTGAAACTGTGGTAGGCCTGAAGCGTTTGCCACAGAAGGTCAAAGACTATGCTTTACCTGGCCAACTGACTAGCAGTTATCTGTATTTGTTCTCATTCCCCCAAAAAGGTTATTCAACATAATGTGGAAATTGTCGTAGTATCATTAACTTCACATTGAAGTAAAACTTGCTGAATATTATTAAGAAAATTACTGGAACAATATAAAGATAGAGAACGTTCAGAAATTCAAGCTAGATTTTAGAAGAGGCTGTGGTACCAAGGATATCATTGCTGATGTCACATGGATCTTGGCTAAAAGCAGAGAATACTAGAAGGCTGTCTATTTGTGTTTTATTGACTGTGAAAAAGCTTTTGACTGTGTGGATCATAACAAATAATGGCTAACATTGAGAAGAGTAGGAATGCCAGAACACTTAACTTAACTCATGTGAAACCTATATCAAGAAACTGTCATTGAAACAGAGCAGTGGAACACTGCATGGCTTAAAACAACAAAGGTATCCATCAGGGTTGTATGCTTTCTCAATACCTATTAAATCTCTGTGCTGAATAAATCATTTGA
>NW_006399806.1:9410741-9418259 GCF_000299155.1 Elephantulus edwardii | reverse complement strand
CTGTTCCAGTCGTTTTTGGATAATCTTCAGTAGAATCTTGCTTGCATGTGAAATCAATGATACTGTTCTGTAGTTTCCACACTCAGGTGGGTCTCCCTTCTTTGGCATGGGAACAAATATAGACCTCTTCCAATCAGTTGGCCGAGTGGTTTTTATCCAGATTTCTTGGCACAACTTGGTGAGCACATCGTATGTACCTTGTCACTAGCAATTAGAAAATTAAAAGAAATGTTGCACTAGGTAAATATACTGTCAAGGATCTCTCTAAGATCTTAAGGAGAAGTGATGTCAGTTTAAAGACTAAGGTGCATCTGATCCACATCATAGTCTTTTTTCAGTTCCTTATGCATCTGAAAATTGCATGGTGACTTAGGATGATAAAAGAAGAATCAATGCCTTTAAATTGTGGTGTTAAGGAGAGTACTGAATATCCCATGGACTGCAAAAGAACAAACATATTTTGGAGAAAGTGTAGTCAGACTGCTGCTTGGAGGCAAGAATTGTGACACTGCGTCTCACATAATGTTGTTAGGAGGGGTTGGTTCATAGAAAAGGACATCATAGTTGGAAAGGTGGAGGGGTCAGTGAAGGAAAGGAAGACCTTCAATGAGATGGATTGACACAATTGAGACAGAATGTAACAGTGGGCTCAAGTACACCAGAGATGATGAAGATGGCAAGGTTCATAGGTAGCTGGAAGTCTTAGTAATCTCAAAGGCATCTAATAACACCACACTTCATTTCATGTCACTGATTGCAATCTCTATGTTGCAACAGCACTCTTTCCACCTCCTGCATATGTTTATCTTCTCCATGTTTCTATCATTCCTTTTGCCTCCTACCTTCTGAGCTTTATTCTTAGTCCTTTTGGTCTCACTTGTTTGTTTCAAACAGTACCTACCTCCCTTGTGTTATTTACCCTGTCTCCGTTGTTGTTGTTGACTGCCATCAAGTCGAGCACGACTCATAGCGACCCTGTGAACAAAGATCTATTGTCATTTCTCAAAGTTCATAGAGTGTAGACCTGTCCATTGTTTGACTAAAATTTCAGTATCGAGTATAGGTTCAGTTCTAGGTCTGGAGGGTTATTAAGAGCCATAAACTCAGGAGTTCCACTAGTCACTAACAGAATGAGTGAAGTATTTTTTAAGGACATTTTGTTCCACATTTTTCTCCAACTCTAGCCAGGATTTTCTGTTTCTACAACTGTAGAGCTAGTCCAGAGGAAATTGTGTTGCTAACCCACAGGTACTCTCTTTCTGAGGTTCAAATCCTTCACCTGATTCATTGGAGGAAAATGGACAGTCTCTTCCCATGGTATTTATGTTGTTGTTGTTGTTGTTATGTGCCATTGAGTCGCTTGCAACTCATAGTGACCCTGTGTACAACAGCCCTAAACTCTGCTCTATCCTGTGCCAATCGCACTGTCTCCAAAACACCCATCTCGAGTACCCGTCACTGAATCAGTCCACCTCAGAGAGGGCCTACCCCTCCTGTGCTGTCCCTCCACCCTACCAAGGATGATGTCCCTCTCCAAGGACCGGTCCTTTCTTAAAACATGTCCAAAGTATGTTCGATGGAGCCTCAGAATCGTTGCCTCCAAGGAGCCACCCAGTTTAACCCTCTCCAGGATGAATCTGTTTGTTTCCCTAGCAGTTGATGGTACTCTCAGTACTCATCTTCAGCACCACAGCTCAAAGGCATCAATTCTGCTTCTGTCCTCCTTAGTCACTGTTCAACTGTCTGATCAACAAGTGAAAGCAAAGACCATGGTCTGTATCAGACGCACCTTTGTCTCCAGAGAGACACCATTCTTCTTCAGTACTTTGGAGAGGTCCCTAACAGCATAGCCTCCAAAAACCTGCTGGAGGGTTAGCTGTGGGTTGGTTCTGACTCAATAATATGGGAATGAGTTATTTTGTTTTTGCTCTTCCAAAGAGCCTTGATAGCATAGTGCTTTCATACTAATGAAAAACTGGTTATGGAAGACGTGGCAGTTCAAATTCACCCAGGATTCTATGGGACAAAATTGGGCACTGTCCTGCAATTAAGATTTAGAGCCTTTTTGTAAACTGGATGGAAAATCATCTTGAGCAGAAATCCACTAGATGGCAGTGGGCTTATCTTCTAAGAAAAACAAAAAAATTAAAACAAACCCCGTACCACAACCCTAAAATCAGTTTATATCTTGTCACCTAACATCTAGGTTATTATTTTCTCTCCAGTTTTGCCGTGTTTGACATTTTAACACAACCAAGTTTATCTTTGGAAAATCAGTTTATTAATATTTATTTGCCTATTTTTTATATTATGCAACTATAAATGATGCATATAAGTGCTTTAAAAGTTAATTACTGCTTAGTTTCCTTCCTTCCTTCCATTTGACCACCCACATTATGAAGATGACACAACCTTGCTTGCTGAAACTGAGGAGGACCTTAAGCACTTGCTGTAGAAGGTCAAGGAATGCAGCCTTCAATATGGATTGAAGCTTAACATCAACAAGACAAATATTCTCACCACTAGACCAATTAGCATTATTATGAAAGACAGAAAAGAGATGAGGTTGTTAACAATTACAGCCTGTTCTGCTCCAGAGTTACCACTCTTGGCACCAGCAGTCAGGAAATCAAAAGACAAATTGGGAAAAAATCTGCTGTCAGAGACTTCTCCAGAATATTGAGAAATAATAATGCCAGTCTAGAGACTAAAGTGTGCGTGATTCAGGCCATGATCTTTGCAATTACTTCCTATGCACCGAAGAGCTGGATAATGACTAGGGATGATAGAAGGAGAATGAATGTTATTTTTAAGGGAAGTTTGTATTTTCACTATATCCTTTTATGTCAGCCAAAGAGTTTTCCAGGAAATTTTATCTTATAAATTTGTTTAAAATTTTAGAGTTAAAACTTCTACTGTGAGAATTTGAGTAAAAAGAAGTCTACTTTTTTAAAAAGTAAAACTTATAATTTTCCCATATATGATTGCATGTGGGTCAGGAAAGACTTTGACTAAGAAAATGGCAGTGAAATGGAGTGGAAATGAATATGTTTAAGAGGAAGCTTTGACTAGGCTTGTGAATGAAATGGATTTCAGGAAATACAGGAAAGACAACACTTGGAGAATTGAGAGAAAAATACTGAGTCTAAAACAAAATAAGGAGTTGGGCAAAGACAAGCTTCTCCTGGAAGAATTGTTTTGTGTTTCTGCTGATTGGAATTTGTTATTGCAATGGAGATCAAAGTGACAATTTCCAAGCTCTTGATCTTAAGCTCAGAGGAAACTAAAGGTAGACATGTGGATAAGGGATATTTCTGAAGACATGAAAAGTTTAAGGAGGGCACATTTTGAAGGAAAATGTTCCTTACCATTGCAACATCTGTAGCATAATTATTCAGCTGATGTTTGAATTGGCATGCAGAGTCATTCTGATAATGATGGAATTTGTATAATAGTTTTTAATGTGAGAGGCTGACACTCAGATAAGAAGTTACATGCCCCATGCATCATAGCAGTTCTTCAGACACATATCTGTCCAGAAAAACCAGAATTTGGGTATAATAATGCAATTTGTTCAGTGTGTGTCGTACACTTTCATGGCTGTTTTTTAATAAATGAGGTCAGTGCCAATGTAATTAGATTAACTCACTGCAGTACCCTTATTGCAGTGTAACACAAAATATAAATTCAAGACGATAAATTCCTTTTATTCACTAAACAGCAATTCAGACTGTATAAATTTTGCAGTTATACTTTGAAATAAGGAAAAAAGAGAAATAAAAATTATCTCTTTATGTATATACTAACTCCTGACAATCAGAAAATCCCTTAAGTTTCTAAGATAATTTCCAAATTATAGAGGCTTTTGTACTTTCCTTATGACTAGCAATGTATTTTCCTAAAATCTATTAAAATCTATTATTTTTATAATGTAATTCTATTTTTAAAAGCAAATTTCATTAGTAATTAATGGGCATCCTGAGCTTATTTAAATCATTTGAGGTTTGAGGTGTTAATTGTTTATGATATGCTCTTAAAACTGTGATTTGGCTTCCTTTAAGAGGAAAATTTGGCATTTTCCCATGAGGCTTTTTTTTTGTTATAGAATGGAGAAAGCCATTTTAGTAACTTAATCAGTGCATAGTCACAGCTAAATAATAAAAATTATCACATTATTAGTAAGTATTGTTTAGAATGTTAGACTCAACAATAGCGGTAAAGACTTAGGAACTTGACTTCAACTTTGGTAATATTTAGGGAAACTAGATAATATATCATTAAGAATTACATGAGGACAAATTTTAACAGTTCTAGTGATTTCTTGGTGTTTTATCTTGTACTAGGAAAGTCTTTTTATATAACCTTGATTTAATTGTGCTCTGTGCATAAGCAGTAACCTCATTTGGGTCATGAATATGAATCAATAGAGTAAAAATTACCACATTTGACCTTGTCGTAATGGCAAAACCTAACTAAGATAGTCAATATTATATCCCTTATTGAATGTGTTAATTTCATTTGGAGATAAAATTACTCTTTCCTCTTCAAAACACAAATGAATAAAAATTATACCCCAAACAAGCCTTTGAATCAACTTTTACATTTTAATAGTTTTAAGATTGAATTAAATGGCCATGTTGTGCGTAAATGAAACTGATATAAAGGGCAAATTTACGGTGCAGATTTAACTACATTCTGTTGAAGTTACAAATTGTGCCTGGAGAGTTTTATGGTTTTGTTTTCAAGGAGATAGAATTATTAGGAATTGCATCAGGAATACCAAGCATTTTGAAGTAGTGGAATTTCAGATTGGGATTTTGACTTTTTTCTCTGCTACCTAGCAGTGAACAGGTAGTCAAGCAAAGGCTCTGTTAAGTAGAACTAAGAATTAGAGTTAGCAGAATTTAACATGAGCCAGCAGTAGGAGGATTTCTCAAAATGTTAATGTTCATTTTGATTTCATAACCTACAAAAGGATAGATTTGAGACACAAAAGAATTAAAGGAGGGAGGAGACCCAAGTTATTTTCATGAACTGATGTCCATGTCACTGTTGTGCTTCCTCATGAGAGCCAGCCTCAGAGTGGAACTGATGCGGGTGAGCATCTCTGTTGCAAGGGAAGCTGAAAGGGCGTAAAAAGATGTATTATCACACAAAGAGGGAGAAAAATGATCA
Source organism: Elephantulus edwardii (assembly GCF_000299155.1). Lineage (NCBI taxonomy): Eukaryota > Metazoa > Chordata > Mammalia > Macroscelidea > Macroscelididae > Elephantulus > Elephantulus edwardii. The sequence continues at coordinate 9,413,084 of NW_006399806.1, read as the reverse complement.
GGTCACTAGAAAGCCTCTTGTAGCAAGGCACACTTTACTCACTGCCATTCTCACATTAAAACTAATGAGTTTACTCTCCGGAAAGAATAGGTGTGAAGAGAGAAAACCAGTGCTTTGTTTTTCTTTCAGCTATGCCTGATAGAGGCTAGAAAAAGAATTGCTGTTTTGTTCTGTGCCGTCTAGGCATAACCAACCTATAGCTGACCTTCTAGTGAATTTTCAGAGGCGGTAATGGCATGGGAGGAGACTGGCTCATCTTCTCCCACGGAGCAGCCAGTGAATTCGAACTGCATGACTTTGGGATTGCAGTACAGATTCTTATCACTAAAAACCAGTAAATAATCCTAAAAGTGGGTTTCATTTGCTCCAAGTCACGGTCCCATACCTCTCAAAATGTGTATTCATAACCAGTAACATCTCTGGAGTCCTAAACTACAAGTGTTCTTAGTCACCCAGAAACAAGCCCTTGTCTGGCTTGAAATAGTGTAACAAATTGCATGATAAAGCTGCTGCCTCACCATAAGCACAAATAGCATTTGCATATATTAGTTCATTTAGAAAATATATTGAAAATGTAAAATAGATTAATTCTAATAATTAGGTTTAATGTAACTATAAACATAAAATAAGGGGCAGTAACCACTGAATGCTTGGCTTTCATGCGAGTGAACAGAATTTGATTCCTGGCCAGTGTGCCTCCCATCTGTCAGTGGAGCTTTCATGCTGTTTTGATTCTGAGCAGGGTTATTTTCTGTGGTTTTTTGTTTAATTGGTTTGCATACAATAATTTGTATATATTGTGTTTCACTCATATATTATGTTTTATATAATCTTTGAATTACATTTTTCATACATTCATACATTGTATTTTATAAAAGTAATTACTACTGATCTTTTATTACTCTATCCTTTTTATTTTTTTAATTTCTTTTATATTGGTTTGCTTACAAAGTTTGTTTATTATACATTGTGCTTCACATTAGTCTTCACTCACATTGTGTTTTCATGCATTTTGTTTTATAAAATTAATCCAAGTGCCCATCAACAAACGAATGGATAGAGAAGCCCTGGTAAATTCACACAATGGAATACTATGCTGCATTGAAAAACAAGGAACCCATGAAACATTTCACAAAATGGATGACCCTGGAGGGCATTATGGTGAAGGAAATATTTCAGTCACAAAAAGACAAATACAGCATAATGCCACTGTTATAAAAGAGGACTGACCTAGGGGTTAGGGAGAGACTGAGAAAGATGGTATAAATAATGTATACAGCATTGAAACAGATGAGGGAGAGAACTCTTTTAAAAGGAATATAGGATTAGATATTACTGTTATGACAAGAGTCCAGAACGAAGGTAGAATAGTGGAGTGGACTTGAGGGGAGGGATTGAATAACAATTAAAGAATTTTTTCTTTTACTTTTCAAAAAGAAAAGTGAATTGGGGAGAGGGGTGGGCAGGGAGAAAACTGCAACAATGAATGAATGGAAATCCAAAGTCTCTGTGAGCCTTCATTAAAATAATTTTTTAAAAGAAAAAAATAATCACCATTGGATCATGCCCATCATTACCCTGTCTTTTCAGGTACTCTGTCTTTTTTAGTTCCCATTGAATCTTTTCTATTCTTTCACCACTCTCCCACTGCCCACTAAACTTTACTATCCTAGCGATATCCCTTTTCCCATTCTGAGCAAGTTTTAAAAGAACTTTCAGACTTTCAGACTAATCTAGCTCAGGGAGAAAGAACCAGTAGTTTACTTTAAAAAATAATCAATTAATGAAAATACTAATACTATATGTCACTGTGGTGTTAACAACTGATCATGGCGATCCATTGTGTGCAGAGTCTCCAGAAGTCCGGGGTAAGCTGCATTTTAATTTTTTATTTTTAACAAATGATGGAACATATTCTTATTAGACATTTCTCAAAATATTATCAAGCTGAATGTTTTCTCCTGCTTTATTGTACATATGTTGGCTGCTAGGAGAACAAACAAGTCTGTCTTGGAGAGGGTGAAAGCAGACTACTTCCTGGAGGCAAGGATTTTGAAGCTCCATCTCACATACTTTGGGCACATGGCCAGGAAGGACCAGTCCTTGGAGAGGGACATCATGCTTAGAAGGGTGTAGGGACAGTGTGGGAGAAGACAACTCAGGATGAGATGGATTGACTAAGTACCTAGAGAAAATAAGATTAGGTCTGATAGAGACGATGGGATTGGCTCAGGATGGAGCTGGGTTCAGAGCTAATGTACTTAGGGTCATTATGAGTCTCAGATGACTCAATAGCACATAACAACAAATAACAACAACAATATGTTTATGTATAAGGATCTC
>NW_006399806.1:9400227-9410641 GCF_000299155.1 Elephantulus edwardii | reverse complement strand
TCTCTCTCTTTCTCTCTCTCTCTCCCTTCCTCCCTCCCTCCTGTTCTTCCTTCCTTCCTGATGTTATTGTGTACCGTTGAATTAGAACCAACCCATAACAGACCCTCTGACATGTTTTTAAAGGCAGTTAATTGCATGGGAAGAGATTGCCCATTTTTCTCCATGGAGCAGCTGGTGACCTCAAACCTTATGCCTTTGAGATTATAGCACCCCTTCTTACCACTATACCCACCGCAGCTCTCTTCAAATGTCCGACCTGCTAATAAGGACCTGGTAACCTGCTGGAGAGTCAGCTATGGGTGTGTTCCAACTTAATGGCACACAACAACAACAACAACAACAATAACTAGCCAGAATTTGACAATTTAGATCCCGTAGAGATTATTGAGAAGACTGAATGTCTGTTTTTGAAAGGTCAGAGTACTAAGAACCCTGTGGAGCAATTCTGCCCTGCACAGATCCTCATGAGTCAATATCCAATCAATGGCAAACAGCAACAGCAACAACTTGAAGATTATTGTATGGGTTAGAACTAGTTTATATAAGGGTGATGCATTTCTCCTAAAATAAGTGCTTCCAAAGTGAACACTTGATACATTTTTTTAAATATGCTTATAAATTCATATAAAGGGGGCAAAGAATTAGAAAATAAACATTTCAAATCCTCTATCATTATCTATATTCGACAACAAACCAGATCTTTCCATTAACTTCATTAATCAATTATTTTGAGGTTAAAAGCTACATGGTAAACACAGTAAAAAGTGCGCAAAATTTACTTCAATATGTGTGTTTTCATAAATCTCTTAAAGCCATAACCTTTTGTGTGTCCGTTTATGGTCTGTTGTTCTTAAATTTACAATTCATTGTTTGTGTGATTAAAGTGTAATTTATACAAGATGTTGAGCCAGTTTTCTTAGCCAGCTAAGCTGAAATCCTAGTATACTGTCTTGTATCAGAATATTGTTATTTTATTCTAGAAACAGGCCATTTTGTTCCCAAAAGTAACAGTGATTTCCTGATAGTGTCTTTATTTTTGTATATTTAATAAATTTAAATTTATCATTTTAAAACTTCACTTATTAAAAAAAGCAACCTTATCTATCTACGTGTTTATTGTCAATTCCTTTTATATTTTATTTTTGATAATAAAATTTCTCTCTCCTTTCCCCTGACGAGGACCCAATATTTTATTGATGATGAAGATCATACTTTGTTTGCAACTTCTCCTGTCCCCCCTTCTTGTTCTAGTGCATTTCTGGTGTATATCATTTCTTCCTCATATATTTTCATGCTTAATTTTCTATCTTTCTTGTTCTCTTTTCTTGTGCTTCCATTCAAAGAAATATTTTTAATAAAATATTCTGTGCTTAATTCATTTGCTTTCTACTTCTTTTACTCCATTATTTTTATGAAAGAATTTACCTAAAAAAACAATATATATAAAGAAGACAGATTCATTAGCATTACTCCATTTATGCTTTTAGACTGAAATTACACATGAGTAGAAGTTCCCATTTTCAAAATGTGTCTCTTTTTCTATAATTTTCTTTTTAACTTTAATCTTTGTCCCGGCCCCCCTTCTTCTTAGTTCCTTTCTCTGTTTGTTCCTCTTAAAGTATGATGTATTTTGATGTCCTCACTCCGGTAGCACAGAGGTAAGAATCTGTGCTGCAATCCCAAAAAGATGCGGTTCAAATGTGCCGGCTGCTCCCCAGAAGGATAGGCAGTCTCCTGTGTAATCACTGCTTTTGGAAACCATCGCTTGGAGGGTTATGGGTCAGTTCTGACTGGAAGGTATACAACAACAATAACATCCGTTTACTACTTCTTCCTTAAGATGTCCCACCATTGTGGTCTTTAACGGACAACCCAAAGGCCATGTACTATAAGAACTTTTTGCTGTATCTAACACTGAATTAATAGTGTGGATTTTATATTTTTATTAATTAACATTAATAGTGTGGATTTTATATTTTATTTTGCAAACTGTATACTTTCATAACCTACTAACTAATGTGATATTAGTGTGACGACTGTACGTTTTGTACATCCTTACTGTCCCTTTCCATCTAAAGCTAACTTATAAATGTGATTCTGGATCTTGCTTGAGGTGGTTTTAAGGCATTTCTAGAAAATTTTTTGAGACTTATCCTACAAAAGTTAGAGTCTGACTTCTTTCCTTTTGAAGTACTGGCCTTAGTAACTTATTTCTTCTGTGAGGGAAGAGAAGCAGCATAACTTCTGAGGTTGGATTAGAAAGGGCAATTCAGCTTCTGCCTTCTGCTGTCGCTTGAGCTCTTGCGCTATGAGCTAACATTGAGTAGTCTGTCTACCCTAGAGTCTCATTCTAGGAATAACATGTAAAGAGGCTACATAGAGGTAAAGATAGATACTAATGTGATTCTGCTCCCTCTGCCCCATATTGTGTCTTCCTATAAATGCCAGAAGGAAAGTGGGCCAGAAACCTTGAAATTAAATTAACTAACTCTTCAACTATGAGTTACTCCTGATGACTATGTCAGATATTAACTCTGTCAACACAGCCCTGCCCAGATTGTAATTTTTTTTAATTTTATTTATTTTAATTTTTTTTAGCAAAGTAATACATCCTATACATCCCAGTTGCTTTGGTTACTGGAAATTTCAATCTCTGACTCCTCGCTCAGCTCAGAGAGACCTCTGCTCAGCTTGATCTCCTGATGCTACCTCTGAAATGGTGCCTTACTGCAGAATGTTTGAGCAAGTTGAGTGTTCATATATGCCTCCTTTTTCTCACAAATCTCAGGTTGAAATCTTCACTTTTGGGGTGGCTTATGAGGGGAAGGAAAATCTACTGCTGGTTGCTCTGTCGGACATCATCCACAGATATGAAGCAGTTATTAAGGTAGACCCATAAAACATTCATTGAAAAAATAAAACAACCAACATTCATTTTCTTTCATGAAGTGAAAATTCAGAGATGAAAATCCACTGCTGAGCAGGAAAATAATTATGCCAAAGAGTCTTTTTAATTATTACAGGAGATTGCAAGAAGCAGTTTTTATACTTTTAATCATGTGAAAGGCTTTTCATTTTATTTTTACTCCTAAAGCATAAACTGTGAAAATTATTTTTTCCCTTTAAAAGATAAAAAAAACCCAACCTGTATTTTGAAAGATTTGCTAAGATATGAAGGTTACTTTGGGATTTTCATAAACTGTCTAACATTTTATAATATTTTCATGCAAAACTCTAATATATAATGTTTACTCTCTTTAGCTAGAGAGCAATAAAACTAGTAAACTATAGGTACAATGTCACTTTTCCTCAACATGTTTAGAAACAGTAGGTTTTAAAGGTTTTATTAAGTTCATATACAACTCAATTAAAATTATTACCTCTCTCTCTGTTTGCAAAGACTCTTTGAATTTAATTGCCACTAAACTAATTTTGCATTTCAAGTCTGTTATACTGTTATAATTGTAACTTGTTAGTTATAAACGGCCGAGGAGGCATGCAGGTTCTCTAAATTTTGTACAGTAATTATAAGAAATGATAACTGTATGTCAGGAAAAATATACTATCAAGTATAAATTTGGTGTTGGTAAAAGTTAAATCAAAATCATACTTTGTCCAAGATATAAACAGGATATTCTGGTTGGAAAAAACATGACTAAGTATTTAAGATATCATTTAGTTAGTCAGAATGAGAATCCACTTTCAGGAAAGTACTTCTTTGGTAAATGTTACCAAGGGACTTAGTCATTACATACTTGTTTGTTGTTGTTGTTTGGTGCCAACGAGTCGTAGACGACTCATAGCGACCCTATGAATGAACAGCCTGAGCACTGTTCGTACACAGAGTTTCCGGAGGCAAGCCATTTCGGAAATAGATGCTGCTCCTGCTTCCAGGCTTGATTTAGTCGGGAAGCTTCAGCCAACACTGTCCACCATGGGTTCCCATTACCACAATTGGCTGGGAGGAGCCAGCCAACCAGGAACAACATGGTTGCTTCTCTCCTTTCCCAGCTGCCTTTGGGCTTAAGGCAGCTACCTGGTTCAAACCGTAGGCCCAGGCTGTCTAGCCTCACTCCAGGGACAGAGCAAACCTGCACATCAGACACATTCCTGGAAAAGCAGTCAACTCCAAAAGCCTGCCACGATTCCTGCACTCACACCACCATGCTCCTTCCTTCTGGCAAGGAGAGCTTCCCAAGATGCTAGGAGGAGCCCCATTACATACTTAGTAGTTCTAAATATGTAACAGAAAAGGGTGCAACAATGAATGGATGGAATTCCAAAATCTCTGTAGATGTTCATTGAAATGAAAAATAAATAAATTAAAAAATTTAAAAATATAATATAAGAGATCATTACAATCCCATAAGAAATAAGAATGAATATTTTTGATACAAACATAATTCTAGCAATGTTAAGAATTACAGAAAGATGATCTCCTATTTTTGCTTAAATACTGAGGAGGACTACCACTATGATGGGTAGGCTAGGAAGCATCACCTCTGGGGTATGAGTTAAGATGCACAACTATATCCTGGGACCAGCAAGTGCCCCAAGCAAGTCCTCTGCCTGGAAACATCCAGCTTCCCAGGCAAGTCCCTGTCCAAGATTAGCTGTAGTGGTGGTGATGTTGTAACATCAAAGCAGAACTGACTCACAACTGATCCTCAAGTGGGTTTTCAGAGGCAATAAAGTGGACAGGAAGATATTTTTCATCTTTCTCTCATAGAGCAGTTGGTGGATTTGAATCACGTACCTTTGCATTGGTAACACAGTTCTTTACTACTAAACCACCAGGACCCCAAACAAGTCTCTTCTTGGGATCTGGGAGGTTTTCAGGCAAGCCCCACCCAAGACCAGCTAGAACCAAACATGGGTTCTCTCTGGGACCACAGAACACAACAGTCTCAGATTGCTTCAGGTCTTCTGTTGACACCTTTCTTGGCTACTTATCACCATGCCCAGCCAAATAACCCAACATGGTCGTTGTACATAAACTAGCTGAGAAAACTGGATCCTTGAACTTGAATGGGTAGTAACTATAGTAATTTTTCTTTTCCCCACAGTATGTGTATGGTAGATCTCTCCAAGTCGGCTTTTTTTTTTTAAGGTTAGTATTTGGTCTCTTTTAAAAAAAATAATTTTAATGAAACTTCACAGAGACTTAGGGTTTCCATTTATTCATTGTTGCACTTGTCTCCCTGCCCAACTTCCACCCCCAATTCGCTATTCTCTTTGAAAAGTAAGAGAAAATTCTTTCATTGTTATACAATCCCCCCCCGCTCAAGTCCACTCCACTGTGCAGCCTTTATTCTGGACTCCTGTCATGACAATAACACCTAATCATATATGCCTTTGAAACAGTTCTCTCCCTCATCTGTTTCCATGCAGAATACATTATTTATCCCCTCTTTCTCAGTCTTCCCTCAACCTTGAGGTCAGTCCCATCTTACAACAGTGGCCTTATCTGATATTTGTCCTTTTGTGGCTCAAAAAAACTCATTGCCAGGTATAGAGCAAAGCTTGAAAGCTACAACTCAACATTATCATAAAAATAAGGAATAGGCAGCTCCCACTTAGACACATGAGAGCTTCCTTCTACTTACCTAGAAAAAATACACATAATGTCAAGGAAGCAGTAATCAGTTTCAAATATGAAAAAACAAAACAAAATAAGCAATCTCCTAAGAAGGCAGACCAGATCATTGGCCAAGTGAATACCCCAGAGGTAGGAAGGTAGAAGAAATACTCTCTTGTGGATTTGCAAGAACTGATCTTCAAGAAGTTACAAATAATGTAAGAAATATATGAAACCGAAGTAAGGAGGTACAAAAATTAAAAAAAAATAAAATGTCATCACAAGACAGAGAGGGTACAACCAGCAGTAGTAGAAACAACAGAAAAGCATAAAATGCAATCCAGAATAACAAATTTCATTACCACAGAAATTTCCAACATGGTGGAGCAGGGATGGGAATAACACAACATACCAAATTAGGATAGAGAAATTGAAAAAGTACATGAAATAGACGACAAGAAGCTCAAAGATAACTTCTTAGAAGTAAAAACAGAAGGAAAATGGGGAAAAAATCATGTGAGATGACATCAAATAAAACATACATGTGATTGATATTCCAGAAAAAGTAAGGGGAAACACTCAGAAAATTATGAAAGAGGTACTAGATGAAAATTTACCATGTATCACAAACTGAGGAAATGCACATTCAAGAAAGTCAGGCTCACAAGGCAAATACTAAGTAAGACCATTATTGTAAAAACAGGTAACTAGTAAGATGAGTATAAATGTCCAAATAGGGAAGTGGTGGGGGCAGAAGTGCTGAGAATGGGAAGAAGGAAAAAAACCCCATGAGGTTACAGATTTTGTTGGAGGGAGACAGGAGGTAAAGAAATTAGAAAAGATCCACTGGGCATCTGAAAAGACAGTGGTAATAATGGGCATAGATCAATAGTGATTAATATTATATGACACAGTGTATGAGATGATCATATGAAACACAATGTGGATGGAAAAAAAGAAAAAAAAAACAAAGCTCAGTTCTAAACAGACTAGACTAAAAATGAAAACACAAAAGCATATCATAGTCATATTCTCCAAAATCGAGGACAAGGATAGAAAAGCAATATGAGTCATCTACAATGGAAAATCAATTCAATTAAACTCTATCTTCTCAACAGATGCTATGCAAGCAAGAAAGACAATGGAATGCCGTTTACAGAAGGCTGAAAGAAAACTATTGCTAGATGAGGATCTTTTACCTAGCAAAGCTTTCCATCAAATATAAAAGAGAAATTAGATCACTTGCAGAGAACAGTTCTACAAGGAAAAACAAAGGGAAGTCCTTCACACAGAGATAGCAAAGAAAATTGGATAGACTAAAATATCCAGAAACAACAGAAAAGAAACTCATCAAAATTGCAAGACAAAGGAGTGAGGGTGGAGGGAGGGGGAATCATAGGGCCACACAATTTGTTGGGTGAGGAGAAGGGGGTAAGGGAAATGGGAAAGATTTGAAGGGGACCTAAAAAGATGGAGTAGTGATGAGCATAGTTCAATGGTGATTAATTTTATAAAACAATATATGAGAATAATTGTATGAAACAGATGTGAATGAAGGAAAGTATGAAACACAACACATGCAAATTTTGTATGCACACCAATATAAAAGACAATTACTTTTTTATTTCTGGCTTGTCAATAATCACATTCAATATGAATGACTTAAATACAGCAATTAAAGGGAAAAGTAACACTGGATTAAAAAACAAACAACAACAATCCATCAATCTGTTGCCTACAAGGGACAAATCTAAGAATTGAGAATAAAGATAGACTAAAAATCAAAGTATGGAAAAAAAATATACCAAGCACACAGTATCTGTAAGAAAGCAGGAGTATGAAAACTAACCTCTGATAGAATAGATTTAAGAGTGAAAAGCATCAAAAGATATTAAGAAAGGCATTATTTAATGATTAAAGTCATAATAGCACAAGAGGACACACCCCTAGTAAACATCTACACACACACAAAAATAAACAAAATACATAAAACAAAGCAGATTTAAAAGAAATTGACAATGGTAAGAGGAGACTTCAACACATCAGTCTTTTCAAAGAACAGGTCAACTCATCAGAAACTTAAAAATGCAGAAGAACTGAAGTATACAACTAGACCTCATTCATGATACTTCATCCAACTAGACTTATCAGGGTACTTTACCAGCAAAAACTTAATTTACTTTTATACTATGTGAACACATGCTATTCTCCAGAATTGACCATATTATTAGGACACAAAGCCTCAAAAATTAAATACATTTAAACAATAGAAATTGCTTTATATTTGTATTTTTTTACAAATTGACAGGGACAGAACACTTGAATATAAGCATCACAAAGAAACTGATCACATCATGAAAAAGACTGAACAACAACAAAAAATCCTGATCCCTAAAACTTAACAGCTGAATTCTACCAAACATTCAGAGATGAACTATCACCAATTCAACTAAAATTCTTTCAAAAAACAAAGGATAAAGGAACACTGAGAGCCATTCTACAAAGGAAGCATAACCTTAATACCAAAACCAGGCAAATACATCACAAAAAAAAATAATAATAAAACACTATCATGAAAAAACCTTCAACAAAATCCTGGCTGATAAAATCCAATAGTATACTAAAAATAATTCATCATGACCAAGTGGAATTCTTAACAAACATGCAAGGATGATTCAACACAAGAAAAACAATTAATGTAATCTCATTAAAGAAGAACAAGAACCACATGATCCTGTCAATTGATGCAGCAAAGGCTTTTAATAAAATCCAACACCCCTCCTGATTAAAATACTAAAAACAAAACAAAAAATACGAATTTAGGGAAATTTCCTAAACCTAGTGAAAATTGTGTATGGAAATCCAAAAGCCAACATAATTCTTAAGGGAGAGAGGTTATAGGCATTCCCCTTGCAAACAGAAACCAGGCAAGGATACTCACTATCACCATTCCTACTCAGTATTGCATTAGAAGCTCTAGTGAGAACAGTAAGACAAAAGAAGGAAGTAAGAGACACTTAAATTGACAAGGGGGTGATGAAACTGTTGCAAAGTGTAGATGCTGTGACAGTGTACACAGGAAATTTAAAGGCCCAACAAAAGTCCTATTAGACCTATCCAACCAGTTTAGTAAAGTGACAAGATATAAGATCAACAAACAAATTTAGTTTTATTTCAACTCTACCCTTAAACAATGTGACTTTTTCCCCTCTGTCACCCTAAACCAAAAACTCAGTGCTCGGTAAGCATTTACTCTGCTTTTTCCTCCCCCAACCTCTGGTAACAACTGACAAACTTTGGTTTAATTTGGAAAAAATATAGTTTAATTTATCAACAGTGATAAAGTAATATGAGAAAAGAAAAATAGAAAATAAATATAATTTACAATAGTCAACCACAAGATAAAATACTTAGGGGTGTATCTAACTAGAAACACAGAAGACTTTTTGTAAGAAAAACTACAAAACACTATTATAACAAGAGATCCAATTAAATGGAGAAAAGAAATATTCCCTGTTCATGAATATGAAGATTCAACATTGTGAAAATGACAGTCCTACCAAAAGCAATATACAGGTTCAACAGAATCTCAATATAGATCCAAACTCATCCTTTAAGGTAATAGAAAAGGAAATTTGCAGTATCATTTGGAAAGGGAAGTGACCCAGAATAAGCAGAACTTCTCTGAAAAATAAAAATGAAGTAAGAAACACAGCACCCCTTGATCACAAAACCCTACTGCATAGCCATAGTAACTGAAACAGCATGGTACTGGTACAACAGACACAAAGACCAATAGAATAAAATTGAGAACTCAGAATTCAACTCATCTACCTAACTGTCAATTAATATTTCATGAGGAAACAAAACCCATTAAATGGGGAAATGACAGTCTTCAGATAGATTTTATTTAGATTAATAATTAAGCATACTAATTGGTACATTAACACAAACTAAGATTGATAGAACATGAAACTACATTATACAATTTTTAGTACTTTGCCTTAATTCTTTAGTTTTAAAAGTACTTGTTTTGTTGGATTTATTAGTTATTTTTATTTTGACTGATGACAGGACACACATTGATAAAAACTAACAGAGGTAGCAGAGATGTGTATTTCATTCAGTTGAGCCCACTTGTATTATTCAGAATAAATAACAGTAAAAATAAAGATAGGAGTTTGGAATGATTATGACTGGAACAGTAGCATAACAATTTAAGTCCAGTTCTGGTTCAACTAGATTGCCATTTCAAATCAACTCTCTGTTTTTAATTTAATTGAGTTTGGCCACATACAGTTTTCTCCATATGTACTTTGCAGTGAACCAGGATAAATTCCAAAAGGAGCCAGCACATCTCAGTTGTTATAGTTCAAGTTCAATTGAAACTCAACACTACAGAAACCTTCCCTATGTTCTTTTTTTAAAAAAATAATAATTTTAATGAACATTTACAGAGAATTTGGATTTCCATTCACCCATTGCTACACTTCTCTCCCCGCCCAGCCCTTCACCCCCACCCCCCAGATCGCTCCTCTCTTTTAAAAGTAAAAGAAACACTCCCTCCCTGGTAGACAATCTCCCCACACCCCTCCCACCGCCCCAAGTACATTCCACTATGCAACCTTAATTGTGGACTCTTGTGTTAACCATTATACCTTATCATACATAGCTTTTAAATTATTCACTACCTCATCTGTTTCAGTGCAGTATACACAATTTATCCAGTTTTTCTCAGTCTTACCACAACCCTGATATCAGTCCTATTTTATAGCAGTGGCACCATGCAAATATTTGTCCTTTTGCGACTGAGATATTTCACTCAGCATAATGTCC
>NW_006399806.1:9380823-9398583 GCF_000299155.1 Elephantulus edwardii | reverse complement strand
CACGTCAAACACATTCCCAGAAAAGCAGTCCACTCCAAAAGCCTGCCACGATTCCTGCACTCCCACCACCACGCTCTTGCCTTCTGGCAAGGAGAGCTTCCCATGAGCCTGGGAACTGGGAAGGAAGTGGAATAGGACTATAAAGGAGAAAAAACATGCATTTGGAAGCTGAACAACTCCTTGCTTGAACATGACTGGGTACTAGAAGAAATAAAAAATGAAATTAAAAAGTTTCTTGAAACAAATGACAATGAAAACACCACTTACCAAAACCTCTGGGAAACAGCCAAAGCAGGAATTAGAGGTCAATTTACAGTCTTTTTAAAAAATGGTGCTGACAAAACTGTATATCTACCTGCATAAAACTGAAATGGGACCCAAATCTCACACTACACAAAAAAAAAACAACTCACAGTGGATTAGAGTCTTTCAGGTAAAACAAAAACATAAAACATAAAGATCATCAGAGGAAAAAAAATAGTATAGTAACAAATTGGAAGTCCTTTTCTATGGCATAAATAGACTTGCTAATGGGGGGCGAGAATACCCAATTTGGTTAAAATACAACAAGGTAAAAGCAATGAATGGGACCTTCTAACTTTCAAATCTCTGTGTGCATCAGTTAATATTTCCAATAGGGTGAAAAGAAAGTTCACAAACTGAGAAAAAAACATTCGGCCATGACATTACAGACAAGGGTTTCATAACTAAAATTCACAGAATAGTACTAGGCTTCCACAAGAAAAAGATTAATAACCTAATAACAAAATGAGCAAAGTCATGAAAGGCTCTTGACAAAGGACATTTGGATGGCAAAAAAAAAAAACAAACAACACATGAGAAAGTGTTCACCATCACTGGCAATCAAAGAGGTGCAAATCAAAACAATTGTGATATGAAATATTTGTAAAATAAGATACAGCATGAGTCATTATGTTGTGGGACATAGCTTAATCACAAAAGGACAAATACTGCAGAAGACAACACTATGAAAATATGAGGGCAACTGAAGGGTTAAAGGAGAGGGAAAGGAGAAAAGAGGAAATCACTTAGTAGAAACTAGTAGGTGGATGGGAAGTTGTGAAGGAATTGGCAAGGTGAAAGAACTAGCAAGGTGCAATGGGGACTTGATGAGATGTAGTGATAAAAGTTACAGATCAATAATAATTCCTTATATAAAACACACTATATATTATTGATTGTATAGAACCAGATGCACATGAATGAAACAATGTATGTGAATGATTGTATAAAAGTGAATGATTGTATAAAACATGATGTAAATGAAAGGAGAGATTATTCCTTGGTAAAAAAGACATCATGCTTGGGAAGATGGAGAGGTGGCAAAAGAAAAGAAGATCGTTGGCCAGATGGGTTGATAAGGTGATTGCAACAATGGGATTGAGGATGTTAGAGACAGTAAGGATGGCAAGGGATAGGACAGTGTTCAGATCAGACAATGTTCATGGAGTCATTATGAGTCGGACTTGACTTGACAGCACCTAATAACCATGACAACCTTTAAGAGACAGGTTGCCAGGTTTTTGTTCTAATGTGTATCTGGATGGTTCAAATAACTGATTCTGTTAGTAATTGAGCACTTAGCTGTTTATGCTAACCAAGGATCTCTAAAATGTTTGTATGAAACATGCATCACTAAAAAATGATAAAATAACTCATGAAACATTCTACAGCATAGACAGATATCAAGGAAATATGCTGTGTGGTATAAATCAGTCACAAAAGAACAATTATATCATAAGGCCACTATTACACAAAATCTAAGGATAGGTTTACATGTACATGAAATCATTATTGGATGGTGACATAGGATGCACAACTCTCTTCAGACTATACCACATCTCTCCAAATTTAAAAGCAGGTAAATGGGATTGTTATACAGAAAAGTTATTCCAATAATCACTTTTGTAAATTGTTGTTGTTGTGTTTGTGTATCATTAAGTTGGAATCTACTTCTAGATTAATTCTAGTGAATTTTTAGAGGCTGAAAATTGCACAAGAGGAAATTGGTCATCTTTCTCCTGCTTGAACCAAGTGCATTTTGGTTGCCAGCACAGCTCCTTACTATAAGACCAGCAGAGCTGTTCTGTAAATACGTCTTATATAATCCTGGAAATTCTATTTATTTGTTGTTGTTGTTATTGTTGTCAGGTGCCTTCAAGTCAAGTATGACACATAATGAGCCAACTGAACAGTAGATCTGGACCCCATTCTATCCTGTGCCATCATCACACTTTCTGACAAAGTAGAGCCCGTTCTGGCAATCACCATGTCAATCCATCTGATTGAGGGCCTTCCTCTTCTTTGTCAACCCTCCACCCTTCCAAGCATCATTCCCCTTTTCAAGGAATATACCCTCTGAGAAACATGCCCAAAGTTTTGAGGCAAAGCCTCATTATTCTTGCCTACAAAGAGCACTTTGGGTGTACCCTTTCCAAGACATACTTATTTATTCTTTTGGCAGTCCATGAGATGTTCAGTGCTCTTCTCCAACACCAAAACTCAAAGGCATTAATTCTTCTTCTATCATCTTTATTTACTGCCCAGCTCTCACATGAATAGCAAGTGATCAGAAAGACCATGGCCTGAACCAGATGCACCTTAGTCCTCAAACTGACATCATTACTCCTCCATAATTTACAAAGGTCTCTAACTGCAGACTTTGCCAGTGCAATATATCCCCTGATTTCCTCACTGTTGGTACCAAGGATGTTAATTGTAGATCCAAGTAAGAAGAAGTTTTTGATAGTTTCAATATTTTCTCCTTCCACCATGATGTTGCTTATTGGTCTAAAGGTAAGAATCTTTATTTTCTTGATATTGAGATGCAATCCACATTGAAGGCTGCATTCCTTGATATTCTTCAACAGGTGCTTCAAGTCTTCCTCCCTTTCAAGGTTGCATAATCTTTAGGCTATTGATGAGCCTTCCTCTTATCCTAATGCCAAATTCCTCTTCATAGAGTCTAGCTTCTCGAGTAATTTTCTCAGTATAAAGATTGAATAGGTATGGAGAGAGAATACAACCCTGACACATTACCTTCTTAATTTTAAACCGTGCAGTTTCCCCCTGCTCTGTTCACACAAAAGCCTCCTTGTCCAGGTATTGGTTTCACATAAGCACAAGTGCTCTGAGATTCCTATTCTTCTCAATATCAGCTGCAACTGTTAGCTGATCCACACAGTAAAACAACTTTGCACAGTCAATAAAGCACAAATAGACATTCTTCCGGTATTCTCTACTTTCAGCCACCATCCATCTGACATCAGTAATGATATCCCTGGTGCCTTAGCCTTTTTTAAATCCTGCTTGAACTTCTGGCAGTTCCCTACATATGTATTATTCTAGACATTTTTTGAATGCTCGTTAGCAGTATTTTGCTTGCATGTGATATTGATGGTCTTAACTTTCCACATTCTGTTGGGTCAACTTTCCGGGAATGGGAATAAATATGGACCTCTTACAGTTCATTGACCAGACAGCTGTCCTTCAAATTTCCTGCATAGACTGGTGAGCACACCCAAGACTGCACCTGTTAATTGAAACAAGTCAATTGTTATCCCTTCAATGCCTGGGAGTTAAGTTTTGCAAGTGCCTTCAGTACAGCTTCCACTTCCTCCTTCATTACCATTGGCTCCTGCTCATATGATAATTCCTGAGATTTTTCAGTGTCAATCAGTTATTTTTTGATACAATGATTCTTTGTATTCCCTCCATATTCTTTTGATCCTTTCTGGGCATTCAATATATTTCCCATAGCATCTTTCAATATTGTGACCAGAGGTTTAAGTTTGTATTTCAGTTCTCTCCGCTTAAAAAATGCAGAGTCAGAAAAAAAAAAGAAAAAAAGAAATGCAGAGCCAAAACTTTTTTCTCTCCTCCTATTCCAGCTCTCTACACATTGCATTATAATACTTTGTTTTGTCTGCTGGAGCCGCCCTATGAACTCTTCAGCTCTTTTACTTCAGTATGTTTTCCTTTTGTGTTGGCTTCTACATGCTCTAGTACCATTTTCAGAGTCTCTTCTGACATCTGTTTTGATTTTGTCTTTTTCCTCTGTCTTTGTAATGACCATTTGCTCTCTTCATGAATGATATCCATGACATCCTCCTACGACTCATGTAATCTTCATTCATTGGGGTTCAATTCTTCAAACCTATTCCTAAGATGATCTTGAAATTCAGAAAGAATAGATTCAAGATAATATCTTGGCTCTTGTGTACTTACTTTAATTTTCTTTGGCCTCAATTTGAACTTGCATATGAGTAGTTGATGCTCTGACCCATAGTCCACCCTGGCCTAGTTTTGACTGCCAATATTGAGCTCTCCCATGATTTCTTCCACAGGTGTAGTCAGTCTGATGCCTATGCTGCCCATTAGGTGAGATCCATGTGTAAAATTATCATTTATGTCTTTTAAAAAGGATTTGCTATGAATGAATAATTGAAAATAAAAAAATTCAATCATTCTATTTCCAGCCTCATTTCTATCACCATGCCCATATTTTCCAGCTACTATACTTCTTTACTGTTTCCAACTTTTGCATTCCAGTTACTGGTTTTCATTAACACATCTTGATTGCATGTACAGGGCATTTTGGATTGCAAGACTTGGTAAAAATTCTCAATTTCTTCCTCTTTGCTCTAGATGTAGAAGCCTATATTTGAACAATAGTCATGTTAATGAGTCCTCCTTGAATGCATATAGATAATATCCTATCAACATTACATTTCAGCATGGAACTTGAAATTTACTTTTTTACTATGATTGCAACACCATTCTTCTTCTGTTTTTTTTTTCCCCGCGTAGAATACCATATGATTTTCTGATTAAAAGTTGCCAAAGCTGGTCCATCTCCTCTCCCTAATACCTAGTATGTTCGATGTTCATGCATTCCATTTTATTTTTTACCATTTCCAATTTTCCAGCATTCAAGCTATGTGCATCCCATGTTCTATTAATTAAATTATTTTTGCCATTATTTTCTCTCATTTCAGCTGACTGTCATTTCATTGAGCATATCTGAAAAGCACCTCTTCAGAGTGCTACAGAGGTAGTACGCTATACTGTAAAATAGAACAATTTTTCCTGTGTGCACATGGGAACTGGACAGCGTTCAGGAGTGTTGTGCCTGTTCCTCCGTTCCTTGAACACACTCTGTTCTCAAAGATCTGCTTTTCACTTGCCTCATAACCCCTGTGTCTCTCAGACCCTGACCTAAACTCAAGTAGGCCTCAGCAGGGTAGCCACAGGGGCACCATGTTGAGTACAATCTCCAAGGCAGCTCCTTGTGCTAAAAATATGTCCTCCCTTTAATCCTCCTGTCCTGCAAATCCTATTAAGCCAAGGGGAATAGCAATATACCTGTTAGAGTTTTCGAGAGAACAATACACCCTGCACTCTCTGATCAAGGTACTTGTTCCACTTAGGGCTTGAGGGTCAAAAAGAGAGCACCATTATACAAGTGCCTGATAGAACATTGCCCTCTCCTGGGACATTATACCATTATAACAGCCTAAATAGCCTTTTCTACAACAGGAAGCTTCACATAATGTCAAGAAAGCAGCAGGCAGCCTCAAATATTAGGAAAAAAAAATAAGCCTTCTTCTAATAAAACCGAGTATATTGCAGACCTATACACAGAAAACCAGAATAAATATATTGATACAAATTGATTTGAACAGCTACAGAAAAAGGTGCAAATGATGGAAGAAACAAGACAGGGAGCCAGAAAAAATATATATATTGATGAGGAGGAGCTTGAACTATTGAAGAAAATGTAAAAAATGGAAGAAAGAATTTAAAATATAAAGAGGTACAAAGCACTAAAAAACATTACAAAATAGAGAAGGTACAGCCAACACATACCTGGAAACAACAGAAATGCATGAAAGTGCAATTCTGACTATTAAGACCAAAATGACTGGAGGGACCAAAAAGTAGAACAGAGAGTCAGTGAGCTGGAAGATAAACATACTAGAAGAAAAAAAAATCAGAGGTGAGACATAAAGAAAACATTTGAATTGTGGGATAACATCATAAGGAACAACATACATGTGACTGGTGTTCCATAACATAAGAGGGACTGGAAAATTACTGAGAAAATTGTGAAAGAGGTACTAGAAAAAAACTACCCAGGTGTTATGTAGAACAGAGAAATCCCCATTCAAGAAGCTCAGCAAACACCAAATAGACTAGACACAAAAAGAAAAACATTTTTACTCACACTTGTGTGTGACATCCTTAGTCTTGATGTCTTAGTCAATTGTAAATAGCAATCTTTTCAGTGTGACTAGAGTAGGTCCTATGAGTTGTATTTCAAACTAGCTCTTAGGGATGCCAACATTGATGGTACATCTACTATGTTCCTAATAGCAAGATTTAAAGGCATTTTAAAATTTCCTGATATGATATTGAATAACTTCTGCTTTTTAAAAAGTAAATAAGTATGATCATTTTTTGAGTAATCACAAAAGATAAAATGTGCAACAGCCAAAATAATGCAATAAAAAAAGAAGTAAAATGTATGAAATCAAGCTAAAAAGAAATGAAAGAGTAAGATAATACCATTATTGTAGAAATAGAGAACTAGGAAAACATGTATGAGGATTCAAGAGGGGGAGGGTAGGAGTAGAGCAGTGAGGGTGGATGGGGGTAATCATAAGGTTGCACAATTTGATGGGTAAAGAGAGGTATAGGTAAAAAAAATGTCTATGATCAGCATGAAAAATGATGCCTATGAACCTTGTAAGCAAACCAGAATAAAAAAAAATTTATTTAAAAACAAAAAAACCCAAAGAACACTAATACAAATTTAAATGGATCATTGATCCCAAAATAAGCGCAAACGTACTAAATTTGACAAGTAAGAACAGAAGTAGTTTATAGTCTTTTTAAAAAGGCATCAAAATAGAAAATTTTAAAGTGAAATATTGGAAAAAGGTAAAATAATTTCATTTTATTGGCAGGAATAAAAAGAAGATACATTTATTAGAAACAATATAAATTAACACAACATACTCTGGAGGACAATATGGGTTTATGCTGAAAGCTTAATAGACTCATGCATGCAATTTAACTTGGTTTTGTGATAGGAAGTTGTGCTGCCAATCAAAGACATGTAGTTCATCTCCACCAGCTACTTAGTAAAGAACGTCAGTCTCCTCCTTTGTGATTTACATTCTCTGAAAACTCACTGGAGGGTCAACTACGGGTTTGTTCCAACTCAACAGTATATAACAAATATATGCCCTAAAGAAAATCCTGTACAAGTATAATAACACAATATTATTGTTTTAACATTAAAAAGAAAATAAACATCCTAAATGCTCGATAGGAAAGTATATAAATTATGGTATATACATGCAATTGAATTATGTAGCTGTAAAACAAGAATACATTTTAAATTCTAGAAGATAACAGCATGAGATGGTCTAAAATCCCAATTTCCATACATAAAACCAAGAGAAGCAATTAGATAGTTTAATGTCAATTCTGCAAAAACTTAGAAAAGTGAATGGTGAATTGCAGAAACTAAGCACAAACAAAAACAACAATCAAAGAAGGTGGCTCTTAAGCAGTAAGAGAAAAAAATTGTACTGTCACTATCCTCTCTTCTTATCAGTGTTGTGGACATGATAGAAGCTTAATAAAAGGTAGATAATGTCATGTATTCTCAGGATAGGACTGTATCAAGGACCACACAGTGAATAGTTCATATTTTTTCTATAAACTGATCAGTATGTTTATTGTAATCTGCCTATAATCCTCATGATGTACTGAAGACTTAATATATATCTTGGATTAGCCACACAGAGCAGTTGAAGATATAGTAAGCAAAGATGACTTAAGGTTGTGACTGTATGAGAGTTTATTGGAGAAAGAAATGCTTTTGAATGAACTATGTATACAGCAGCAACTGAGAAAGCGCTATGCATGTGTTAAGAGTTTACACATTATACTATTCTAAAAACTCAGATTCAATAAAACATAACAAGACATTGAAAGAAATTAGGCATGATAGCCTATTAAAATAATAAAAATAAGCATCACGGAAACGGAACATAATAAAATCATGGGACATCATTAGGTGATCTAATTAATGCACAGGCATGGTGGAAATTCCAGATGAGAAGAGAAGGAAGGAAGAATCAAAGAAGTAATACCTGAAAACCTTTCAAATCTGGAGGATATTTATATATTTGCGAAGCCCAACAAACCTCAAATAGCAGGAACCCAAAGAGATCCACCCACTACTTGTCTATCAGTTTGCCATACTGCAGAGACTTGAATGTTGCTGTGATACTGGAAGCTATGTCAGTGATATTTAAAATACCAGCAGGATCATCCAGGATGGACAGCTTTAGGAGGAATTTCCAAACTAAGGCAGACTAAGATGCAAGAGTGGCAATCCACTTCCAAAATTACAGACCTTAAAACCCTACAGATAATGGAAAATCATTGTTGGCTATTGTGTTGTTAAATGAGTCCCTCAGTTTGGAAACATACAAAGTAATCCTGGGGAACCTCCTCAAGTAGAGTCTGCCAAATTGATGTAGGTACAGTAAAGCTTTCATCCAATGATAGACCTTCATTTGCTGATGTGACAAGCCTCATAATCAGAAGAAACAGTTGCAAACATCATTCATAACTGGAGCATGGAATTGAAGAAGTATGAATCTAGGAAAATTGGAAATTGTCAAAAATGAAGTTGGAACAGATAAAAATCAGCAACCTAGGCCTAAGTGAGTTGTGATGAAGTGGTAATGGTAATTTTGAGTCAGATAATCATGTGATTTGCTATACTGGGAATGTCAGAGTGAAGAGGAATGGTGTCACATTCATCATTAAAAAGATAATTTTAAGATCTATCCTTAAAAACAGTGCTCTAATAGAATACTATTCCTACTTGTTAATACAAAAATTATTCAAATATATGAGTTTAGTACTTGGAAGAAGAGAAAAAGAGGAAGATCCTCTTGAAACAGTGAGTGTAACAATGGGTTGAGGCATACCAGAGATCATGAGGATAGTGCAGTAAAGGACAAGGTTCAGATCTCTTGTTCATGGGGTTACTAGGAGACATAGTAGACTGACAGCACCTAACAACAGCTAACAACTTTGTATTTTGAGATTAATGGACCATGCAATCATGACACATTAATAAATATTTATGACAGGAATTAAAAAGTTGTAAACAAAGAAGAAATGGGAGATGGAAAATAAAGCCTTGATGACAGAAATGGGGCTAGAGGTCAAATGTTAGCATTTTTAAAAATCAGACTGGAGATCATGTGGTGCAATTATTTTAAAAAATGGTGACTAAACACATGGCCTTCACCTGAAGGACTACATAGGTATTAGATTGACTAAATCTGTGGAAAGAGACATTGGATAAGCTTAATATCAGCTATCAAAAGAAGGCTAAGTTCTGGCTCAGGAACAGATCATCAATTACTCTTACACAAGTTCAAACTAAGTGAAGAAAATTAGTATAAGTCTGCAAGCATAAAAATTCAACCTTGAGTCTATCCCAATTGAATTTAAAAACCATTCAAAGAACAGATATATCGCATTGAACACTGTTGACCAAGTACCAGGCAGGTTGTGGGATGACATAAGGACATCACCCAGGAAGAAATAAGAAGTCATTACAGAGACAAAAAAAGAAAGAAAACACCAAAATGAATGTCAGAATAAACTCTGAAATTTGAACTGGAATGAAAAGAAATAAAAACAAGGGAAAAGAATGCTGAGAGCTTAATAGACTTCAGAAGCCAAAACATTATAATAAATGTAGAGTTCTAGAGGTGGAAAAACAAAAAAGAAAGAACCCTTAATATTTCTCAAATTGAAAAGAAAAAAAAAACCCTGAAAGACAAATTCACTTTTCAAGTTGCAATACTGAAGGATTTTTATGGTATAAATCTTTAATTATGAAATAAGCATAAAAAAAAAGATGGAAGGAATACACAGAGCAACTATATAGAAAAATACTACAGAAAACTATTACTGTGAAAATGGAAGGATAGCTAGTTAAATTTATGTAAATGTCCAAATGAGAAAAGGGAGAAAGAGATTATAGCCATAGATCAATCATGATTGGTTGTACAAAATACAATATATATGTATGATTGTATGAAACAACATAACTGAAATATTGTATAAAGCATATGGTGTATGAATGAAATAAAATATATTTTAAAAATAATTTATCAATGTTGAACCATTACAGGAAATAAAAAATTACCAATAATAAATGTTAACGAAGAATTTCAAGCTACACTAAAGTTATTGGCAAAAAATAAGGCCCCAGGAATTTATGGAATACTAATTGAGGAGTTTCAGCAAATAGATGCAGCCCTGAACATGCTCACCAATCTATCCTCCAAAATTTGAAAGACAACTGCATGGCCAACCATGAAGAAGATATTCATATTTCTTTCGATGTCAGTAAAAGTTGGTCTGTCAGAGTGTGAAAATATTGAATTATCATTAATGTCAAAAGCAATTAACACCCTATCTAGATTGACACAGTCAGACATAGAACACTTGAAAAGACTCATCACAAAAGAAGAAATTCCTGGTCTGGATGGTTTTACAACTTATTTCTACCAAATATTCAGAGATGAGCTATCACCAATTCAATTCAAATTCTTTCAAAAAATAGAAAAAGGACTACTCCCAGCATTATTCTATGAAGCATTACCCTATTACTAACACCAGCCAAAGACATTACCAAAAAAAAAGACAACTATAGACCATTATCTCTCATGAATAAAGATGCAAAAATTCTCAGCAAAATCCTGGACAACTGAATACAACAGTATATGAGAAAAGTAATGCACCATGATCAAGTAGGATTTATAACATATGCAAGTGTTTCAACATAAGAAAAACAACATACTTTATCAACAACTAACATAATTCATCACATTAACAAATCAAAACCCAAGAACCACATGATCCTATCACTTGACACAGAAAAGACCTTTCACAAAATCCCACACCCCTTCTGGGTTAAAACACTCAATGAAATAGAAATTTAAGGGGATTTCCTCAACATAGAGAAAGGTACATATGCAAAACCAAGATCTAACATCATTCTCAATGGAGAAAAACTAAACTAAAGACATTCCGCCTGAGAACAGGAACCAGACAAAGTTGCCCACTTTCACCACTTCTATTCAATATTGTATTGGAAGTACTTGCTAGGACAATATGAGAAGAGAAGAAAATAAGAAGCAACCAAATCAGCAAAGAGGAGATAAAACTTTGGCTATACACAGACAATATAATAGAGCACACAGAAAACCCCAAGGACTTAAAAAAAAAAAAAAAACCAAACCACAACACCCCAAACAAACAAACAAAACAACCAATCAACAAAACCTGTTAGAGTTAGTAGACCAATTCTGTAGAGTTGCAAAATATAACATTAATATACAAAAATCAATGGGATTTCTCTACTATAAGAAAGAAAACACAGTGAAAGGAAGCTGAGAAAACAGTATTATTATTTAAAATAGCCACCCACAAAGTGAGGTCCTTGGGAATAAACCTAACTAGAGATGCAAACGATCTTTATAAAGAAAACTACAGAACACAACTATGAGAAACAATAAGAGATCTAACTAAATGGAAGAATGTCCCTTGTTCATGGATTGTTGTTGTTAGGTGTCGTTGAGTTGAGCATGACACATAGTGACCCTAAGAACAAAAGATCTGAACCCCGTTCTATCTTGTGTGCCATCCTCACACTTCCTGACACACACGAGACCATTGCAGTAGTCACCATATCAATCCACTTGGTTGAGGGTCTTCCTCTTTCTTGCCAGCGCTCTACCCTTCCAACATCATGTCATTCTCCAAGGCATAGCACCTACTAGCAACATGTCCAAATTATGGGAGGCAAACCCTCATCATTCTTGCCTCCAAAGAGCACTCCGGCTGCATCACCTCCAAGATATATCTGTTTGTTCTCTTGGCCGTCCACATTCAGTGCTCTTCTCCAACACTACAGCTCAACGGCATCAATTCCTTTCCTCTCATCTTTATTCATTGTCCAGGTCTCAGATGCATGGCTAATAATCAGAAAGACTATGGCCTGAATCAGATAAACCTTTGTCCTCAAACTGACATTGCTACTCAAAAATTTGGAAAAATCCCTTAACTGCAGATTTTCCCAGCAATGCATCTCCTTATTTCCTGACTGTTTGTATCAAGGGTGTTGATTGTGGATCCAAGCAAGATGAAGCTGTTGACAATTTTAATCTCTTCTCCATCCATCATGACACTGCCTCTCGGTCCAGTGGTAAGAATATTTGTTTTCTTGATAGTGAGATGCAATCCATACTGAAGGCTACATTCCTTGATCTTCTGCAACAAGTGCTTCAAGTCCTGACTCTCAGCAAAGTAAGGTTGTGTCATCTATATAACGCAGGTTATTGATGAGCCTTCCTCCAATTCTGATGCCACACTCCTCCCCATAGAGTACAGCGTCTCAGATAATTTGCCCAGCATATAGATTGAACAATTAGAGAGAGAGAATACCACCCTGACACACTCCTTTCCCAATTCCAAATCATGCAGTCCTCCCCTACTCCATTTGCAAAACAGCCTCCTGATTTAAGTATAGGTTCCATATTAGCATTGTCAAACTCTGGGATTCCTATTCTTCTCAATGTTAGCCACAACTTGTCATGATCTGTACAAATACCTTTGCATAGTCAATAAAGCACAAATAGACATTCTTCCTTATTTTCAGCTGGTATTAATCTTTTTTTTGCCTTTTTAAAAATTAATTTTCATGAAAGTTTACAGAGACTTAGGGTTTCCAGTCATTCATTGTTGCACTTTTCTCCCTGCCCACCCTATCCCCCCAAGTCACTCTTCTCCTTGAAAAGAAAAAGAAAAACTCTTTCATTGTTATGCAATCCCTCCCCCCAAGTCCACTCCACTATGCAGCCTTCACTCTGGACTGCTGTAATGACAAGAATACCCATTTATATATCCCTTTTAAACAGTTCTCTCCCTCATCTGTTTTAATGCAATATACACCATTCCTCCCCTCCTTTTCTGTCTTCCTTCAACCCTGATATCAGTCCCGTTTTACAACATGGCCCTATGCAATATTTGTCCTTTTGTGACTGAGATATTTCACTCAGCACAATGTCCTCCAGGAATAAATGAATGAAATCCTGAATAAAATTCAAGTCAACAGAATCCAACAATACATGAAAAAAATAATTTACCATGACCAAGTGGGATTCATAACAGGTATGCAAGTTTGGTTTGACAGAAGAAAAACAATCAGTGTAATTCATCACATTAACAGAGAACAGATGTAATTCATCACAAAGAACAAGACCTTTGACAAAATCCAACACCCTTTCCTGATTAAAACACTCAACAAAATAGGATCAGAGGGGAATTTCTTCAAAATAGTAAAAAAAATATATATGCAAACCCGAAAGCCAACATTGTTCGCAATAGAGAGCTATTAAAGGCATTCCCATAGGGAACAAAAACTAGGCAAGGATGCCCACTGTCACCTCTCCTGTTCAAAATTGTATTGGAAATCTTAGTGATAGCAATAAGAGATGGAAATAAGAGGTATCCTAATTGGCAAAGAGAAGGTAAAATTATCTCTCTATGCAGATAATATGATAGTATACTTAAAAACCCTAAAGACTCAGCAAGAAAACTACTGGACATAGTTGACCATTTCAACAAAGAGGCAGGATACAAGATGAACATACAAAAATAAATTGGATTTCTCTACAGTGACAAAGAGAATGCAGAATTGGAGCTAAGACAAACAATATCCTTCACAGTAGCTAATCACAAGATTTAATACTTCGGAGTAAACTTAACCCAAAGCACAAAGGATTTATTCAAAGAAAATTACAAAACATTATTAGGAGAAACAAAAAAGAGACCTGGAGTAGTGCTCATGGATAGGAAGACTCAATATTGTGAAAATGGCAATACTACCAAAGGCAATTTACACATTCAATGCAATCCCAAAACAACTACCAATTTCATACAATACCAAGATAGAAAAGGCAATCTCCAATTTCATTTGGAATGGAAAGAGGCCCAGAATAAGGAAAGCACTCCTTAAAATGAGGAAAAAGGTAAGAGACATTTCACTCCCTGATTTCAAATCCTACTACACTGCTGTGGAGGTCAAGATAACATGGCACTGGTACAATGACAGACACATAGCTCAATGGAATAGAGTTGAGAAGCAAGAAATCAACCCATCTACCTATGGTCAACTGATTTTTGACAAGGAGATAAAATCAGTTAAGTAGGGAAACAACAGTCTTTTTAACAAATGGTGCTGGCAAAACTGGAAAACCATCTGCAGAAAACTCAAGCAAGATCCCCACCTCACTCCATACACAAAAAACAATTCAAAGTGGATTATGGACCTAGAACTAAAACCAAGGACTATAAACTTCATTAAAGAAAAGCTTGGAAGAACTCCAGAAGTCCTAATCCACAACATAAACAGTGTTCCAAATATTCTGGAAAATCTACAAGCAGAGAGGATAATAGAGATGAATGGGACCTTCTAAGAATTAAATCTGTATGCACAGCCAAAAACTTCTCCAACAGGGTAAAAAGGGAAGCTACAGATTGGGAAAAAATATTTGGTAATGATATGTCTGATAAGGGACTGATATATAGAATTTACAAAATACTTGAGCACCACAACAAGATAAAGGTAAATAACCCAATTTAAAAATGAGCACAGGATATGAAC
This sequence comes from Elephantulus edwardii, assembly GCF_000299155.1. Lineage (NCBI taxonomy): Eukaryota > Metazoa > Chordata > Mammalia > Macroscelidea > Macroscelididae > Elephantulus > Elephantulus edwardii. Next base: position 9,383,789 of record NW_006399806.1, on the reverse strand, counting down.
AGATACTTCACCAAAGAAGACATTCAGATGTCAAACAAACACATAAAGAAATGTTCAAAATCCCTAGCTCTAAGAGGGATGCAAATCAGAACAACTATGAGGTATCATCTTACCTCAGTAAAAATAGCAAAATTTAACAGAACAGTAAAACTTAAATGCTGGCGAGGTTGTGGAGAAACTGGAACCCTTATTCACTGTTGGTGGGACTGTAAAATAATGCAACCACAATGGAAGGCAGTATGGCGCTTTCTCAAAAAGTTGCAAATAGAAATACCCTTTGACTCAGCAATTCCACTACTGGGAATTTACCTTAAAGAAACCATAACTGCCACCCAAGCATATATATACACACCATGTTTATTGCTGCTTTGTTCACAATAGCAAAGAGCTTAAAACAACCCAAGTGCCCATCAACAGACAAATGGATAGAGAAGCTCTGGTATTCATTTTTTATCAGAGATTTGTAGTACCGATTCTGCTTTTTTGTGGATGCATTTTGCTTGGTATACTTTTTTTCCAGCCTTTGATTTTGAATCTATCTTTTTCTTCATTTCTTAGATGTGTCTCTTGTAGACAACATATTAATTGACTTTTGCTTTTTTATCCATCCGCTACTCTTTTTCTCTTGATTGGTGAATTTAGTCCATTCATATTAAGTGTGATTATTGAGAGGCCAAGGTTTTGCATTATCATTTTACTGGGTTTTTTTGGTTGTTTCTTGTTATTATGGTTCATCCTTAATGAACTTTCCTTTGGTGTCTTAGTGTAAAGGACTTCCCTTAAAATTTCTTATAGATTTGGTCTTGTTTTCACAAATTTTTTAAGTTCCTTATTTTCTGTGAATAACCCAATTTCTCCATCTTATTTGATGGAAAGCTTTGCTGAGTACAGGATCCTCAGCTGGCAATTGTTTTCTTTCAACTTTCTTTATATGCCACCCCATTGGCTTCTTGCTTGTATGGTTTCTGTTGAAAAGTCAGAATTTAATCTGATTGCTCTAACTTTGTAGATAACTCTTTGTTTTTCCATGTGGCTTTTAGTATTCTATCCTTATCTTTTATTTTGGAGAATTTGACTATGATATGTCTTTAGGTTTTTCTTTTGGAATCTAGTACATTTGGAGTTCAGTGAGTTTCTTGAACGTGAATTTCCTGGTTTTTCAAAATACCTGAGACCTTTTCTTCTAGTATCTCTTCCCAATTTTCTCAGTGATTTCCCTGTCCCTCTAATATTCTGGAATTCCAATCATACATATATTATTCACTTTGAAGTCATCCCACATGATTTTAATTTTTTTTTCTGTCTTATCTCTGATTTTTCCTTTAGTATGTTTCTGTTAAGATTCTTGTCTTTCAGCTCACTGACTCTGTTCCATATCTTCTCTTCTACTTTTGGTCCTTTCAGCATTTTTTGACACTTCTGTCATTTTGTTCTTAATATTCTGGATTGCATTTTCATGCATTTCTGTTATTGTCAGTACTGTGTTTGCTGTGCCCTCTCTCTCTTGTGATGATTTTTTTAAGTTCTTATACATCTTCATCTATAGTTTCAATTCTTACATCCTATCCTAGGTTACCATCCAATAATGATTTCATGTACATATAAACCTATCCTTAGATTTTGTGTAATAGTGGCCTTATGATATAATTGTTCTTTTGTGACTGATTTATATCACACAGCATAATTTCCTTGATATCTGTCTATGTTGTAGAATGTTTCATGAGTTATTTATCATTTTTTTAGTGATGCTTGTTTTATACAAACATTTTAGAGATCCTTGGTTAGCATAAACAGCTAAGTGCTCAATTACTGACAGAATCAGTTATTTGAACCATCCTGATGCACATTAGAACAAAAACCTGGCAATCTGTCTCTTAAAGGTTGTCATGGTTATTAGATGCTGTCAAGTCAAGTCTGACTCATAATGACTCCATGAACATTGTCTGATCTGAACACTGTCCTATCCCTTGCCATCCTTACTATCTCTGACATCCTCAATCCCATTGTTGCAATCACCTTATCAACCCATCTGGCCAACTATCTTCTTTTCTTTTGCCACCTCTCCATCTTCCCAAGCATGATGTCTTTTTTCCAAGGAATAATCTCTCCTAACAATGTGTCCAAGAATATGTGAGATGAAGCTTCATCATCCTTATCTCCAAGGAACACTCTGCTTACATATTTTCCAAGACATCTGTTTGGTAGTTTATGAAATCTTCAGCACTCTTCTCCAACACCACACAGTTCAAAGACATCAGTTCTTCTTCTGTCAACCCTATTCATTATCTAGCTCTCAGCGAGTGACTGAAATGACCATGACCTGAATCAGTACAACATCAAAATGCCTGAGGAGTGGAGTTGTATCCTGATATGTGTAGAGTCATCATGAGTCCAAATTAATTCAATGTCAACTATTTTTCTAATCAACAGTTTTTTCTTTTCACACTTTAATTTTTTTGTATCAAATTTTTTAAAAATAATTTTAATGAACATTTACAGAGATTTTGGATTTCCACTCACTTACTGCTGCACTTCTCTCCCTGCCCAGCCCTCCCCTGAACCCTGGTTTGCTCCTCTCTTTGAAGAGTAAAATAAACACTCTCTCCCTGTTACACAATCCCCCCACACCCCTCCCATCTCCCCAAGTACATTCCACTATGCAACCTTAATTGTGGCTCTTGTGTTAACCATAATATCCTATCATACATAGCTTTTAAATTAGTCTCTCCCTCATCTGTTTCAGTACAGTACACACAATTTATACAGTTTTTCTTAGTCTTACCACAACCGTGATATTTTATAGCAGTGGCAACATACAATATTTGTCCTTTTGCAACTGAGATATTTCACTCAGCATAATGTCCTCCAGGCTCACCCATTTTGAATAATATTGCATGAGTTCCTTGTTTTTCAATGCAGCATAGTATTCCATTGTGTGAATATACCACAGCTTCTCTATCCATTCG
>NW_006399806.1:9369941-9380703 GCF_000299155.1 Elephantulus edwardii | reverse complement strand
CCAGTAGTGGAATTGCTGGATCAAATGATATCTCTATTTGCAACTTTTTGAGAAAGCGCCATACTGCCTTCCACAGTGGTTGCACCATTTTACACTTCCACCAACAGTGAATAAGTGTCCCAGTTTCTCCACAACCTCACCAGCGTTTGTTGCTGGCTGTTCTGTTAAAGTTTGCTATTCTGACTGGGGTGAGATGATATCTCACAGTTGTTTTGATTTGCATCTTTCTTAGAGCTGGGGATTTTTAACATTTCTTCATAAGATTGTTAGCCATCTGAATGTCTTCTTTGGTGAAGTGTCTGTTCATATCCTGTGACCATTTTTCTATTGGATTATTTAGCTTTATCTTGTGGTGCTCAAGTATCTTATAAATTCTAGATATAACCTCCTAAACCCACTGACATCAAGTTAACTCTGATTTGTAGCAATTCTCCAAATCTGTAATCTTTACAAAAACCTATGACCAACTTTCTTCAGTTGAATAGATGATACATTTGAACTGCCTTTAGTTCAGTTACCAGTCCAATATGCCACATATTGTATCATGTTAATGTTGTTTTTGTTGTTGAGTCGTGTTTTTCTAATTAACATTTTAAATCTGTGAGGTTTATGTGAAGGGTGTGAGATGTGGGTCTTGCTTAGTTTTCTACAGATGGCTTTCCATTTTTTCCAACACCATTTGTTTAAAAGGTTATAGTTTCCCCACTAAACTGATTTGATCTCCTATTTTAAAAAAATCAATTGACCATAGATAGATTAATTAAGTTCTTGGCTCTCAATTCTATTCCATTGATCTATGTGACTGTAGCTGTTCCAGTTCTGTGCTGTCTTGATCACAATAGCTAGGTAGTAGGATTTGAGATCAGGGAATGTGATATCTCTATCTTCTATTTTTCAATAGCGATTTGCTTATTAGGAATCTCCTTCCATTCCAGGTAAATTTGGAAATTGTTTTTTCCATCTCATTGAAGAATGGAATTGCTATCTATATTGAGATTGCAACAAACTTGTAGAATGCTTTTGGTAGAATTGACATTTCAAAATATTAAATCTTCCTATTCATGAGCATGGTATATTCCTCCATTTCTCTATGTCTCTATGTTTCCTTTTGTTTCTTATAGTAATATTTTGTAATTTTCTTTGCATATATCTTTTGTCTCTCTAGATAGATTTATTCCCAAATATTTTATAATGTAATTTTTATTGTTTTTCTTAGCTCCATTTCTGTATTCTCTTTGTCACTGTAGAGAAATCCAGCTGATTTTTGCATGCTTATCTTGTATCTTGCTACTCTGCTGAATTGGTCAACTATGTCTAATAGTTATATTGCTGAATCTTTAAGGTTTTCTAAGTATGCTATCATATCATCTGTATATGGATCAGGGAACTAGGAGTAAAACCAAAGACTATAAAATTTATCATAGAAAAGCTAGGAACAACTCTAGATGCCTTAAAATACAGCATAAACAGACTTCCAAGTGTAATAAAAAGTCTACAAACAGGAGAGAATAATATAGATGAATGGGACCTTCTAAGAATCTAATCTCTGTGCACATAAGGAAAAAAACACCCCCACTTCTCCAACAAATTTTGGAAATCTACAGATTGGGAAAAATATTTGTCAATGACATAGCTGATAAGAGACTCATCTAAAATGTATGTGACATTCCAGCACCTCAACAAGAAAAAGGTAGACAACCCAATTGAAAAATGGGCACAAAATCTGAATAGACACTTCAACAAAAAAGAAATTCAGATGGCAAACAAAAAATCTCTAGCTATCAGATAGATGCAAATCAAAACAAGTATGAGATATTATCTGACCCAAGCAACAATAGCAAAGTTCAAAAAGTCAACTAAAAACAAATATTGGTAAGGCTGTAGAGAGATTGGAAATCTTATTCACTGTTGATGGGAATGTAAGATGGTACAATAACTATGGAAGGCAGGCTGACACTTTCTCACAATGTTGGAAATAGAAATATCACTTGACCCAGCAATTCCACTACTAAGAATATACTCTTAGGAAACTAGAACTGCAACTCAAACAGATGTATGCACACCCATGTTTTTGCTGTGTTACTCACAATACTGAAGATGTGGAAGAAACCCATGTGCCCATCAACAAATTAATATAAAAACTATGATACATTTACATGATGGCATATTATGCCCATTGCAAAACAATGAATTCATAAAATGTTCCACAGCATGAGTGAACCCAGAAGAATTATGCTGAGTGAAATATCTCCATCATAAAAGAACAAACACTGCATAACACCACTGTTATAAAATAGAACTGACATGAGAGGTTAGGAGGAAAATAGGAAAAGATTGAATCAATAATGAACGGTACATTGGAAAGGATGAGGGGGAAGAGCTGCCTGAAAGGTGTAAATGATTAGGCATTGTATGTTTGACAACAATCTAGAACAAGAGGTGTGCTGTCTTGATAAAATCACATATTAGCTTTGATTCTAAGTTGCTAAGGCATAGCATGATATAACATACCTAATTCTTCACAGAAATTTTGTTAGGAAAAAGGAAGGGTTGTAATAAGTATTTGGTGAATTAAAAAAAATAAAATTAAGAAAATATGCATCAATGAATGAGAGAAAATGCAAACTTTCTGTATACTTTCATTAAAATACAAATAAAAAATAATAAAGATGTGAGAAGCCTTACAGGTTTAACAAACAAAAGAAAACTCATTCAATTTAACTTATTTGGATATTTCCCAATTGGATTATGACACTCTTTACTTCCTTCATGATACTATAATTAAAATCCTGTCAACTCAGTCTTCTTTAAAGCCTATTTGAGAAAATGTAAATTATATTCTCACTTTTGTCTACAATAGAAAGAGAAGAAGCCTCAAGTATAGTGTCTGAGAACTCGTCTTTATATGGGAAAGATTGTAAAGAATTTAAAATGTGAAAATCAAATTAGGCTTTGGCATAGTTATTTTAATGTTGCCTTACATATTAAAATGAAAAAAGCCTTCTGTTTACTTATCAGTATGGAAAAAATGGACGTCAACTCAAATTCCTCAAGGAACTGTGTATGTCCATAATTGATGTTGGGGTGTTTGTACTTCTCTGTGTGTGTTTAACAAGTGTGTATATATGTTGTTGTTGTTATAGAGTGTCATAGAGTTGCTTGTGACTCTAGCATTGCTTTTTCTCCTAAATGAGCTGACAGCAATACACCCTCAATATCGTTTCTAATTTTGAATTTGATATTTTAAGTTATTAAAAAGTTTTGTGACCTGGTCAAGGATTTAGTGGAATATAACTATTAAGGAAACTTCCCCCCAAAAAGCTTTTACTACATATAATATATGGCAAATGGAGCACTTTAATTTCCAATTTAAACCTCTTCTATTTTGGAGAAATAATATTCCATTAAAAATAATTCTAGACTTCTTCATCCTACTTTACCAAATAGTTTTTCTACGTTGTTTATTTGTGTATAATAGGTTGAAAGAGCAACTACTTCAGACTGAACAGGCTTGTGACTTTTTGTATAACAAAAATTGCTTAAAGTTTTTCCATCTTTCGGGGCCCTGGGTCATGGTGTCCTGGGAGAGTATAGACATGATACTGGCAAACAACTTCTCAGTTACTTTATTTCCCACTTTCTTTCAGACCTAGATTCTAGAAAAAAGCATTTTTAAAAATATTTAGTCAGTTATATACAATGTCCCAGTCAATCTGCCCCCAAATTGTGTCTAAATACAACTTTCATACTTATAACTCTTCATTGTACTCTTTCAATTCCAAACTCATTGTCCATTTTTGCATTATTCCTTGAAATTAATTCCTGTCTGAAGGCCTTTGCACATTCAGTTTGCTCTGCTTTGTATGTTATTCCCAAGAAATTCCTTTGCCTCCTTTATTTCTCTCACTTCTCCCATCCCAAATCCTTCTGGAACTTCATATTTATTTTTTTTTTTCCCCCATGCCCTCTCTGTAACATTTCTTTCCAGCCATTTAATTATGACTCTTAATTTTTCTTTTATTTTTACACTAAAAGGGGACTTAATTCCTTTCCATGCACTGCTAGTCCTAAATCCTCAATATCAAGAACAGTACCAGGCACATAGCAGTCATAATAAATGGTTGCTAGAAACATTAATAATGTTCAGAGATTGAATTATCTGTGCTGGAGAAGAGTATTGAGAATACCATGGACTGCTAGGAAAACAAACAGATTTGTCCTGGAAGGGGTTAAACCGGGTGGCTCCTTGGAGGCAAGGATTCTGAGGCTCTGTCTAACATACTTTGGACATGTTGTGAGGAGATACCGGTCCTTGGAGAAGGGCATCATGCTTGGGAGGGTGGAGGGACAGCGCAGGAGGGGAAGGCCCTCTATGAGGTGGATTGATTCAGTGACGGGATAATCTGGATGGGAGTGTCAGAGACAGTGCGATTGGCACAGGACAGAGCAGAGTTTAGGGCTGTTGTACATAGGGTCGCTATGAGTCGCAAGTGACTCGATGGCACATAACAACAACAACATACTTAGTAAGTGGAAAAACATGAAAAAAATAAAGAAGACCATAACATACAACTCAATATAATTTAAGAAACTAAACTTCCAGATGACAGTTATATAGGTTCAGATTCTGAGAACTGGGTTTTTCATTCAGTGATTTGGTTTTATTTTGCTGAAAAACAGTAACATTTTTGTCAGGATATTCCATAGCTATGGAAGTATCAAAGAGGCAGAGTGATGAGGTAGGTTACCTGAGTTTTGGGCACCAGACGCAGGTTACCTATGTTTGATCTCCATCTACTGACAACTTACTTCCCTTACAGTCTTGATAAAATCACATATGAGCTTTGATTCTAAGTGGCTAAGGCATAGCATGATATAACATGCCTAATTCTTCACAGAAATTTTGTTAGGAATAAGTAAGGGTTGAAAAAAGTATTTGATTAATTAAAAAAAATTAAAATTAATGTAAATAATAATATCTAGCTAATATTACTTAATAAAGGCTTAAGTATTGGATATTGCAAAACTGCAGAATGCTAAAACAATCCACACAGTATTTTGGTCCTCAAAACTACTGTGGAAGGGCTAGAATTAAATGTAATTGTCACTTGATTGAAAGAATTTTTTATGAACAACCATACTTTGAATTTATTACAAATTACTTATTAAAAATGTAATTAAAATGATCTGAGTAATTTTATCATTGCAAGTAAGAATTACGTTCAGGGTTCATGAAAACAAATGCATTTTCTTTTTAATTTGTGCTCATATTTATAATGTTTCAAGTTGTATTTTTTGAGTTATATCCAATTATAATTTGATCTTTGAGTTTTTATTATATTCAAACTAAATTTTTGTTTTCTATGATCTAAAATTAATTCCATAGAGACATTGCCCCGTTATTTTTTAAAACAAACTTCTCAATTCCTCATTTTTAGGCATATATTTTAGAAAAAAAATAAAATATACCTCATATTATTATATTCACATTATAAGATCTCTTTCTGTGTTCTTGAAAAGTATTCTTATCTAAGGAAAACAGAATGGAACAGTATAGCTAAGCCATATTACAAATCTTAAATGGGGGGAATATACTACAAATGGTTCAGGGATATGGTAAGTATGTGGCCAGTGCTCAACTGATAATAAATTAAAGCAATGACATTTTTATGTCATTGCTAGTTGGATAATTGATGTTCTGGGTTCACCAGACTCAACTGAAGAACAATTCCTCAAGGTAGAGTAAACCAACCCACAAAGTTGAGATTTTTCCCTAGGAAGTATATTTAACTTAATATTCATATTTGACTCCAACTAACTAATCCACCTTTAACTACACTCTGATACAATATTTATATGTTATAACAATCCACATGTATTATTTATTGTTGTTGTTAGTTTCTTTCAAGTTGAATATGATTCATAGATACTCTGTGAACATTCGACCTGAACCCTGCACTATCCTGTGTCATCCTCATCTTTTCTGACCCACCAGGACTCATTTCTGAAATCACCATGTTAATCCCTCCTGTTGGAGGTCTTCCTCTCCTTCACTGACCCTCCATCTTTCCAAGCATGATATCCCTTTCCAAAGAATAGCCTTGCCTTACTACATGTCCAAAGTGTGAAAGGTAAAGTTTTGCCATTTTTACCTCCAATGAGCACTCTGGATGCACTTTTTCCAATACATATCTGTTTGCCCTTTTGACAGTCCATGGGATATTCAATGCTCTTCTCCATCAGCACAACTCAAAGGGATCGATTCTTCTGTCATCCTTTTCATTGTCTAGCTCTCTGATGCATAGCAGGTAATTGAGAAGTCTATCCTGAATCAGGCACACCTTAGTCTTCAAACTAACATCATTACTCTTCAGCATTTTGGAGAGATCCCTGACATGACTCTTAATTTCCTGACTACTGGTAACAAGGGTGTCGATTGTTGGTCCAAGCATAATTATTCCCTACCTATTATTGCATAAGTGGAATTAATAAATTCCCTGGGTATTAAAAGTTGTTTACTGAGAAATTTTAGAGTTAATATCAAGCGTTTGAGGAATTTACTTGAATTCTAAGAAAAGTTAATATTTCAGATTTGTAAAGAGTCTGAGATATTTCTAATAAAATTCGTATCAGATTTTTGGATCTTGGTAAATCTAGAAAAAATAAACAGAAATCATCAATTCAATACAAATTATTTTAAATCTAGCTATAGCAACATAAATGATTACATTTAAAGCTTCAGCTACAATAGTGGTAAGATAAGAATCGATGGAAATATATATTGTAGACAAAGATTTTTTTTCTGGAGTAGAAGTCATGGGTCATAGAGTAAGAAGAATACTCTTTGTTTCTGGGACATTGTGCTCCCCAAACCACAGTAATTAAGTTGAACAAGAATATAAATCTTTCTCTCTTCCCTTCTGTGTCTGTCTCCTTTTCAATGCTAGTTATTCCTTTTAGTTTTATTTTCACTATCAAGACATGCATTATTAAGCATTTTGTTACTCAGTTCACAATTAAATGATAATAGGTAACTGAAATTTCGGCAGCTTTTTTTTTTTCTCTCAGATGACAGACAAAGTACAGTATGACTGCCTATCCTAAATTCACAGTCACTCCCTCTGTTCCTGACTCACTCATTGCATCGTGTCAGAACAGATTCATAGGTGATCTTCTAGTGGATTTTCAGAGAAATCACAATGGAAGATCTTCTCTGTCTTTCTCTTAAGGAACAGCTGGTGGATTTGGTGTCTTTGGGTAGGCAATGCAACTCTTTACCCACTAGGGCACCAATGCACCCTTCATCTATATCTGTCAATCATCTATCTATCTATCATCTGTAATCTTTATAATATATATATATACACACACACACACACACACGGAGGATTGAGTAAAGAACTCTTTTCTCTGGATTCCGGATATCAACTGAGAGTCCATATCAAAATAGACTTGCATATAGTATTCTTTTCTAGCCAGTTGAAGGATCTATAATATTGTCTTTAATCTTTCGACATACAATTATTATTTACCTTCTCTCTTATTTGGCTAGCCTAGCAGTGTAAAGTAAAAACACAATCACTTTAAAACAAACAAAAACCAAGCAGCTAATTACTCTCAGTTTACACACTTGACTGATTGTTTTGGTAGTCAGAGTGTATATGGGCCTTGGTATATTTAAACCAGCAGCATAAATAAGCCTGTGATGATGACTACGTGCCAAAACGTGTGATAATGCTCTACTTCACCCACTGCTCATCAACTCCAGAGTGAAGCCAGTTTATATAACAGCTACATTATTTGCTTTATATTTTTTCAGTCCTGCCTACCAATGAGCCAGAGTTGAAGCTGTCAGGGTTGGCATTCTTTTCCCACAGATGTGTGAGCTTTGTCATGTCAGATGGAGAACATGGGCATTTCTCCCCAAAGGCCTATTGGTATGTGAAGAGAACATTTCCTTATTGTGCTAGACTGCTCCTCACATTGGGATTTTTTGGGATCCTCTAGTTTCTATCAATGTAAGGAAAACAAAGATTTTTACCACTGGACCAATAGGCCGCATCATGATGGATGGAGCGGAGTTTGAGACTGTTAACAGCTTCATCTTACTTGGATCCACAATTAACACCCTTGGTACCAGCAGGTAGGAAATAAGGAGATGTATTTGACTAGAAAATCTGGAGTTAAGGACCTCTCCGAATTATTGAGGAGTAATGATGTCAGTCTGAGGACTAAAGTGCATCTGATTCAGGATGTAGTCTTTCTGATTATTTGCTATGCATCTGAGAGCTAGAAAACAAATGAGGATAACAGGAAAATAATTGACACCTTTGAACTGTGGTGTTGGAGAAGAGCACTCAATATCCCATGGGTGGTCAAGAGAATGAAGAGATATGTCTTGGAGAGGGTGCAGCTGGAGTGCTCTTTGGAGTGATTAGGCTTCACTCCACATACTTTGGACATGTTGCTAGGAGATGCTATTCCTTGGAGAGGGACATGATGTTGGGAAGGTTGGAGGGTCAGTAAGGGAGAGAAATACCCTCAATCAAGTAGATTGACAGTGACTGCTGCTCTTGTGTGTCAACAAGTGTGAGGATGGTGCAAGATAGAACAGGGTTCAAATCTTTTGTTCATAGGGTTGCTATGAGTCATACTCGACATGACAGTAACCAACAACAATAACAACAACTAGTTCCTTTAGGATTTTGGGTATCCTTTAGTTCCTGTCCAAGGAGGTATGATCTGCAAATCAAAATTACCAGTTACTCCACACAGCAAAGCTGTAACAGACTGTTTCTGGAAAGATGGTTGTTGTATATAATTGACTTAGAACCAACCCATAGCTGACCCTCTAATGAGTTTTCAGAGTGTCAGTTGCATGGGACAAGATTGTCCATCTTCCTCCCATAGAGTGGCTGATGGATTTGAGGTGCATGCCTTTGGGTTGGCAGTGCAACTCTCTACCACTAAGCCAACAGAGCCTCCCAATGAAGCTGTCTTTTCTGTTGTATGGGGTTGCTTTGAGTGAAAATCAACATGACAAGGGAGTAGCTCCTCTTTCCTCAATCCAGTAGTATGTCAATTTCAATCAGTGAAAATAAAAAAACCCACTTGACATATATGTGTGTGTATGTGTGATATAGTTTTCAAGCAATCTTCAAAGTCAAATTAGGACCAACTCATAGCTGACCAGCTAGCAAACTTCCTTAGAAGCATAACCTTTAGGTTAAAACCGCAACTCTATGGTTAGGCATAATATGAATGGCACTTTATTCTATCTCAATAATCATGTCTTTAAATAAATGTAAATGGTCCTTCATGAAACAATTTATGTATCTGTCAAAAAGATTTGTATCAGTACTTCTGAGGAATAAACTACTGTTGTTTTTATGTGCTGTTGAGTTGGAACTGACTCATGGCTGGACCTACAATAGGTTTTTAGAGGATATAAATTGCATTGGAGAAGATTGCTCTTCTTTCTCCACCAAGGCAGCTGGTGTATTTGAACTGTCTGTCTTTGAGTTGGCAGTACAACTCCTTATCACTAAATTGTCAGTGCCCCTTAAAAAGTGACTATCAAATTTAAATACTGGTTAAACAAAGCTATAATCACTCTGTGTAAAGCAGTGGAAAGCAAACAATAAATTCAAGCCTATTTAGAAAATGCACAAAATTTTAAGGACTTGGAAAAGTCCTTAAAATATTTGTCTTTTTTTTTTTTTTGTAGTTGCTTTTTTTAAAAAAAGCAAAAACCAAAAAAACCCACAACTGAATCTACTGATTTAGGCTGCATTTCTTGTGACAGAAAGGTGCATGATTTCCTCCATGTTTGAATGAATTGTAATAAAGAAAAATAGTTGTTACTTCTAAGAAATGGTTGAATTATATTTGAAAAAGAATCTAAAATAAAATAATGTTGGAAACAGATCACATAATATGGCATAGTACTTTTAAACAGGTACTGTAATTAGAGTGAGGATTAGAAAGACCATGTATCATAACAGCACTCCTCTCCTCTCTAGGAGTGCAATTGTTAGTTATTTGTTCTCAGACTTAGGAGCCCCTAGTTACAATGAAGTAATATTTATTAGTAATGAAAAGATATGTTGCATTAGACAAATCTACTGTCAAGGATCTCTTTAAAGTGCTGCAACACAAGTATATCAGTTTAAAGTGTTTAAGGTTTAAAAGATTGAGTTTACACCACAAGATAAAGGTAAATAATCCAGTCAAAAAATGGGCACAGGATATGAATAGACACTTCACCAAAGAAGACATTCAGATGGCTAACAAGCACATGAAGAAATGTTCAAAATCCCTAGCTCTAAGAGAGATGCAAATTAAAACAACTATGAGATATCATCTCACCCCAGTCAGAATAGCAAAATTTAGCAGAACAGCAAACAACAAATGCTGGTGAGGTTGTGGACAAACTGGAACCCTTATTCACTGTTGGTGGGAGTGTAAAATGGTGCAACCCCTGTGGAAGGCAATATGGCGCTTTCTCAAAAAGGTGCAAATAGAGATATTTGACCCAGCAATTTCACTAGTTGGACTATACCCCAAAGAGACCATAACTGACATCCAAGCAGATATATGCACACCCATGTTTATCACAGCATTGTTCACAATAGTAAGGAGTTGGAAACAACCTAAGTGCCCATCAACAAACGAATGGCTAGAGAAGCTATGGTGTATTCACACAATGAAATATCATGCTGCATTGAAAAACAAGGAACTCATGCAATATTATTCAAAATGG
>NW_006399806.1:9362928-9369282 GCF_000299155.1 Elephantulus edwardii | reverse complement strand
TGGGGGTGGGGTGGGTGGGGAGAGAAGTGCAACAATGAATGAATGGAAATCCACAATCTCTGTAAATGTTCATTGAAATTAATAATAAAAAAAAATCAACCCTGGAAAAAAAAAAGAAAAACAAGGAACTCATGCAATAGTATTCAAAATGGGTGAGCCTGGAGCACATTTATGCCGAGTGAAGTATCTCAGTCACAAAAAGGACAAATACTGCGTGGTGCCATTGTTGTAAAACAGGACTCACTTTGGGGTTGGGGAGAGACTGAGAAAGTTGGGTTCACTACTGTATACTGCATTGAAACAGATGAGAGAGAAAACTGTTTAAAAGGGATATGTGATCAGGTATTTTTGTCATGACCGGAGTCTAGACAAAGGCTACATGGTGGAGTGGACCTGGGGGAGGGTTTGTAAAACAATGAAAGAATTTTTCTTTTGCTTTTCCAAGAGGGTAGTGTACTAGGGGGTAGGGTTGGGAGGGGAGAAAAATGCAACAATGAATGAATGGAAATCTGAAGTCTCTGTAAATTTTTACTGGAATTAATAATATATTTAAATTTAAAAAAAGATTGAGTTTAAAGACTAAGGTGCACTAGACCCAAGTCATGATATTTTAGCATGCATGTGAAACTTGGAAAATGAATAAGGAAGACTGAAAACAAAGTGAAGGCTTTGAATGATGGTGTTGGTAAACAATACTAAATATTCCTTGCACTGCAGAGAAAAACAAATGTCTTGAAATGAGGACAACCAGGGTGCACCATTGCGGCAAGTGTGGTGACGTCCTCATGCATATTTTGGGTATGTTGTCAGAGGGGGCAGTCCGTGGAGTAGGACGTCATGCTTGGAAAAGTAGAGGAGCAGCAAAAGAGAGGAAGATCTTCAAGGAAATAGACTGACACATGACGGCTTTTGCACAGTAGAAATTGTAAGGATGGTCCATTATGGACAAGATTTCAGTTGTTACACATAGTGTTGTTACGAATCACAATCCACTCCACAACATCTAACAATGAAACTATTTATGGAGTTCTGTATTCAGATGTTTTTTCCCCTCATTGGATAGCTGGTGGTTTTTAACTGCCAGGGACATGCAGGCTCTCATTTATCAGTGCGACTCCACAGACTATCAGCCACCCGAATCACCTTTGATTTTTATTTTTTTTACTTTTGTGTTCAGTATCTTATATCTATTCACTCTCATGTAATTTTTATTTAGTTGTTTTCCAGGGGGAAACATCTGGTTTTGTTCTACCTCACCCTTGATACAGAATTCAAAATTTTGTGGTATATCCCTCAATAAGCAAACTTGCTGAGTAGGAGATAGTATAACAAACATTTGACATCTCACATCACCTAGCAGAACAAATTATTTAATGCAGTTTCCCACTGGATACTTTTCTTAATCCAAAGTCTCTAACTTAAACTCTCATTTTTAAAGACTTAAGCAACACTAGTGATATAACTCAAAAGTCAGTGCTTCAAATCCACCTGCTGCTTTGTGGGAGAAAAATTCTCTCCTCCCATAAAGATTTGCAGCCTCACAATCCCAATGAAAGTTTATTGAGTCAGGATCAACTGAATAGAAGTGAACTATAAAGGTCCCTAGAACACAAGCATTTACACCAAGATTTTAGTTTGGTTTTTGTTGTTGTTGTTGTTGTTGTATCATTACATGAATTAACAGTTACCCAGTTTGTAGCTTAAATATACAGTGCAGTTTTACTCAAAGAGCATTTAACCTTCTTGTCCAGGAGATACTAGTTCAGTTTCTTTGTCACTATTAATGTGCCACTTGACCACTGAAATGGAACCTGAATGAGGTCATGGCTTTATAACAGCAGTCTAACACATCATCCAAACACAAAGACAAGAGAATGAAAAAAGGAACTTATAGCTCTTTCATTCCTACTTTTAGGAACAAGAACAGGATCAGTCAGTTCTCTCTTTTTACTCTAAGCTTAATAGGATAGCTGTGAGGTCATTAGCTCAACCGTGCTGCCAAGATCACTCTGACTACCATCTGCACTGAACTCTGCCACCAGTTTATAATGGTTATGGAAAGTCTTTATTAGAGAAATAGGTAAAAATAATTTGGAAGAGAAAAGAGCCAGATAATAATAATAATGAACCTTTAACAAGTATATTTTTAACTTGGAGCTTACTGATAGAGGCATGATCTTCTGCAATGACCCTATAAAACATGTTTGCTTTGCTCTGGGGAAGGATGTACAGCTCTAATAAAATTCTCAGAAAAGTCCATGATTGAAAGAGAGAGCTGCACAGTCCAAGAAGAGGCTGAGAGCCTGGGTCAACTGGCAAAGCTTTGTGATTATCAGATTCCAGTTCAACACCTTTGCTCAATTAACCACTTTCCCTTCTTTAGGCTAGTATATTAATAATGCATGATAAGCATGTTTCACTTACTCCTCACAGGTTACAGAGGAGACTTTGTGCCCAGCTTTTCAACCTTATGGCTGCTAAAAAACATTTGAGATTCCCACATCTTTGCCCTCACCTAGCATAACATGGTATTCAAATTTTAGCTGGGTATTTGATGAGTATGTATTCATTAAGGAGTTGGTTTTTTTTTTTTAAATAATAATTGAGTTAGAATTATTATTTATTTGTATGTATTTCTCAATCAGAATATACTTCCTGTGCAATTAGGATCTATGAGCTCTCTTTTAACCTCATCAGTTTCTGAAATAGTATGTAGAATATATCAATTATAAATAAGATTCTATTTAATGAGTGACTAAATGAGTGAATTCATTAGAATCTTAGAGATGATTTCTACTCACTTCTAGTGAAGCAAACAGGTATATATTGAATTTATGTTTATCTAATACTAAGTATGGAAGGAGGAGTGGCATCCACTTCCATAATAGCTTGCCTCCGGAAAGCCTATGAACCTGAAAAGAGGATGAAAGGCACCCAAGAGTTGAGGACTCTCCTTCATAGGGTTGCTATGAGTCGCCTGTGACTCGACGGCACTTAACAACAACACAACAACAATATTAAGTACAAAGAATTGACAAAATTAATATTTTTAAAAATTTTATATTGTTCATATAAATTGTGTTTCACACTATTCTTTATTCATATTTTGTTTCATGCAAGCATTCTCGTGCATTATGTTTTATAAAATTAAGCAACATTGGACCTTGTCCATCATTACCCGATCTTTCCAGGTCTCTGCTGCATCTTTCCCATTCTCTTCAACTCTGTGGTTTTGCCCCCACCCATCCTCACCACTCTGCGTCCACCCTTTCTCTACTTGGGTCTCCATACATGTTTTACTAGTTATCCTTCTATTTTTAGAATAATGGTCTTATGCAGTATTTGTTCTTGCGAGACTGAGTTAGTTCCTTCTATGATATGAGAGTGAGCTTTATTTTGCTGCCTCTTTGTCTAAGTTTAAATAAATTCCATTTTCTTCTTAGTGTGTGGTACAGTGGAAAGAAGACGGCTTTTGGAGTCAGACATACCTGCCTTTGCATCTCTGAGCTTTACTTAAGGAGTATAAACTCTTAGGGGAAATTATGCATATGCAATTTATATATATTTAAACAGGACAGACTATTCAAGATTCTATCATTGCATCTGTGTAAGTCACACTATGTACTAAATAAACAGAAACTCTTACTATTTTAAAAGATTACTAGGGATGTGTGGATAGACACTCAACTAGCAGCCAATTAAGTCATGATTTGAATCCATCAATGACTCCCTGGAAGTGAAGTAGCAATCTTCATTTGTAAATCTTCCAGCCATTGAAACTCTATGTGACTATTGTATTCTGTAGAGTACCTATGAGTTGTAATCAACTTTACTGAACTAATCCAAGGTTTATTCTCAGAGAGAGAGAATTAATAAGTAAACAGACTCAACATCTTACATAAAATCACAACGAACAAGGGGGTCTATTTCAAAGCAATTGAGATGCAGAAGTGGGATCATGGACATGATCCACTGTTTTATTACAAATCACACACTATGACTGTACAAGCTATAGCCTATCTGAGAAACCATTGGCATAGCTTGCAAAATGGACAGCTGAAACACCAGCTTGTTGATAACGCTCTGCAAAGACTGGTATTATTTAATGTGCAGTATAAACATTAATCATAGAGCTTTATATGATTTGTTATTTCTAGTGGAAAGAATTCATGGACTTGGAAACTAAGATATGTAAGTACTGGTTATTCTTTTCAGTGACCCATAGTAGTACCTTGTCTTCTGGTTTTCACTACACAGGTTAAGTAGTTCCAGGTTATACAGGTTTAATATTTCCAACTAGCAGAAGGAGTGCATGGTTACATGACACCCAGGACCGCGTTGGAATATGTTATCATTGTACCATTAATTGCTTGTTTCCAGAGATCAGCATGAGAGAAAAATAGTCATTTTTGAGAGAAGTAATTGACCCTTATCAAAAAGAGAAGCCTCGGTTATGAGGACTGGAAATATACACATGAGACTACCCCCTGCCCCTTATTCATCTGAACATTTCTTGGTTAACAATTGTAGCTCTAAATGAATACATGAAATTTCTAGCCCTGCGAAGGATAGAGCCCAGAAATTTAGGAATAATGATTTGGCCACACCACTTGCTCAGCAACAACAACTTCAGAGATGATAGTTAGCGGAAGAACTGAGAGTGGATACTGCAGGAAAGGGAAGATAGCACCTGTTGAGACCTTGAGATCAACAGCACACTGTTCATCTCACCGATTTCTCCCTAACATCTCACTGACCTCATCAGATAGAGAAGCCCACAAGAATCCCAAGGCAGCTGATTCTACCATGTATAGAGATGTGGACCCTTGTAGTGTTAAGGGGGACCTGGGCAGTTGGTGAAGTTACATTTCTGCCATCATCTAGAGAGCTTACCACGAGAAGAGTTGTAGATTGACAACATCCACCTACCATACTTTTGATTCTTCTGCAGTGTTGATGATGAGTCATGGTTTCACTGGGAAAGCATCCAGCTATAGGTTGAGCTGGCAAAGAGTTTTGAATATACCATGGGCTGCCAGATAAACGAATATGTCATGAAGGAAGAGCAATCAGGGTGTTTCTTATAGGGAAGATAGGGAAACTTCATTTCATACAGTATGGACTGCTGTCAGGAGGTGCCAGTCCTTGGAAAAAGACTTCATACTCGGAAAAGTGGAGGATCAGGTAAATAGAAGAAAATCATAAAAAGAGTCAGGGCTGCATGGGGATAGCCATATCTATCTTTACTAGTTTTGCAAAGGCAAATTGTCCCAGTAACAACATCAACAAAGCAAAGCCAATTCCCATGATGTCAGACATGTCCTCCACTTCTCCATACCTCTTTTTACTCATCCCAACACCAGTAATCACTGCTTTACTGGATCTGAAATATGATGTGATAGCTCACAGACCACTCAGAACCATATTGGGGAAGTAAAACATGGTTATAATCTTGTGTTGCAGAATGTTGGGGAGGAAGGGAAGGCCTCTGGCCAGGACGGATTGCCTAAGTTCCAGATAAATACAAGCCTCCCAATGGCCTTTAATACAGGGTAGAGAAAGCTCCCCTGTGTTTGGCTATACTGGCTTGAGAAAGCTCGCCACCTGAGAAGATGGCTGCCGTGTCTGTTGAGCTGTGAGTGGTCCAAATGAGGCTGAGTTTCTCCTAATCAATCCACATGTCCCACATCTGTAAGCCCACCCTATCCTGCCTTCCTGTTTATATAAGTGCAGTGCAGAGCCCAATAAAATTGAGCTGGATTGACTCTCTGATCCTCTCCCAGAGTGATGTATCTCCATCATGCTTACTTCCATCAGGGTGTCGCTGTAGGCTGCCAGCGAACAGACAATGCCATCTTGATTACTAGCAGAATACAGTCAGGATAGCTTCTGAAATGTGTTCACAAGTGATTCAACCTTGTTGAGCTTTACAGCTTTAGGCCAGTGTTTACAAAGTTCTCAGTCCTGTCAATTATGGCTCTCCTTCCCCCATCCGCAGTACTCCTGGAAACTTGGTCAAAAGCTCTTAGCTCTGTCCCAGAGTTAGCTTTGTCTCTTGTTGTGTCTCTGGTCCTCTGCTTTGGTCACTGCTGCTGGTGGGGTAAGTCTACCTGGTGCTGCTGCCATAAGTCTAGCTGGCATAAGGACTGCATGCCTGCTTCTCCTCTGGTGGTGGTGAAACTCTCCAGCTCTGCTGCTGGATCCATTCAGTTCAAAGGTGAGCCCTGCCAATCCCCAATGTGAATAGGCTAGAACTCCCTGTTCACGTATTCCCACCCACCCCCATGGCAAAGTAAAATCTAATGGCGAGGAAAGACACTGAACACCAAACTCTTCACACCATTAAAAAAAAAA
>NW_006399806.1:9359906-9361243 GCF_000299155.1 Elephantulus edwardii | reverse complement strand
ACACACTGACAAAGGAGAGTAATCAGAACTGGCTTTGACAAGCACTGTGGCAATTGGACAATTAAAACAGACATGGGAGGGGAAGAAGAACGAACTGAGGAGGAGGGTGGAGAAAACAGTGCAACAATGAATGAATGAAAACCCAAAATCTCTGTAAATGTTCATTAAAACTAATAAAATTTAATAATTAAAAAAAAAGATGGTAGGTATATGAGAACTAGAGAGTTCCTGGTGGACACTAGACATTTATGATGACATTCTTTGCACTGAGCTCTTATTAGACTCATCTGAGATTTCCCAGAACATTAGCATCTGAGTTTCTTTTCAGTCCTACTCTCACAGGTGCCTGAAAGGTTCTCCACACTACTATTTCTGTTCACTTTCTTTTTCACAGGAATTTCTTCCAGTTAATCTCTTGAATTTCTAATTAAATCTCGGCAACTACATCCCAGGGAAGCAAGTCTCTGACAATTCCAGAGAACAAAGGAAAGCCAGTCTCTCCCTATATATTGTGAACTTTGTATTCAATTCTTAATTTCCATGTGATCTGGATATCTCCTCAAACCCTCAAGGTAGAATTAGGGTTTCTTCTGGGTTTCTGTTTTGCTCCTAGTTTCTTTTGTTACAGTACCCACAGCAACTCTAACAAAACACACACACAAAAGAAAAAAATCTCTTGAGATGATCTTTAAATTCAAGAGAAATGCTGTGAGAGGATATCAAGAATATCATCAATGAAGAATGCAAAATGTCGTTACAAAGACAGAGGAAGAAGAAAAGGTCAAAATGGATGTTAAAAGAGACTCTTACAGATGAGGGAGAAAACAGTTTAAAAGCAATATATAATTGAGTGTTATAGTTATGACAAGAGTCCAGAATAAAGGTTGCATTGTGGAGTGTACTCAGCGGGGACGGGGGAGTTGGGAATTGTATACCAGTGAAGGAATTTTTCTTTTACTTTTCAAAGAGAAGAGCAAGTGGGGCGGAGGGAGGGGTGGGCAGGGAGAAAAATGTAATAATGAATGAATGAAATTCCAAAATCTCTGTAAACATTTATTAAAATTAAGAAAATAAAATTAAAAAAGAAAAAAGCCCAACATAAAGGTGAAAGTAACTACTACTAGCATATTAATATGTTTTCCAGTGTTTTTATTTTTAAGTATTTTCCAGATGTGAATTAATGCAAAAAAATTAAATAAAACTATCATTTAACTTTTACAGTTTTTATTGTGGTTTTTTTTCTTTTAAATTTAGGTTGTTTATTTTTCATTTCAATGAACATCTACAGAGATTTTGGGATTCCATTCATCCATTGTTGCACCCTTCTCCCCGCACAA
>NW_006399806.1:9353662-9358767 GCF_000299155.1 Elephantulus edwardii | reverse complement strand
TTCTAAGAATCAAATCCCTATGCGCATCCAGAAACTTCTCTAACAGGGTAAAAAGGGAAGCCACAGAATGGGAAAAAGTTTTTGGTAATGACATGTCAGACAAGGGACTTATATCTAGAATTTATAAAATACTCGAGCACCACAACAAGATCAAGGAGAATAATCCAATTTATTGTGTTTTTTTTAAACATATGTAGTAAACATGTTGCTGTTAAATTGTCTTCAAATATTCATGAAGCACATTGAAGAAGTTGTCTTTGAGAATAATCTGAGAAGAAGGAACAAGGTAATTGTGATATTGCTAGGTGCCATCAAATCAATGCTGACCCATGGTGAGCATGTGGACAGCTGGTCCAAACTTTGCCCGATCTTACTCCATCATCATAATCTCTGCATTCTTAAGCTATTGTTGAGTCACAGTATCAATCCACCTGATTGAGGACCTTCTCCTTATTTGCTCATCTTCTACTTTTCCAAGCATTATATCCTCCAATGACTGGCCATTCCAGACAATCCGCCCAATGCATGTGAGATGAAGTTTCATCAGCCTTGCTTCTAAGAAGCATTCCACACTTCTTCCAACACGTATTTGTTCATTCTTTTGACAGTCTATGATATGTTTAGTACTTTTGACCAGTTTAAAGTTTACAGTTTAAAGACATAAATTCTTCCATTTTCCTTATCCATTATCCAATTTTCAGAGGCATATGAAGCAGTTGAAAATGTCATGGCGTAATTCAGGCATACACCGTCATCTTCAAACTGACACCTTCACTTGGTAGCACTTTAAAAGACTTCTTGGGAGTAGACAATAGATCTTTATATTTCTTGGCTGTTGCTATCTTGAGTGTTGACTGTAGAGCCAGGTAAAATGATATTATTAACAACTTTGATCTTTTCACCACCTTCTATGATATTTCCTATTGATCCAGTTATGACGATTTTCATTTTATTTTCTTTATGTTCAGTTGTGCTTAAGGCTGTAGTCTTTGAACTTCTTTAATAATTGCTTCAAATCTCTATTTTCCACGAAATGGTGTTATCTGCATAGAGTATGTTATTAATGAGTCTTCAACCAATCTTGATGCCACATTCTATTTAATATAGTCCAGCATCTGAGATCATTTGCTCAGAATGTACTTTTAATAGATATTAAGAAAGCATTTAACCTTAACCTGTATCTTTCCTGATTTTAAACTACACTGTATTCTCTCTTTCTGCCTGAGCAACTGTTTCTTGATTTTAGTACAGGTTCTACATGAGCACAATAAAGTGTTCTCAGATTCTCATTGTTCTCAGTGTTATGCATAATTTATTGTAATCCACACAGTAAACTGCCACTAAAACATAGTCAATAAAACACAAATATCATTCTTTCTGGTATTCACTGTTTTCTGGCAAGCTCTGTCTGAAATCAGAAATTATTCATTCCATGGCATCTTCTGAATCTAGCTCAATTTTCTGGTGGTTTTGTGTCGATGTGCTGCGCCCACTGTTGGGTTTGTTCGGGTTATTTTAAATAAAATTCAACAATATTTTACTCATATGTGATGTTAATGAAATTGTTTAATATCATTATGTGATTTATGCATTCTATTCTATCACCTATTTTTGAATGTGAATAAATATGGACCTCCTCCAATCAGTTAACCAGGCAGCTGTCTTCCAAATTTCTTGGCATAGATGAGTGTGCAAGTCTGAGGCTGTATCTGTTTGATGAAGCAACTCAATAGATTTTTTTATAATTCCTAGAGCTTTCACCCCCCCCTTTCTTTTTTTTACCAATACTTTCAGTGTAGCTTGGACTTCTTCATTTAGCATTGTTGGTTCTTGAACTCATGCTATGTCCTGAAATGATTGAGTGTCAACCAATTCTTTCGAGTACAGTGACTCTGTATATTTCATCTTCTTTTGATGCTTCTTAGATGGCACCTAACAACAACACAAACACCACCACCAACAACAACAACAATAACAACGAGAGAGCTTTGTTGGCCTAGTGGATAGAAAGTTATGCTACCAAGACAAAGGTGGGTTATTTTAATCCGCAGCCATCAGGCCTGTTTTTAATTGTTTTTGGTCAAACATTCTTCTAGGCCATATAGCCTTGGTGTGTCCACTTGTCGTACAGAGGTAACTCGTGGTTGCTGTGAAGCTGAACACGGACACTGATGTATCAAATGCAATAATGATTACCCATGGTAGACAGCTTTTGGTGGAACTCCCCAATTTAAACATGCTTGGAAGCCAGAGCCTGGAAAAAGGATGAAAGTTATACAAGTGTTCAGGTTTCTTTAAAATTTTTTTGTTGTTTTTTTTTTTAAAAATGTATTTTATTATTTTCTCTGTGTGTGTACTGTCAAATTGGATCTGACTGGTACAGGAGGAGATGGCCCCTCCTTCTGCGGCAAAGCATCTGGTGGATTCGAACCGCACATCTTTGGAATTGCAGTGCAGCTTCTTGCCACTAGGCCACCAGAGCTCCCCCAAAGTTTGTAGTTCATAGGGTTCATAGAGTCTACTACTCGACAGCACTTAACACCACCAACGTATCATTCAATATTTTGCCCATAGAATTCTTCAGTATTGCAACTTGAGGTGTGCATTTGTTCTTCAGTTCTTTCTGCTTAAGAAATGATAGCATGTTTTTCTCTTTTGACTTCCTTACTCTAGGTCATTATGACACTTTGCTCTATCTTCTTGAGCCACCCTTTGAAGTCTTCTGTTCACTTGTCTTACATCTTAATTACTTCCCTTTGTTTGAGCTTCTCTACATTCAAGAACTTTTTTCTTCATTTCTTCAACACTTTTTTGATTATTTTCTCCCTTTCCTTCCTGTGTTTTAATGATGCTTTGAATTCTTTATTTATGATATCTTTGCTGTCATCCCATAACTCATCTAGTTTGTGTTAGTTGGTATTTGATGTGTTGAACATTAACAACTAAGGATAATTAGAAAAAGAAAGATTTTTGTAAGAGAGTAAAACAAGTTGACCAATAATTAAGACAGGAGTGCAGCAAGTAGAGATGTTCTGCCACTTATGTGTTGGTGGCCTGTTAGCCATGAAAGGGGACAAACAGTTGAAGCATTAGTCATCACTCATCACTCATAAAAGTAGCCAAGATTCTTGGGTGAAACAGAGTCTAGAGAAGAGACCACCTGGAAATAGTGGCCTTGGATAATGAGGATGTTGGTGGTGACCATATATATGGGCCAGCGATCTTTCCTGTATCTTCCTCACACTTGGATCAAACAATTCTTGAACTGCCTTGGGAGATAACAAAAGACAGAAATTGACTTTTTTATATGATGAATGGTATAGGAACTCAAGATCACATTTCATTTGATTAAAAGAAAATAAAGTGATTCATCCTACATCCTTTTGCTTAGAGACCAGAATCTATATCCATCCATATCTTCCTCCCTAAAACCACCTCAAGATCTCAATCTGCTCTCAAACTCTGAAGCTTTCCTATTCTCATTTCTGAACTTCTGTGGTTTACATTTCTCTTATACCCTTCACAGTCTCTCAAAATTCCAATAGCAAAGTAAATATAAGATTTTTATTATTAATGAAAGATAAACTATCAAAACTTAAGTTTATTCTTCTTTCAAGTCCCATTAGACTTCCTAGAATTGTGTGTGTTGGAGGTGGCTGGAGGTGGGGTCAGAAGTGGAGGGAAAGGTTAAGCTCATTGTTCTCCTCTGGCATCAATCTATCTCCTTGACTGGCCTGCCTTCAAGTTAGTGTAAGAGAACCAGGATCCAAAAGCAGTAGCTTATTGAAATTACATGAAAGATCACAAACTGAACTGAGCAACAATCTTCCTCCTGGGACTACTGCTGGGCAGCACATGCAGTCCTCACTCCAGCTGTGTGCTGGCTGAGCACAGAACCATTTTGCCCCCATGCTGGGCAGTACAGCAATCTGTTCTCTAAGGCTGTATACACTTTCTCTATGACTTTCACAAACCAAGTCCTAACTGAAATTCAGTCTATTTGTCCTCCACACAGACAACAGCAAAAAGTGAAGGGAAAAGGGTAGAAGCTAGAAAAGTATAGAATATATATGTACACACACACGTACATATATATACATACACATACATAAGAACATATATATATACACACATATATAAATATACATGTATATGAACTTATACACACACGCCCTTCACAGTCTACATATACATTTGTAAAGTATTTAGCAGTGAAACACGTGACTTTCTATTAGAGATATTTGTAAAATGGAAATAATATTATTTAACTTGCATAATTGAGTGTTTCTTAAAGCACGTTAGATATGTAGGTGATATGCTAAACACAATACATAGTAGATAGTTACTCAATAGATTTTATTAAAGATTCAAAGAGTGCTCACTCTGGCAGCACATACACTAAAATTGAAACAATACAGAAAAGATTAGCATGGCCCCTGAATGAGGATGACATGTACAGATCATCTTTAAGGTATATGTCACCTGCAACTCATAGCGACCCTATATACAACAGTTCTGAACCCTGCTCTAACTTGAACCAATTTCGTTGTTTCTGACATGCATTACCTCATTAGCCCAGTCCCTGAGTCAATCCATCTCATCCAGGGTCTCCTCTCTTGTATTGTCCCTCTACCCTTCCAAACATGAAGGAAGTATATAACAGTAATAACAAATACTATTTTGGAACCAAGTTTTAGTTTAGGTATTGTGGTGAGTAATTAAAAACCTACAAAAATCTTGTAAGTGCTATTAATGTATCAACTTGACAGATTAGAAATCAGAGACAGAGAAAATTAAGTAAGTGGAATCAAACAACAAGACTTTAAGCCAATGTATTTTGCCTCCAGAAAACTCTGGTCTTAAATGGTATGTCTTGGTTCCTTAAAGCAGCCGTGACACAAATACTACAATATCTTTTAAAAGCTAAAATTTATTTGCTCACAGTTCTGGGGGCTAAAAATTTCAGTTTTAAACATGTCACTTCTTACCTGTTGGTAAATCAAGACAGTACGTGGTTCTTCAGTTTGTAGATGATCCTCCATGACATTAGCTTCCTCACTTAATCCCACTGTGTGAGTGTGTGTGTGTGTGTGTGTGTGTGTGTG
>NW_006399806.1:9325809-9353469 GCF_000299155.1 Elephantulus edwardii | reverse complement strand
AAGGTATTACACCAACAAGTATAAAGGTTGGATTCCAACACATTTTAAGGGAATATGGTTTAGTCCATAACATCATGCTAGATAGCATGTCATTTGCTTTCACAAAATAAGCAGGAAAGGGTTAGACTTAAGGATATTAAATTCACATGAAGGCTTTACTATGTCTAATCTTAAATTTAGAATTCAATGAAAGCTCTTACTTAGAAGCCCAAATAGACTAGTAATAAGCCCTTTGGATTTAGAATTATAATGCCTACAAGTAGTTCCAACTTTTGTCTAATGTAAGTCTTAACATTTTGTATAATTTAGGTTTTTATATATCTTAATTTATTCATACAGGAAATCTGGTGGCCTAATGTAAGAAGCTGCGCTACAAACCTACAGGCACACAGTTCAAATCCACCAGCTGCTCCACAAGAGAAGGATGGACAGTCTCCTCTCATGTGATTAACTGCCTCTGAAAACATGCCAGAGGGTCAACTATGGGCCAATTATGAATCAATGATACACAACAACAACAACAACAACATATACTTATTCACACAGTAAATTGGAATAACCATTATCCTGTTGTTATTATGTGCCATTGAGTTGCCTGCGACCCATAGCGACCCTATGTACAACAGCTGTAAAACCTGCTCTATCCTGTGCCAATCTCACTATCTCCAACACACTTATCACTATTATCCCAGTCACTGAGGCAATCCACCTCATCGAGGGTCTTCCTTTCCTGTGCTGTCCCTCCAACCTGCAAAGCATGATGTCCCTCTCCAAAGACTGGTTCCTCCTTGCAACATGTCCAAAGTATGTCAGACGAGGCTTCAGAACCCTTGCCTCCAAGGAGCAGCCTGGTTTCACCTTCTCCTGTACAAACCTGTTTGTTCTCTTAGCAGTCCATGGTATATTCAATTCTCTTTTCCAGCACCACAGCTCAAAGGCATCAATTCTGCTTCTGTCATCCCTAGTCAATGTCCAGCTTTCAGACACATAGCAAGTCATTGCAAAGACCATGGCCTGCATTAGGCTCACATGAGTCTTCAGACTGACATTGTTGCACTTCAGTACTTTGGAGAGGTCACTGACAGCAGACTTTCCCAATGCATTTCATCTTTTAATCTCCTGGCTGCAAGTTCCAAGAATGTTGATTTTGGAGCCAAGAAAATGAAAGCTGTCAATCTCTTTACCATCTAACATGATTCTGTCAATTAGCTCAATGGTAAGAATCTTTGCTTTCTTGATATTGAGCGTCAATCCATATTGAAGATTAGAGTCCTTTGATGTTATGCAGCAAGCGTTTCCAGTCCTACTCAATTTCAGCAAGTAGGGTTGTGTCATCTGCATAACTCAGATTGTTGATGAATCTTCCTCCAATCCTGATGCCATGTTTTTCCTCATAGAGCCCAGCCTCACGATTTATCTGTTCTGCATATAGATTGAAACTGTATGGAGATAGGGCACATCCCTGGTATACACCCTAATTTGGAACCATGCAGTGTTTCCTTGCTCTGTTCTAATGACTGCCTCCTGGTCCAAATATAGATTTCACATAAGCACAATCAAGTGTTCTGGAATTCCCATTCTTCTCAGAGTTAGCGAGAGTTTGTTGTGGTCCACACAGTCAAATGCCTTTGCATAGTCAATGAAACATGTATAAACATTCTTCTGGTACTCCCTATCCACTTAACATTACCTACAATATCCCTAGTACCATGGCATGTTCTAAATTCAGGCTGCACTTCTGGCAGTTCTCTGTTGATGTACTGTACCAGCTGGTTTTGGATTATCTTCAACAAAATCTTGCTTGCAAATTATTTTAATGATATTGTTTGATAATTTCCATACTACATCAGATTACCTTTCTTTTGAATGAGAACAAGTTCCAATCAGTTGGCCAGGTGATTGTCCTCCAGATTTCTTGGTAGAACTTGATAAGCACATCTAGGGCAGTGTCTATTTATTGAAATATATCAATTGGTATACTGTCAATTCCTGGGGCCTTGTTTTTGTCAATTCTTTCAGAGCAACTTGAACTTCTTCCTTCATCACCACAGGCTCTTGATTTTATGTTGTTTCATGAAATTCTTCTGTGTCTGCCAATTCCTTTTGGTATAATAACTCTGTATACTCTCTCCATCTTCTTTTAATACTTACTGGATCATCTAATATTCTGCCCAAAACATTAAGTATTCCAACTTGAGGCTTGAATTACTTCTTCAGTTCCTTGAGCTTAAGAAATGCTGAACAAGTTTGGCCTCTTTGATTTTCTGACTCCACCTCTTTGCACATTTCATTATAATACTTTATTATGTCTTCCCATGCTGCTCTTTGAAATCTTCTGTTCAGTTCCTTAATATCTTGATTTCTTCCCTTTGCTTTGGCTTCTCGGTGCTCTAGTGCAATATTCACAGTCTCTTCTGACATCCATCTTTATCTTTTCTTCATCCTCTGTCTTTGTAATAACCTCCTGCATTCTTCATGGATGATACTCTTGATATTCTCCAACAGCTCATCTAGTCTTTGCTCATTAGTGTTCAAGGCCTCAAATCTGTTCCTGAGATGGTTTTAAAATTCAGGTGGGATAGACTCCAAGTCCTATTTTGGTTCTTGTGGACTTTGATTTAATTTTCCTTAGCTTCAGCTTGAACTTGCATATGAGTAGTTGGTGGTCTGCTCCACCATCAGCACCCGGCTTAGTGATAGTGAACTTCTCCAGTGGTTCTTTCCACAGGTGTAATCAATCTGATTCCTATGCCTTCCATCAGGTGAAATCCATGTGTATAACCTGCATTTATGTTTCTTATAAAATGTATTTGCAATGAATAAATCACTGTGCAAAATTCTATCATTCTATCTACAGCTTCATTTCTCTCACCATGTTCATGCTTTCCAACTACTGATCCTTCTTCTCTTTTCCTAACTTTTGCATTCCAGTTATCTGTTATTATTAATGTATCTTGATTGCATGCTTGATCAATCTCTGACTGCAAAAGTGGTAGAAGTCTTCTATTTCCTCTTATTTGGCTTTTGTTGGTGGTGCATGTATCTGGAGGATAGTGGTATTCACTGGATTTGCTTGTATGATTATGGACATTATCCTATCATTCACAACATTGTATTTCAAGACAGATCTAGAAATGACTTTTTTAATTATGAAAGCAACCCCATTTTCCTCATCTTTTCATCTTTAGCATAGTAGATCATATGATTGTCTGACTCTAAATGCCCTATGCCAGTCCACCTCATCTCCTAATACCCAGAATGTCAATATTTGTGCATTCCATTTCTTCCTCAACAATATCTAATTTTCCTACATTTGTGGTTCTCACATTCCGTGTTCCAATTACTAGTGTTTGCTTACAACTGTTCCTCCTCTTTTGTGTTTCCTTACTTGAGGATTCCACCTCAGTTGCCCTAAGTCTAAGTGAGTTCTATTATACATAGGGTTTTCAAAGGCCTGCTATTTCAGAAGTGGATGGCCAATCCTTCTTCCTAGTCTGTCTTAATCTGACTGTTCAGATTTAGAACAGTATCTATCAGACATATATTTTATTGAAAAGAGCAGGTGAAAGGTATTTCCCTATTTGTAGAAATGACCAATAGTTTAAATGTCGTCCCCAACCTTGACACCTGTGTCTTGATCAACCCATTTCCTGGCTCCACCAGAATTCCCTTCAACTCTCACCTAATTCATTCAACACCCATCTTCTGCTATCTAGTCCTCAGTGTAATAGCTTATATCTCAAACTCTCTGGGCTTCTGTGATTCCAGATGCCTCAAGCTGCTGCCAGTTTCTTATGCTGTGGCCAGTATCTCTTATTATAGTTGACATATAATTGAGACATATAGAATAAATAGATATGAAAACGTTAAAAGAAATGTCTAACAAATCAGAAAGCTGGACAATGACTAAGAATGATCTTAAGAGAATTGATGCCTTTGAGCTGTGGTGCTGGAGAAGACTGTTGAATGTACCATGGACTACATAGGAGAACAAACAAGTTCATCCTGGAGAGGGTGAATGAAATAGGCTGCTCCTTGGAGGCCAGAATTCTGAAGATCCATCTGACATACTTTAGATACATTGCAAGGAGAGACTAGTCCTTGGAGAGGGACATTATGCTTGGAAGGGTGGAGGGACTGTGCAAAAGAATCAGGCCGTCCATGGGATGAATTGACTCAGTGATTAGGGTAATGAGGATAGGTGTGTCAGAGACAATAAGGTTGGCTTAAGATAGAACAGGGTTCAGAACTGTTGTTCATAGGGTCACTAGGAGTTGCAGGTGACTTGATGGCACATAATAAGAACAGCAGCCATAAATGAGAAAATTGCACACTTGTTTAATTAATCTAAGGTTGAAATAGTTGTTAAACTAATTTTTTCCCTACTCCACTTGGAAAATATATTCATTTATTGCATTTCAGCATGCAACCTACAATCAATTTTTAAATATTTTTAAATATTTTTAATTATCTAAACTCCTAGAACCATTTGTATTTAAAAAGCCATATGGGTGGTAACAACGAATACCACAGAGTGATTTCTCTTTATTTCATATGAACTATCTCATGAGAGAAGATGAGAAAAACAGATATTTGATATTCCAAAGAATGTCATTATCGGATTGCCTAGGTGACTCACCAGGATGTATTATGCTATGAGTCATCTTCTTTTGGTAAATAAACGCCAATATGTGAAACCTGGAGGTTCAGATTTACAAAAACAAAATTACATCATCACTGTATAATCAAGGATATGAAAATATTTGTTAATAATTTTCTCATTTATTTATTTACTATTCTAAGATATATCCTGTCTACTACACAGTACTAGTGTTGAAGAAGGAGATATCTAAAAACAGACAATGACATTGAAAATACAGTGTGTGTGTATATATATATATATATGTATATATATGTTGCTGCTGAGGGCTGGACAATGAATATGACAAAAGAAAAATTAATGCCTTTGAACTATGGTGTTAGAGAATACTGAATAGCCCGTGGACTGCCAAAAGAACAATCTTGGAGAAAGTTTGTCTCTCATACTTTAGTCATGTTGCTAGGAAAGGCTGTTCTTTGGAGAAAGCATGGTTGGATAGGTGGGGGGGGGTGGTAGAGAAAAGGAAAGCCTCCAACCAGTTTTACTGATACAATGACTGTAGCAATGGATTTAAATGTGTCAGAGATGGTGAAGCTGGCACAGGATAGGAAAGGGTTCAGATCTGTTGTTAATAAAGTTGCTATGAGTCATTCTGTGTGCCATCAAATTGGAACTGATCCATATCTTTCCCTCCAGCAGATTTCAGAGGCAGTAATCACCGGAGGAGACTGTCCATTCATCTCCCGCAGAGCAGCTGGTGGATTCAAACCCTGTGCTTTTGGGATTTTAACACAACTTCTTACTAGTAGGTCATTATACATATACATATACATATATATATACATATACATATACATATACATATACATATACATATACATATAATGTGTGTGTGTTATATACATATATATGTAATTAATTCATATAGATAACAGTTCATATATATAGAATGCCATTTTAGAAGTTTACGTGATAAGTTGACCAAGTAACTGAAACAGAAAGCAAGTAAGAAGAAAGTTAATGGAGGTGTGTGTGAGATTAGATAGATACACACAACAACAATTGGGAAATCTTGCAGTAGTGAGGACAAAGAACGTTTACTTTGAAGAATCCATGAAGACTTTAAAAAATAATTATTGTTGATTTGCATACAGTTGGTTCTTTACATTGTGTTTCATTCATGTGCATTGGGGTTTTTTCCCACCTTCCCTCTGTCTGTTCTGTGATCGTGTGATTTTCCCCCTCTCCACCTTCAGCACCCTCTCCTGCCGACTCTGCTCTTTCCCCTTCCCTCACATTTTTAAGCAGAAACATAGTAGATTTACTCCAGGGAATAGCAAGCCAAAAGAAGGAACAGGTGTTCAAACACTCCTTCTTTCTCATACACACACATGCTCTGGCTCACTCTCTTACATATACACACAAAGTGATTAAAAGGAACACATTCTGAATAAAAATCAGTGGTTTACATTTATTAAAGACATAGCTGTTAAATATTTGTTTGTAATTTGATAATGTTGTTTTGTGTTGTCAACTTTGACTCATCGCAACACTTTGAAAAACAAATCTGAACCTCATCCTGAGTCATCCTCACCATCTCTGATTTCCTCCAGCCCATTGTTACAGATATTATGTCAGTTCATCTTGTTGAGGATTTTTTTGCTCTTTCTTTGACCCTCAACCTTTCTCATCATGATGTCTTTTTCCAAGGACGGACCCTTCCTGACAACATGCCCACATTATCTGGCATGAAGTTTTACTTTTTTTGACTCTAAGATACACCCACCCTGGTTGCAGAATGCACTTCCTCCAAAACAGACTTGTTTATTTTTTTAAAATCTATTTGATATTCAGTACTCTTTGTCAATACCACAGTTCAAAGGTATTTCTTCTTCTTCTATCATTTTTCTTTATTATTCAACTTTCAGATGCATAGAAAGCAATTGAAAATATCATAGCTTGAATTAGGAACCCTGATCCAAGACTAAGGTCTTTAGACTGACATTTTGAAAGAAGTCTTTGACAGCAGAGTTTCACAATGTAACAATCTTTTGATTATTTGGTTGCTCTGGGTATTGTTTGTATATACAAATAAAATTAAATCCTTGACAACTTCAATTTTTTCCCTATGTATTGTGATATTACCTATTGGCCAAGTAGTGAGGATTTTTGTGTTCTTGCTGTTGAGAAGTAATCTGTATTGACAGGCATAGTTTTTGATCTTCTGCAGGAAGTGTTTTAGTTCTTCACTTTCTGCAAGAAAGATTGAGTAATCTGAATAGCATAGGTTGTTGTTAAGTCTTCCCAAATCTTGGTACCACATTCTTCTTCATAGAGTCCAGATTCTCACATAATTTGTTCAGTATACAGATTGAATAAATATGAACAAAGAATAAAATCCTGACTCACACTTTTCCTGAACTTTAATAACATGCAGTGTTCCCTTTTTCTGTTCAGACAACTGCTTCTTGGTCTATATATACATTTTTCATGAACATAATTCTTCTTTCTCTTTCTTTTTGTTGTTATCCATAGTTGTTTTATGTTCTACACAATGAAATTTGATAATAAATTTGAAAACTTTAAGGTCATAAAAATAGATACAGTAAAAATATTCCAATATTGATTTCTAGCTATTATATTCCTCTAGCCAATGGAAACAGGAGTGGCATCCACTTCCTTAAAAAAAACAAAAACAAAAACAAAAAAAAACAAAAAATCACCCCACATTCCTCTGGAAACTCTACGAACTTTGAGAAATGATAGTTACAAAAAGGCTTCAGTCTTCTGTTCATAGGTTTGCTATGAGTCATGCTTGAGTAGACAGCAATCAACAATAACATCCAAAGGCTATTGATTTTTCAGTATTTTATTACCCTTCAAATGTATATTTTTCCTTACTTCTTTTTATACTGATAATTGCATACTGTAAACACTCTTGTACTTAATAATAATTCCATCTTGTTTTTGTTGTGGTTATGTACCATCGAGTCACTTGCGACTCATAGCAACCCTATGTAGAACAGCCCTAAAATCTACTCTGTCATGTGCCACTCTCTCTGTCTCCGACACACCCATCCTGATTACCCCAGTCACCAAATCAATCCACCTCCTAAACGGCCTTCCCCTCCTGCGCCTGCCCTCCACCCTCCCAAGCATGATGTCCTTCTCCAAGGACCGGTCCCTCCTTACAACATGACCAAAGTATGTCAGATGAAGCCTCAGAATCCTTGCCTCCAAGAAGCAGCCCGGTTTAACCCTCTCCAAGATGAATCTGTTTTCTTAGCAGTCCATAGTTAGCCTCTATACTCTCCTCCAACACCAGAGCGCAAAGGCATCAATTCTCCTTCTATCCTCCCTAGTAATTTTCTAACTCTCTGATGTATAACAAGTGATTGCAAAGACCATGGCCTGTATCAGATGCACCTTAGTCTCCAAAGAGACATCATTGCTCTTTAGTATTTTGGAGAGGTTCCTAACAGAAAATTCCATCTTACTTTTCATATTAATGTAAAAATATATTTATTCTTTTTTATGCATACTGTGACTTCCATTATATGAATTAATTATGTTCTACTTAATTATTCATCTATTTAAGGACATTTAGGCTGATTCCCACATTTTGCTTGTAACTAGCTGCACTGCAATGAGTTAATTCGTTGGTAAACATCACTGTAAGTGTGGTTATTATGCTAAGTGTATTTTTAATTTATAATTTTAGTTGATATTATAGAATTGTTCTCCCTAGAGATGATATAAATTTGTGTTATTACCAACAATATTGCCAACGGAGTATTATCAAGCATTTTGATCTCTGTGACTTTTAAATATAAAAATGACATTTGAATGTAGATTTCTTTAGAGTTAAACGTCTTGATATGAAAGTCATGAGGAAAAAACCCGCAAACAGCTTTTGGCTACTTCTTTACACAAAGGGAAATTTGCTGTTCCTCTCTACCTCTGTGATGATTAATTCAAATCTGCTACTCCTGTGAGCAGCATGGCTCCTTTGAGTTTGAAAGGATTCAGAGTTTTTGATAATTTTATTTTCTATATCCATAAGCTACTCATTTAAAAAATGTTTTAATTATACTGATTTATTTACAAATTTTGAATACATTGTTTTTCGCAAAAGATTCTCATTTCCTTCATCCTTACCCATCAAATTGTGCAACACTATTTTTTGTATTCTTGCTGTTGAGAAGTAATCTGTATTTAAAGCCATAGTTTTTTATCTTCTGCAGTAAGAATTTCAGTTACTAACAGCCCCAAAAACCTCACCCCTCTGTTTCCATCCTCCCTGCCCCTTGGATCCTCATACTTATTCTATAATAATGGTTTTATACAGTATTTATCCTGTGGGACTAAGCTCACTCAACATAATGCTCTCCAATCCCTCTCAAGTTCGGTAGTAATTTACTTAATCATTGTTCCTGCATGCTGCATAGTATTCCACATAAGCTTCACGTTTGAAACTCAAACTCATGCCATTGAGTCGTAACATTCTCACAGCTGACTCTCCTTTGGGTTTCTGAGGCTGTGTATTATGTGGGAGGAGACTGCTCAGCTTCTCCCGAGGAACAGCTGACAGATTCAAACCAACCACCTTTCGGTTGACAGTGCAAGTCCCACCAGTAAGCATGTTGGTGTCCATATTTCATTCTGGTAGTAGAGTTGATAACACAGTGGGCTGCTAAAAAGTCAAGTTGCAAATCTGTTAACCTCTCTGCATGAGAAAGACCATGCAGCCATGGAAACTGCATAGAGCAGCCTGCACTATCCTATCGGGTTTCTATGAGTCAGAATTGACTCAAAAGCAGTTGCTATTGTTATGTGCCATTGAGTCACCTGTGACTTATAATGTCCCTATGTTAGCTCTGAACTCTGCCCTATCCTGAGCCAATCTCACTGACCCTGACACACTAACCCCCATTACCTCAGTTAGGGTGTCAACCCATATCATCCAGGGTTTTCCCTTCCTGTGCTGTCCCTCCACCTTTCAAAGCGTGATGTCATTATCTAAGGACTGATCCTTCCTGGCCATGATAGATCAAACATGCAGTCATGAGGCATTAATAATAATGGATGACTGGAATGCAGAAGTTGAGAATAGAGAAGAATCAGTAGTTAGAAAACATGGACTTGGTGACAGAAATGAAGCTGGAGATAAAATGATAGAATTTTGCACAATCAACAATTTATTCATTGCAAATACATTTTATAAGAAATATAAGCGCAGAATATACATGTGGATTTCACCTGATGATATGCATAGGAATCAGATCAATTATATCTGTGAAAAGAATCACTGGAGACATTCAATATCAGCTGTGAAAACTAGGCCAGATGCTGATTGTGGAACAGACTACCAACTACTCATATGCAAGTTGAAGCTTTAAGGAAAATGAAATCAAATCTATGGGAACCAAAACATGACCTTGAGTCTATCCCATCTGTATTTCAAAACCATCCCAGGAACAGGTTTGAGGACTTGAATGCTAATGAGCGGAGACCAAATGAATTGTGAGAGGATATCAAGGATATCATTCATGAAGAGTGCAGGGGATCATTACAAAGACAGAGGAGGATGAAAAGATGAGGATGGATGTCCCTTTGTCTTTTGATTTCCTGACTGTTGGTGCCAAGAGTGTTGCTTGTGGAGCCAAGAGAGCTATAATTGTTACCAACCATAGTCTCTTCTCTACTTCTCATGGTGCTGCCAGTTGGCCCAGTGGGTGAGAATCTTTGTCTTCTTGATATTGAGCTTCAATCTGTATTGAAGACTACAGACCCTTATGTTTGAGTTTTATCCAACTTAAAAGTCTTCACTCAGTAATCCTCCTTTTTATTATCATATTGTTTTTCTATTACATCTATGGCAAAAATTCCAACCTCTGATTAAGTCAGCTGTCTTCCAGTAGGGAGAGGAGGTGGGACACCTTAGCAGAGAGCATTTCCAGGGAGAATCAGACTCCTGCCACTTTACTGGACACTGCTCTCTAACCCCGTCTAAGAGCTCAAAGCTCTCAGTGACCTTAAGTTACCTCATTCTTCCAATTTCAAAATATTTTCATTTTATTCGGGCCTCAAACACTCTTCATCAATACATTTTCTGTACAAGACTCCTCATAAATAGAATAGACTCTTGAAGGTAGAAATCACTTAGCTTTGTACCACAGATGCATGTGGAGTCCCTGCACATCCTCTTCACTTTTATTCTTACAGGAAGCTGAGAAACAGCCTCAGCTTCTTTTTTCGTAAAAAATCAGTTTCTTTACCTTTGCTTTAAACTACATGCATTCTTCTCCTCTCAAGAAAATTGCATTACTAATGTCCTCTTTTCAGTCAACTTTTCCCTTTATGTTGGTCTTTTCGACGGCACATAACAACAACAACAACAATAATTTGTTATACCTATTTAATTAACTCCTTTTTTAACTCCCCTGCCCTCTCCTACTATTTGGAAGGTCTGTATGGCTTCTCTGGGTTTATGTACTTTCTTTCCCTCTTTCCTCTTCAGTCAATCCACTTCAATTTTAACTACCTACCATTTCTTCATAGGAATGTCTTTCTCAAATTTGTAGTATCTTCCCTGTGCTAAACCAAAGAATTTTTGTGGTGGTGTTGTTGCTGTTACCTCACATGACCACAACTGTGTTTGACATAGTTGAGTGAGTGTATGTGTGTGTGTGTGTGTGTCTGTTACTTCCTCCTTTTTAAAATTCTTTTCCTAATTTCTATGATAAGGCCAAACCAAAACCAAACACCTTGCTTTTGACGTAATTCCAAGTCCTGATGAGCCTCTGCTTGATGTCTGAGATTGTAAATCTTTATAGCAGACTGCGCTTCTTTCTCCCTCAAAGCATCTGGTGGATTCAAACTGCTGACCTTTCAATTTGCAGCCAGCTATGTATAACACTACACCACCAGGTCTTCTTTATCATGTAACAGGGCTCCCTGTTACCTGGCCCTGCTTCTTGGCTCCTCTTTCTCTGTCCTCCTTGTTCTCTGTAGACTTTCTGGTCACTTTTCAGTCTTCACGAGACCTTTCTGAATCTTGAATTGCATAAATGTCCAGCTCAAACAGACCCAAACTAAACTAATTTTATCTGAAACCTCCTCAGTTTCCTGTCTCATTAACCAGCAGTTTTTTCTAACATGAAAATTTGATGCTCTATCTTTTCA
Organism: Elephantulus edwardii; assembly: GCF_000299155.1. NCBI lineage: Eukaryota > Metazoa > Chordata > Mammalia > Macroscelidea > Macroscelididae > Elephantulus > Elephantulus edwardii. The sequence goes on along the minus strand of NW_006399806.1, from coordinate 9,341,684 downwards.
TTTTTTAATTAATTTTAATGAAAGTTTATAGAGACTTAGGGTTTCCAGTCATTCATTGTTGCTCTTTTCTCCCTTAAAGTGCTTTGGTGATTTCTCATTTTTCCTTAGGATCTGTTGATGATTTTTAGCATGGCTTATGACACTATTCTTGATCACAGCCCAACTTGACATTCTCGTCTCCTCATAAACTCATCTTCACTCTTGCCACTCCAGCTAAAGTAGATCATCTTCTTCTTTTTTTAATTGTTCCCTTATAATTATCCTCCATAGAATTCTTTATGTGGGACAAACCTCCCCACCTCAGTCACCACCAAATCCCGTACTTCTTTTAGATAACTACCTCATATCTTCTTATTTTAAAAGAAGTCCTGGATGGTGTAAACTCTTAAAATGCTTGTCCATTTACGGAAAAGTTGTAAATTTGAATGCCTTAGAAGAAAAATCATCGAAAATCCACTGAAATGCAGTCCTGATCTCACAAACACGAGGTCAAATGAGTCAGAATCACTGGCTACTTCCAAAGTACCCTTTTAAATGTGACATTGTAAATACTCTTTCTAAGTGAATTCTTTCTTCTCCAGCCTAGCTTAGGTACTATCTTTCTATGTTCCCTTGCTACCAAGCCCAAGGTGGGTGATTTTTAATCTGCAGCCCTCAGTCCTGGTTCAAATTGTTATCTTGTCAAATATTCTTCTAGGTGGTATAGCACTGGTCTCTGCATTGTTGTACAGAGGTAACTTGTGGCTGCTGTGATGCTAAACACTGTGGCACTAATGTGTCAAATGCAATAACGGTTACCCATGATGGACAGTGTTTGGTGGAGCTCCCTGATTAAATTAAGCTTGGAAGCAGGAGTGGCATCCACTTCCGAAATGGTTTGCTTCTGGAAACTCTATGAACAGTGTTCAGGTCTTTCGTTCATAAGGTTGCTATGAGTTGTCTAAGACGGCAGTACCTAACAACAACAACTTCTTAACATTCATTATTGTTCTTAAGTGCTGTCTAGTCGTAGACAAGCCATAGTGACCCTATGAAAGAAAGACCCGGACACTTGTATACCTTTCATTATTTCTCCAAGTTCACAGAGTTTCTGGAGGCAAGCTCTTTATGGAAGTGGATGCCTTCGTTCATAAGGTCGCTATGAGTCGTCTAAGACGGCAGTACCTAAGAACAACAACTTCTTAACATTCATTATTGTTCTTAAGTGCTGTCTAGTATGAAAGAAAGACCCGGACACTTGTATACCTTTCATTATTTCTCCAAGTTCACAGAGTTTCTGGAGGCAAGCTCTTTATGGAAGTGGATGCCACTCCTGCTTCCAAACTTATTTTAATCAGAGAGCTCCACCAAACACCATCCATCATGGCTAACCATTTTGACACATCAGTGTTTAGCATCACAGCAACCACAAGTTACCTCTGTACAGAAAATGGACAGACCAGTGCTATACCACTTAGAAGAATGTTTGACCATAAATAATTAAACCAGGCCTGCCTTGTATTTGTTTATTCTAACTTCATAAAGATATATGTCTATACCATATAATTCATTCATTTAGAACAATGAGATTAGTATATCTAGAATTTTCTAACAATCCCCACAGTCTCATTTTGGAATACACTGCACATCCATAAAAATAATCCAATAGATGTTAGATATCATCCTTAATTCCTATTCTACAGTTTCTGCTCCAGCTGCAGACACTGATTTTTTTTTTGTCCTTACTATTTGGGAAATTTAGTATAGCATTTAACAGTTTAATATAACATTTAACAACATGCCCAAAATAAGAGAAATGAAGCTTTGCCATCTTTGCCTTCTAGAAACACTCTGGCAGCACTTTTTCTAGTCCATATCTGTTTGGTTTTCTGGCAGTTCATGATATATTTAACACTCTTCTCCAACACCACAACTCAAATACATCAATTCTTTTTTCATCTGTACTCATTGTCCAACTCTCAGATGCATAGAAGGTGATTGAAATGACCATGGCCTGAATCAAGCACACCTTAGTCTCTTCTGCTCTTTTACTGGGTCCAAAATCTGTTGCAGTGGCTCCACAGAACCATACTTGTAGTTATAAGGTTTATTAGGGAAGTTAACAGGCTGGAATTCAAGCTAGTAGCAAGATACAATTAGTCAGTCCAAACAGGTTGTTAAGTATGCTTACAGGCCCTTTGGCCTTCAGCCTCTTGACTTAGGTCAGTTTTATAAAGTCTGTTAGTCCTGCCAGTTATGAGGTTGATTGACACAGTGACAAACACAATTGCCTTGAACACGACAGACATGATAAGGATGGTACATATGGTTTGAAATTTGTCACTATGAACTGTCAATGCGACAGCACCTAACTACACACCCTTATCAGTCTTCCAGTACTGTAGGTGAAGTTTCACATCGGTATTTGGTTCTCTACTATCATGTCTGGCTGGCATAGAAATCTGTAAAGTAGGTCATGATGCATTCTCTGCTTCTCTTTCCTTGCTAGTACTAAGATTCTCTCCTTCTCCAGCTTGCTCAGTTTAAACCTAGTAGAAGGCGAAGACTAACCAATTCCACCAGGAGTTGCTTATACACACCCTATTTCACATTCTCATCTGCCAGTCAGTCAAAGTCAATGACTAGGAAAGCTCATTTGAACAAACCCATGACATGACAAATAGTGAGAGAAAGGATGCAACTCTGATGCTCACGTCTCCTGAATTTAAACCATGCACTGTTTCCTTACTCTGTTCCTTCAATTGCTCGGTCTACTCGCAGGTTTCTCAGTGGGCCAATTTTGTGTTCTTGGATTCCCATTTTTCTCATTGTCCATAATATGATTCACAAAGTCAAGTCTCTGTGCATAGCCAATAAACACAATTAACTATCCCTCTGGTATTCTCTGCTTTCAGCCAAGATCCTTCTGACACCAACAATGATATTTCATGGCTTCTTCTAAATCAAGCTTGAATTTCCAGAAGTTTCTGGTCAAGGTCCTGTTCCAGCCATTTTTTAATAATCTTTAGTAAGATTTTTAATTACATGTAGTATCAATGATAATGTTTCATAATTTACACTCTTTGCTAGATCATTTTTTTTTGTGAGAACAGATTGGGGTGTCTTCCAGTCAGTTGACTAGGTAACAATGTTCCAAATTTCTAGGTATAAGCTAGCAAACAAGAGCAGGGCAGCCTTTTCTCCCTGAAACATCTCAGTTTGCATTCTATTAATTCCTGAGGCCATATTTTTGCCAGTGCCTTCATTGAAGCTTGACTTTCTTCCTTCAGTACCATTGTTTCTTAATCACATGCTGTTTTCTAAAAATAATTCAATGTCAACAAATTGCTTTTGGTACAATGACTCTGTGTATTCATGCAATGAATGTTTTATTTATTGCATTCTTTGCATGGATATATAATATTTTCTTTCTTTATGTTGATAAACAATAGTTTCCCCTAATTCATTGTTGCTGTTGCTGTTGTAAGTGTATCGATAATTCTGTGTAGACATATGTATTCATTTCTCTAGGATATATACATAGGAGTGTAATTTCTGATTATATGGTAAGTCTATATTTTGTTTGATATTTCATATATATCCACTTCAGTTATATTTTGTGACTGCTTGCCTGGGTTTGTTTTTTTTTATCATTACTTTCAATTTCTCTGTGTTTTTAAGTGTAACCATGCCTTTTCTACACACAATATCATTTTATCAGTTTTTATACATTCTTAATAGTATGCCTTTTAGTGAATGATTAATTAATTTATACTTAATATAGTTACTGATAAGGTAGTGTTGGAGAAAAGTTTTGAACATAACCATGGTCAGCCAAGAGAACTAATAGGTTTGCCCTGGAGAGTGTGAAACCAAGATGCTTCTTGGAGACAAGGATTTCGAGACTCTATCACACATACTTTAGTGATATATCCAGGAGGGTACAACAACAAGGTAGGTTTTATATCTGCCTTTTTGCTATTTGTTTCCTATATGTGTTATATCTTTCTTTGTTACTCTTTGCTACTTATCTTGCAAATATATATATATATACACACATATATATATATATCTACTATATATCTATCTCTATCTCTTTATCTACATACTTACGCACACAACATATACATACATACACACACATACACACATAAATACATGTGTTGTGTGCCACTGAGTCAACTATGACTCATAGCTATCCTATGCACAATAGGTCTGAACCCTGCACTATCCTAACCCAATCTCATTATCTCTGTCACATCTACCCCGATTTCCCCTTATTGTGTCAATCCATCTCATCTAGAGTCTTGCTCTCCTGCACTGTCCCTTGACCCTTCTAAGCATGATATCCTTCTCCAAAGACTTGACCATCCTGGCTACATGCCCAAAGATGTGAGGTGGAATGACAAAATACTTCCTCCAAGAAGCAGGTTGGTTTCACCCTCTCTAGGACAGACCTATTGTCTTGGCAGTCCATAGTATGTTGAAGACTCCTCTCCAGCAACACAACTCAAAGACATCAATTTTTTTCTTCTGTCATCCTTAGTCATTGTGCAACTCTTTGATACATAACAAATAATTGCAAAGTCTGGCTTGAATAAGGCACACTTTAATCTCTAGAATAACATCCTTGACCTTCAGCACTCTGGAGAGGTCCCTGACAGCAGATTTTCCTAATACAATTTGTCTTTTTATTTCCTGATGTTTGGTGCCAAGAGTATTGATTTTGGAACTGAGCAAGCTGAAATTGCTAACAATCTCAATCTCTTCATCTATCATGATGTTGCTAATGGGCCCAGTGGTGAGAATCTTTGTTTTCTTGATATTGAGCTCATCCATATTACAAACTATATTATTTGATGCTCAGAAGCAAATGCTTCAGGCCCTCCTCAATTTCAGCAAGTAAGGTTGTGTAATCTCCATAACACATGTTGTTGATTAATTTCCTCCAATTCTGATGCCGCATTCCTCCTCACAAAATCCACCTTCTCGAATGATCTGCATACAGATTGGAAAGGTGTGGAAACAGGACACATCCCTCACATGCTCTTTTCTGCTTTTGAACCATGCAGTGTTTTCTTGCTCTGGTCTGACAATTGCCTCCTGGTCCAAGTATAGATTTCGCATGAGCATAATCAGGTGTTCTGGTATTTCCAGTCTTCTCAAGGTTAGCTACAATTTGTTGTTATAGATGCAGTCAAATGTCTTTACATATTCAATGAAACACAAATAGGCATTTCTCTGGTACTCTCTGCTTTCAGCCAAAATCTATTGGCAATGATGTCCCTAATGCCACGAACTCTTCTAAACCCAGCTTGTATTTCTGATAGTTCTCTGTCAATGCACTGTTCCAGTCACTTTTGGATAATCTTCAGCAGCATTTTACTTACATGTAATATTAGTTATTGATTAATTTCACACCCTGTTGGATAACTTTGTTTGGGAATTGGAATAAATCTGAATCTCATCTGGTCAGTTGGCCAGGTGGTTGTCCTTCAGATTTCTTGGCATATCATGATGAGCACCACCAGGTCTGCATCAGTTTGTTGAAATGCGTCAATTGATGTCCATCAATTCTTGGGGCCTTGTTTTTTGCCAATTCCTTCAGAGCATCTTGAATTTCTTCCTTCATCATTGCCTCTTGAAGATAAATTGTTTCATGAAATACTTCTGTGTTGGCCAGTCTTTTCTGGTATACAGTGGCCCTGTGTACTCTTTCCATATTTTTTGATACTTCTTGGATAATTCAATATTCTGTCCAAAGCATTCTTAACTGTTGTAACCCGAGGCTTGAATTTGTTCTTCGGTTCATTCAGCTTAAGAAATGCTAAGGAAAAAAAAAAGAAATGCTAAGTAAGTTTCATCCTTTTGATTCTCTGACTCCAGTTCTTTGCACATGCCATTGTGTTTTTTTGTTTTGTTTTGTTTTCACATGTCATTGTAATAGTTTGCTTTCTCTTCTGGTGCTGTCCTTTGAAATCTTCTCTTCTCTCTTTAACCTCTTGATTTCTTCTTTTAGCTTTGGTTTTTCGGCACCAGAGTGCAATTTTCAGTGTTTCTTCCAACACATTAATAGTGGTTGTTTCTTTTTTGTCTTTGTACTGACACTTTGCATTCTTTTATTTTATACTGATTTATTTACCATCTTATTCCAGTAGCAGTGGCAAAATTTGTGTCCTGTTTCTACACCTTTTTATTCATCTGCAGATCATTTGAGATGCTGGATTTTGTAAGGAGGACTGTGGCATCAGAATTGGAGGAAACTCATCAACAATATGTGTTATGCAGATTACACAACCTTACTTGCTGAAATTAAGGAGCACCTGAAGGCATTTGCTTCTGAGCATCAAAGAATATAGTTTGTAATACGGATTGAAGCTCAATATCAAGAAAACATTTTCTCATCACTGGGCCCATTGCCAGCATCATGATAGAAGAAGGGTCAGTAGTCAGAAAACAGGGATTTGGTGACAGAAATGAGACTGGAGATATGATAGAATTTTATACAGTCAATGACTTATTCATTGTAAATCCCTTTTCTAAGAAACATAAACACAGACTATACACCTGGATTTCCTTTCATGGTATGCACAGGAATCAGATTGACTATGTCTGTGGAAAGAATCACTGGAGAAACTCATTATCAGCTGTGAAAATGAAGGCAGATGCTCATTCTAGAAGAGGTCGTCAACTACTCATATGCAAGTTCAAATTGAAGCTAAAGAATATGAAATAAAATATGCATAACCCAAAATTTTACCTTGAGTCTATTCCACCTGAATTCAGAAACCACTCTAGGAAAAGATTTGCAGCCTTGAGCACTAATGAGCTTGATCCCATTTTATGATTTTGTGTCCTGTCTCTACTTTGTGCTTTACTCCCAAGTTTCTGATCCACCTTGAGTTGATTTTTGTGTATGATGTGAGATGTGGATCCTGTTTCAGCTTTCTGCAGATAGCAGTCTGGTTTTGCCAGCACCATTTGTTGAAGAGGTTGTCATTTCCCCATTTGATAGGCTTTATTTCCTTGTTGATTATCAGTTGACCATAGATCTGGGTTTTCAATCCTGTTCCACTGGTTTGTGTGCCTGTCATTCTACCAGTACCATGCTGTTTTGGTTATTACCACTGTGTTTTAGGTGTTGAGGTCAGCGAGTGCTATGCCCCCACTTCATTTTTGTTTCTCTGAAGTGTTTTTCTTATTTGGGTCTCTTTCCTTTCCAAATAAACTTGAAAATTTCTATCTCCTTGAAAAATGAACTTGGTATCTGTATTGAGACTGCATTGAACATGTAGATTGCTTTTGGTAGACTTGTAATTTTTACAATATTGAGTCTTCTTATCCATGAACAGGACACATTTTCCCATTTCTTTATGTCTTTTATTGTATTTTGCAGTATGTATTTTATTATATATTGCAGAAATGTTCTGTAGACCCTTTGCATCCTTCATGGATATTCTTGATATCCTCCCACAGCTCACCTGGCCTTTGCTCATTAGTGCTCAAGGCCTCAAATCTTTTCCTGAGGTGGTTTCTGAATTCAGGTGGAATAGACTCAATGCCAAATTTTGGGTTATGCATATTTTATTTCCTATTCTTTAGCTTCACTTTGAGCTTTCATATGAGGAGTTGATGGCCTGTTCTGGAATCAGCAGCTGGCTTTGTTTTCACAGCTGATATTGAGTTTCTCCAGTGATTCTTTTCACAGGTATAGTCAATCTGATTCCTGTGAATACCATGAGAGGGAATCCAGGGGTATAGTCTGCGTTTAAGTTTCTTATAAAAAGTATTTGCAATGAAGAAATCATTGACTGTATAAAATTCTTTCATTTTCTCTCCAGCCTCATTTCTGTCACCAAACCCCTGTTTTCTGACTACTGATCCATCTTTTCCATTCCCAACTTCTGCATTTCTGTCATCTGTTATTATTAGCGCATCCAGTTTGCATGTTCGATCAATTTCTAACTGCTAAAGTTGGTAGAAATTGTCTATTTCTTCCTCATTTGCTCTCATTTTTGGTATATATATTTGAATGAGGGTGGTATTTTCTGGTGTTTCTTGTGTGTGTATGGATATAATCCTATCACTCACAACATCATACTTCAAGATGGATCTGATGAACCACGTGCCTTTGCTATTGCAGCACAGGTCTTTACCACTAGGCTATCAGAGCTCCCTATGTGTATATATGTGTGTATAATCCTCCAGGTTCTCCATGGGAGAAAGACGGACAATCTCTTCTCATGACAATTACTGTCTCTCAAAACTTGCTGGAGTGTCAGCTATGGGTTGGTTCCAACTTGACAACATCCAACAACAAATATCTATGTACTTGTGTGTGTATGTATGTATCTGTGTGTTTATTTAGTCATTTAATTTGATTGGTTGGTTGGTTGGTTGGTTCATGGTAAGTAGTTGTGCTGCTAGCCCAAAGGAAATGGTTAGAATCCACTAGCTTCTTCATCGGAGAAAGTTGGGCAACCTCTTTCCATTCAATTTACAGCCTCTGAAAACTCTCACTGTAGGGTCAGCTGTAAGTTGGTTCCGAACTCGGCCTCAGTGGTACAGAACAACTAGTATCATACATATTTATGTAGACATACATATATACATGTGCACATGTGTTGTATTTTATAATGTCTGTGTGACTACATTTGTCAGTTTTGTGCTTATAGCTTTCAGTTACAATCTGTTCTAGTTCTGTTTGTTTGTTGTTGTTGTTGTTATGTGCTGTTGAGTCGTTTGCGACTCATAGCGACCCTATGTACAACAGCCCTAAACCGTGCTCTATCCTGTGCCAATCTCATTGCCTCTGACACACCCATCCCGAGTACCCCAGTCACTGAATCATTTATTCTTCTACCTTCTCATATCTGTTATTGATCCCTTCCAGTCAATAGCTCATTTTGACAATTGCACTTTTAAATACTAGTATTTCTACTTAATTCTTTTCTTAATAATATCTATCTCACTATTTATTTATATTCTTTATTAGATAAGATATTGTTGCCATAAATTTTAACTATTTATTGTGGTTTCCTTTAATTCTTTGAATATATTTCTAACAACTTACTTAAATTTTTGCGCTAAAATCTAAAATATGGGCTCATGGGGGACATATTCTTTGGCTGGTGCTTTCATGAGTATGTTGTTGTTGTTGTCAAGTTGCTGTCAAGTGCTGTCAAGTTGCCTGCAACTCATGATGACCTTATGTACAATAGTCCTAAACTCTCCTCTATCCTGTGCAATTCCTGTTGTCTCTGACACATCTACTCCCATTACCCCAGTCACTGAATCATTCCATCTCACCGAAGGTCTTCCTCTCTTGTGCTGTCCCTCCACTCTCCCAAGCATGATCCCTCTCTAAGGACTGGTCCCTCTTTCCAACATGTCCAACTTATTTCAGATGAAGCTTCAGAATCCTTGCCTCCAAGGAGCAGCCTGGTTTAACCCTTTCCAGGTAAACCTGTTCATGCTCTTAACACATGCATAGCTTGTTTGTTCTCTTGTCCATGTGTATAGATCATGTTTTCCTCTTTCTTTGTATATCTTATAATTTTTACTTGCATATTAAATATTTTTTTATGTTGTTGTTGTTGTTATGTGCCATCGATTCACTTGCAACTCATAGCGACCCTATGTACAACAGCCCTAAACTCCATTCTAACTTGTGCCAATCTCACTGTCTCCAACACACTCATCACGATTACCCCAGTCACCGAATCAATCTACCTCATAGAGGGCCTTCCCCTCCTGCGTCTGCCCTCCACCCTCCCAAGCATGATGTCCTTCTCCAAGGACCAGTCTCTCCTTACAACATGACCAAAGTATGTAAGACAAAGCCTCAGAATCCTTGACTCCAAGGAGCAGTCCAGTTTAACCCTCTTAAGGATGAATCTGTTTGTTTTCTTGGCAGTCCATGGTACCCTCAATACTCTTCTCCAACACCAAAGCTCACAGGCATCAATTCTCCTTCTATCCTCCCTAGTCATTGTCCAACTCACGTATGCATAACAAGTGACTGAAAAGACCATGGCCTGTATCAGACGCCCCTTAGTCTTCAGAGAGACACCGTTGCTCTTCAGTACTTTAGAGAAGTCCCTAACAGCAGACTTTCCCATTGCAATACGTCTTTTACTTTTCTGGCTGCTGGTGCCAAGAGTGTTGATTGTGGAGCCAAGCAGACTAAAGCTATGAACAATCTTAATCTCTTCACCATCCATCCTGATGCTGCCAATTGGTCCAGTGTTGAAAATCTTTGTGTTCTTGACATTGCAGTCCTTGACCCTCTGCAGCATGCATTTCAGGTCCTCCTCAGTTTCAGTAAGCAGGGTTGTGTCATCTACGTAACGCAGATTGTTGATAGATCTTCCACCAATCCTGATAATGCATTTCTCCTCATAGAGCCCAGCCTCCCGGATGATCTGTTCTGCATACAGGCTGAAAAGGTATGGAGACAGGACACATCCCTGGCGTATGCCTTTCCCAATTTTGAACCAGGCAGTGTTTCCTTGCTCTGTTGTGATGACTGCCTCATGGTATGACATAACAAATTATTAGATCTTAACTCCTCCTCAAGTATTTTGTTTTTAACTGTTGATGGTGTTCTTGCTTTTTTGTAAATAATTTTCCAGCATTAATTCTGTAGATTCTTTATTCCCTTCAGTGTTTGTCCACTCAGTAGTCTGCTAGGTTGTTAAAAAGTTATTGCTTTGATTTTCAAACAAAATTTCTAGCCTTAACACTTGAGTCAGTACAATTTAAAATCCAATCAATGATAAAGCTACCTTAAATCTTTGTCTTTACATTTTCCATTTTTACTAGAGAAATATGTATAATGAGGTACACCTTTAAGGTTTAAACAATTTATAAGATAGTCTTGTTGTTGTTGTTGTTTTGTGCTGTCAAGTTGCCTGTGACCCATAGTGACCCTATGTATAACAGCCCTAAACCCTGGTCTATCCTGTGCCTATCTTTTTGTCTCTGACACACCTATCTGCATTACCCCAGTCACTGAATCAATCCATCTCATCGAGGGGCTTCCTGTCTTGTGCTGTCCCTTCACACTCCCAAGCATGATGTCCCTCTCCAAGGACTGATCTCGCCTTGCAACACGCCCAAAGTATGGCAGACAGAGCTTCAGAATCCTTGACTCCAAGGAGAAGCCTGACTTCACTTTCTCCAGGATGAACTTGTTTGTTCTCCTAGCAGTTGATGGTATATTTAATACACTTCTCCCACACCACAGCTCAAAGTCATCAATTTGCTTTCTATCATCTCTAGTCAATGTCCAGCTTTCTGATGCTTTTTTCCCCCTGCTTGTATGTGCCTTCAAGGTCAGCCAACCATGAATGCCTAGAGACTTCTTTTGACAGTCTTTCCTTCACAAGTACATAGCATATGCACACTATCTTTTAAATCCTCATGAATATATGAGAACTTTTCATAGTTCTTTTTTTATATCTAGTCTTCCAATTTTCTGTTTAAATTCCCAGCCAGTCTCTTGTTTGGTCAACTGAAACCAAGGCCTGAGGTAGCTGAGATGTTATCACAGTTTACTGTTGTTTAAGTTATACTTTGTGGGTAGGGCTTACTCCAACCTTTGATCTGAACTATGAGTCAAATAAATAGAATTGGGTGACTAAGTGCTCAACTGCTAACTAAAAGGTAAATAGGTCCAACTCACCACCCTCTATAAGGGAGAAAGAAATGTCAATCTAGCCCCCAGAAATTTACAGCCCTGAAAATCTTGTAAGAGCAGTTAATTTCAGTCACTGTGAGTTGGAATGTATTAAATGTTAATGGGCTTAGAGATATTTTGTTTGCTTATAAGTCAAATCAAATAGGACATTTCTTTGAAAACAGAGACTATCCAAGTTGCTGAAAGTTTTTTTAAACTAGTCACAATGTTGTAGAATTATGCTTTTTCTGTGATTCGGCAAGTAGTAAGACCTCTGCATTTTCTACAAGCTGTCAGCTTCTACAACTTATACCCCAGCGTTGGAAAGAGAAATGTAAAACTTATAATTTCATATCTAATAAATAATAGTTTTTCTTGTGTGGATTATTTCTAGTCCTGTGGTTTGGTTGATTGTCAGAATTTGAAAATGCTTGATTTTTGTTCTTTTTGTCTGTATTGTCAATGTTTTAATGGAAAAGCAAGTTCAACAACATTTTTACTCTATATTTCCAAAATATAATCTCCCCACTTGTCTTTATTTTTAATGTTGAATCTCTAATCAGATTCTGATCTTAGTGTCAGACCACAATTCAGTACTGAAAAAGTTTTGACCAGAACTGACTAAATAGACTAATCTTCCTTTGCAATGGTTTTCAATTTCTCCAGATCCATTCTGCTATTGCTTCAAGGTCTATAACTAGAATCAGACTCTAGCATATACCAGAAAAACAAGTATAAAACTAATATTCATAAAAGACACACAGTGAGTTCTAGGTTGAATTTCTTAGTTGACTAAATGCAAGAGATTAGCAAGACAAGGATTATGTGTCAGAGGAAAGCTTCTAAACCAATTCACAAAGTTGAATACAGCTCCTTGGCTTTAATCAAAGTAGAGTTACCTTTTATAAATAATAATTAACATTTGGATAAAACTTCTTGACTACTCTAAACTATTAAAATCTTTTTGACAATTGTATGCAATAACAGAGGCTAGAGAATTGTGTGTGCACAGAAAAGTCTATTATTAAGAGAAGTTTACATGTTAGTTTGACTTGAGTGTTTCCTAATGGCACAAGTTCCATGTATAGACATGTATAGATGACTCCAAACACCCATCATAGCACCTACTTTTAGAGTATTATTATCACTTTCTCAACCCAAACCTATGACTTCATAAATTATGTTGGGTGTTTTTTAGTTGCCATCGAGTCAATTCTAATGCATGTAACCCAAGTGGGATGAGTAGAACTGCTCTAGAGAGTGTTCAAGGGTGTTACCAGAGTCAAATTGCCAGACCTGTTGTTCCAGGTGAGTTTCCAACTTTTTGTCAAATGGTCAAGCAATTCAATGTGATACCTGGACACTCTATGGCTTCAAGAGTATTCTTACAATAAAATTAGGGAAAAGGTAAACCTGGGTTCAGACTTATAGATGTTTCATTACCATGTTCCATGAGAAAGCCAATGTGAACTTCCATTGCATTATAGCCCTATTCAGACATGGTCTGAAAGAAAGTGGGAACAAGAAATTAATTCAGTGAGCAGAAATTCAGGGGATTTTTCAGAGACATTTTGAGAAATATAAATTGCCATGCAATTTGAGAGAATCAGTTAATGACATGCCAGCTTGTTAGATTTCATGAAAGATCAAGATTGATAACATATTTTAGAGAAAAAGTATGAGCTCAATTTCTTAAAATCATCAGTGATTGCACATGCATGAATACTCATCAACAGGCCCCTGTTGCAGAAGTAACTTTCAATAACCATGTAGACAAGCTGACTCCATCTTACGGATAAAAGTAAGCCTCTTTTCAAATCCTGCTCTTCCTCAGTGAACTCATGATCCATGTGCCAGCCTAGACTCTGCTATAATTTTATGTTGTCACACTATTCCCTAAAGGGACCTTACATTCACTTGAGTTCAGACTGATAATATTTTAACCCTTCTATGGTAAAGGTATTAATCTTTTTTTGGAATATTCACCTTCTTGGCTCTGTACCATGTATGAGCCTACCAAAAGAAGTCCTACTTAATGTCCAATTTAACATTTTTTTTTTTACCAAAACACATGTTTCACAGCAAAATAAATGTGACAAAAGGCTTACATTCAAAGATTTTGTTTATCTTACTGCGTGCCCATTGCTGGCCTTACAAAATGTTAAATTAAAATTTTGGGAACTCAGTTAAGGTATCACAGGAGAAAGAATTCTTAATGATATTTGGGTGCTAGAACCAGCAGTAAATAGATGGTATTGTTTATCTCACAACTACAATAACTAATTCTCGGAATACAGAAGTTTAAGTGGGCATATTTTCATATGACATTATTAACCAAGGCATATTTCCCTCTCTCTTTTTCATTTTATATGATGAGGGTTGTTACAATTAACTTAATAATTTAGTCTTTAGGTTACAGAATATCAGGACAAATTGTGACTAAACTAGGAAAGGAATTAGTATTATTCAGAGATTGATAAAGAAACAATGGAGCTTCTTGTTCCATTTGGGGGAAAGTATGACAGCATCTTCTTTGATCTGATATAATGGAAACATGTTAGACAAAATTATAATGATGCTGTTATAAATGTTGTTTGGAAGTTTAAATATGAATAAAAGAATCTTGATAGAAGTTACAACAGAAATAGGAGTGAGAGCTACTGGGAGCTCAGTGATAATATATTCTCCCTTTTCCTTCTTTCACTTTTGCGGTATTAAGTTTTTCTTGGAGCTTGTGACTCCCTGTTGACAGGACTTTCCCACTGTGTCTCTTCAAGTTCTTCTAAGACTGTGTAATCATTTTCAATGTTAATTTCTTTGTTCTAAAAAGTGAAAGGGGTATTCTATTTTTTTTTTTTTCGAACTGGTCACTGACCAGTAAGTCATCCATTAATGTTATTTGAAATGGAAAAGTAAATCAAACACTGACTAAAAACAAATACCTTGTAATTTTGGAATGTGTTTTTTCAAGGGGCATCTGCTCTACTGGCCACCATTCATACCTCTTAAGATTCCGAAATGCAAACCAAGACTTTTGTTTTGTTCCTTTTCCAGATCTTTGAAGTCTCTGCCATCAGAATAACTTGCCACCTGGTTTTCTTTCTTGTTGTCTACTATTGAACTCCCCTGCATTCATTGATTAATTGTAACTGGCTCAGCCATCAAAAAATTGTGAGGATGGCATAGGATAGGACAGAGTTCAGAACTGTTTTGTATAAGATTGCTGTGAGTCTTACTTGACTCCGTGCTACCTGACAGTAACACTCACTCTAATCACATTACTTTTTTGGTCCTTAGTGATCCTAAAGTTGATCTACCCATGAATTTGGCTTTCTATTTTGTTCCCGTCTGAAAGTGAACATATTTTTTTTTATTTTGGGTTTTTAAAAAGCTCACATTATCCACCAGTTCCCATTATTCTCTTGGCTTTGTAATTCACAATTCAATTTCAGGAGTCCAATTTTCTGACCACTCAACTCATTCATCTCTAGAGTCAGAATTATTACATAACAGATTTTTTTCCCCCAGAGGCTATAAATCTAATTTAAATTGACTTTCTTTTTTTTGGCATATATCAACAGTAATTAATTATATGGGATCGACTGTATGATTGTACAATATGCATGACTGTATGAGAGACAGCGTAAAGGAGGGATTGAGTGGAACACAATGTATATGAATGAAACTCAATGTAAAGGGATTAATATATTAAAACTAGAGGGACACGCTGCTGGGCAGAACCAGGAGCCTGGAAGCTGCATGGGCAGAAGTTGGGGCCAGACAATAGAGAAGCAACTCGAGGCAAAAGCTTCTGACACACCCACAGGTAAAAGAGCCCCAAGGCGGAGCCAAAATCGGTCGGGCCCTCAGGCCAAGAAGAAAAATGCAATCTATACAGGAGTTCTACAGGACACATAACCTTCCCTTTGGAGACAGTACAACTAAACTTAAGAGACACTGTTCACAGCATAAAAAATAGTCAGCAGTTGTGTTTGGAATCACAGAAGTCAAGATACAAGCTGTCAGATCATGGGTTGGACAATGGAAGATAAATTCTGAAGGGATCTGGTAGAAGTGAAGGGGTATCCTGGTGGAGGGTGGAGATGGGAAATAAGTGGGCCAAGGCACTGCGCTAAGGGCAGGGACAACACTGTAACTAATGGTTAACTCCACAATGAGGGATTTATCTTTCACTGCTCCACAAATTGCTTGTCTG
>NW_006399806.1:9315651-9323774 GCF_000299155.1 Elephantulus edwardii | reverse complement strand
ACAGGATAGAGCAGGGTTTAGGGCTGTTATATGTAGGGTCGCTATGAGTCGCAAATGACTCGATGGCACATAACAGCAATAACAATAACAAAAAATATAATAAAACATTCCAAAGCAGGAACCTGACATTCTTGCTGGTTAGCATTTTAAAAAGGTCTTTGAATGCAGATTTATCCAATACAATCTTTTTCTTTCATGACTGATGCTTCTATGCGTGTTGACTGTGGATCCAAGTAAAATTAAATTATTGATTGACAACCTCATTGAAACATAATAGTTATTGTCATACAGAAAATAATAGTTAAAAGTTTCAAACGTATTACTATGAATGCAAAGTCTGTCCTCTTCTGTGTATGCTAAAAAGCAAGCAATCACCTATACATAACCAACATCAGAAGTACAGTGCAGTATGCCTGGAGATGACAAGTTTCAGCTCTCGAACACACGCCTGCTCATGAGTTATAAAAACAACCAAACCCTGAGAACAGAAAGGGTGATGGTAAGACAATATGATGAAAATGCCACTAAAAAGTGCATGTGAAAATTACAGAAATGACAAATGTTTTGTTAGATATATTTACCACAGTGAAAACAATATTGAACTAGGTAGGTCTCATAGAAGACATAACTACTAACAAAGAGAATAATGTGGATTTAAACATGAATATTATAACTGAGAGTAAGTATTAAATTGCATGAGAAAGGGTCATCAAATTCCAAGAGAAAAAAAATGTGGGGAATCTGTTTTGAGGATCTTTCTCAGTTAAGGATTAAATAGTGACAGAGGGCAAAAATTTGGCTCCAAAATTATGGCCACAGAGTAAATAATTAAATGCTTTGAAAAATATTTAGAAAATAGATTTTATTAAAAATTAAAGGAAAATGAGAAGTTATAGGTGTTTTTAAAATTAGTGGAGACAAATTCTCAAAATAATACAAAATAAAATGTCACAGTTAGGTAAGCATTTCATCATTTTGACAACAAAGATCACTTGTATTCTTTAGTGTTAAATTGTAATTTTTGCTGTACAAAGTTCCAACTTTGTATAATAGTGTTTAATCTCTGGTAAGTAATGGAAATAACAAGCACTTCTCAGTAAATTTTTATTGTCTCTTCTGAATCTGCTCTACTTTGCCAAATTTTAAACTCACAATACGCTAATGTACTCTATTGATCCATTCTACAATTTATTGAAACTCTTCCTACACATTGAAAAAATAGAATAAAATCAGAGCTATAGCTAATAATTTTAAATATTACAAACTAGAAAGAAAGAATTTGGCTATTTTTATTAGTTCAGGCAAAAAGATGTATTTGTTTCTAATAAAAACCCAGCAAGAACAGATGTGAAAATTTGATTTTGGTGTTGTTATTAGGTACCATTGAGTCAGCTATGATACAGGAAAACCAGAACTGAGCCTTGACTTTTCCTACACCATTGTCAAGATCTCTGACATGCTCAAACCTATTATTACAGGCACTTTGTCACTTCTTCTTGTTGAGGGCCTTCATTTCTTTATCTGAACCTCCACCCTTCCTGGCATGATGTCCTTTTCCAATGAATGGCCCCTTCTGCAGTATGTCCACAGTTTTTTTGTGAGACAAAGTTTTACCATCCTTGCCTTATAAAAAATTAGAACAGAGAAAAAGAAAATCACAGGATACTCTGTATAAAAACAAGGATGATTCATTTTCTGAATGACAGTTGCTTCTTCATACTGGCACGTGTGGTGTGCTCTCATTACATTAGAAATAATGCTGGGGCGCCTTTCTGTGATGAATAAATTACTCTATGTTCTTTCTTAGCTTCTTTGGAGAGTCAGCAGTGTGTAAAAGCCCACTAGACCTTTGCTTTCATAGAACTTACACTCTACTAGATGTAAGCAGACAGGAAGAAAAGACATGGTTCCCTGAGTGGCACAGATAATTTGCTCCACAGGAGAGGCATCCACTTCATAAACAGCATGCCTTTGGAAACTCTATGAACTTTCGATAGTTATCGAAAGGCTTCAGGTCTTTTGTTCACAGGGTCACTATGAGTCATGCACAACAACAGCAACTAAGCTACAGGTTTGTAGTTCTCACCTACACTACGAAAGAAAAGCCTAATGATCTACTTTTGTACAATTACACATATAGAACCCCATGAAGCAGTTCTACCCTAAAATATATGGAGTCTCCATCCACTCATCAAGTTTGTTATTGTTTGTTTGTTTGAGTTCTTACATAAGCTGTGCTAAAGAGATACTGATAAGGAATATCTAACACTTATTATGCTACATAAATTGGTTCAATTTCTTTTCCTTTTCAAAGATAACTGGATGAATAAATGTTTTGATGGTGGGATGACGTCCAAGAAAGCATATGGCTTTATGTATGAATCTTACCTTTTGACAGTGACACCACCAGGTGGAAAACAGTCAGAAGGGTAAGTGAAGAGGTTCCCAAGGGGAATTTGTGATGGCTATAATTTCCCTGTGTTGGCCTTTTCTACAGTATTCTTACATTCTCCTGCTATAACTATTGACTAGGTTATCATGACATTGACTTGTGAACAGACTTTTGTCAGAGCTGATTGACTAATCTGACTTGTTACTTCAACGTTACAATGAGTGGCACTTGTAAAACCTATTTCGGCTATAAAATGACACCTGGCCTCCTATGATCCACTTCTTCTCAGATACATTAATAGACACTTGGGCTTGGGGCAAGTCTAAGAATTTGTCTTGCTTATTTAAGCCAGACACCATTTAAATACAATAAAAGAAACATGAATAGCTTACATAATCAAAATGTCAAAGAAATGTTTTCTTTTCAAATTTGCTCTCTAATGTTTGATTTAGTCATGAATAGATTGTCAAGATTTTTTTTTTACCACAATTCAGGTTAAGATGTATAAATGAAAGTGAATAAAAAAGCCAGTATGACCCAAAGTATCGTATTGTACACTACAGAGATCAAAAGCTTCTTATGCAAAGAACACCTTTGTTATTTGGAGAAAAAAGAAGAGTGATAGTTTGTCTTTTTTCACTGATTTGTTTGAAGCACATAGACCAGTTGACAATGTTACAACTTTTATGTTTAAATCTACTACTGAGAAAACAAAGGAAATGTGTTGATCCACAATTTTCATATTGACTTAAAATTTAGATTAAATATTTATCAAGTTATCTCTCACCAGTAGAAGCCTATTGTTAGGTTATAGAATCATAGATATAACCTTTTATAATTTACTGGTATTAAAAACAATGATAATTTAATTTTCTAATTTTGGGGGACAAAAATAAGAAACTTTAAAATGCTTAATAAATAAGGACAAATATTTTTCATGTGTATTTTTATACATACATATATCTTTTTTCCCCATGTAACATATTGTCATGAATTGAATCATGCCCCCCTCAAATACATGTATGCCATGATATGATGTGGAAGCTGTGTAATGATCCCTAAGATATGATAAAGAAACAGTTGTCAGAGTGCTAAAGGTGGGATGCAACAGCCTTAATCCCATCACAGACCTGAGATCCCATGAAAGGAGAATTTTCACGGGGTGTGGCCCACGTCACATTTTGTGTTTGAAGACATTGGCCAAAGAGAAACTCTGAACAAGAAAGAAACCCCAGGAGTGGATGCATTTGTTGGAATGCAGACTCTGTGTTGGGAAACTTCTTGTCATAGAGCAAAGCCAAGACACATAGATATCTCTGAGGAACATGAGGTATACAGAGGATAAAGGAACAAGGACCTTCCTCTAGAACCAACACAGAGAAAGGGCCTTCACATAGAACTAACTGGCACTCTAAATTTGGACTACTAGCTTCCTTAACTGTAAGAAAAGAAATTTCTATTTTTTTAAAGCTGTCCACTTGAGGTATCTGTTATAGCAGCACTAGGTAATTAAGACATATGGATAAAATATTTTTATCTAAATAAGAATATAACAGGCATGTTGTTTTAGTTATGAAGTCATTCATAATTCTAACAATTACATACACATATGTGCACATACACATACTCCTATGTATAAGACAAGCACAGTATCTAACTTAGGAAACAAGCATTATAAAAATGTTCTAAGTCTCCTTCGTGTCCTCCATCCCAAACTGTGTTCTATTATTACCTTCAAGGGTAATCACCATTTCTAATTCTGTTTATTTAGGCACTTGATTTTTGTTATAATCTTAGTATACATGTTTGTATACTTATTGTTGTTGTTGTCTTTAGGTACTATCTAGTCAATTTCAACTTAGATGATTACATATATGAAGAGTAAAACTGCTCTATACCACTTTCTTCTGCAAGCAAATTGTCAGGCATGTATTCTGAAGATCTTCTGTATTGGTTGGAACTGCTAATCTTTCAGTAAGTCATGGTCTTATTACTATTTGTACCATCCAGAGAAATCTGAATTTTATTGTTGTTGTCATGTGCTGTCAAGTCACCTGCAACTCATAGCAGCCATGTGTACAGCAGCCTTAAACCCTACTCTATCCTGTGCCAATCTCACTGTCTCTAACACACCTATCTCCATTACCCCAGTCACTGAGTCAATCCATCTCATTGAGAGTCTTCATCTCCTGTGCTGTTCTTCAACCCTCCCAAGTAGGGACGTCTCTCTTCAAGAAGTGGTCCTGCCTTGCCACATGTCCAAAGTATGTTAAACAAAGCTTCAGAATTCTTGCCTCCAGGGAGCAGCTTACTTTCACCCTCTCTAGGACAACCTTAGCAGTCCATGGTATATTCAATACTCTTCTCTGACATCACAACTCAAAGGCATTAATTGTCTTTCTATCATCCCTTGTCATTGTCCAGTTCTCTGATGCAAAGACCATGGCCTATATCAGGCACACCTTAGTTTCCAAACTGACATCGTTGCTCTTCAGTACTTTGGACAAGTCTCTGACAGGAGACTTTCCCAATGTAATATGTCTTTTAATTTCCTGACTGCTGGTTCTGAGAGTGTTGATTGTGAAATCAAGAAAACTAAAGCTTTTAACAATCTCAATCATTTTACCATCTATCATGATGCTGTCAGTAGGACCAATGGTGAGAATCTTTGCGTACTTGATATTGAGCTTCAATCCATATCGAAGACTGCAGTCCTTGACCTTCTGGAGCAAGCGCTTCAGGTTGTTGTCAGTTTCAGCAAGCAGGATTGTGTCATCTGCATACCACAGATTATTGATGAGTCTTCCTTCAATCCTGATGCCACATTTCTCCTCAGAGAGCCCAGCCTCCCAGCTAATCTGTTCTTCATATAAATTGAAAAGGTATGGAGTTAGGACACATCTCTGGCGTATACCCTTCCCAATTTTGAACCATGCAGTGTTACCTTACTCTGTTCTGACAACTGTCTCCTAGTCCAAATATATGTTTCACATAAACACAATCAAGTGTTCTGGGATTTCGATTCTTCTTAGAGTTAGCCGCAATTTATTGTGGTCCGTACAGTAAAATGCCTTTGCATAGTCATTGAGACACAGATAGACATTCCTCTGGTACTACCTGCTTCTAGCAAAGATCATACCAATTATTATAAAGAAGAATGTGGTGTCAGGATCAGAGGAAAGCTCATCCGTAATCTTTGTTATGCTTATGACATAAGCTTGCTTGCTGAAAGTGAGAAAAGGACACAAAAGGCTTGCTGCAGAATTTCAAAGACTAAAACCTTTAATACGGATTGCATCTCAATCTCAAGAAAACAAAAATCCTTATTCCTAGGCCATTATGTAACATAATGATTGATGATGAATGGAGAAAAGGAAAATGGTAAATAATTTCATCTTACTTGGATCCACAATCAACACCTTTGATACTAACAGGCAACACAAATTAAAAAAAAAAAAAAGTTGCATTGAGAAAAATCTGTGTCAAGGACTGCTCCAAAGTGCTGAAGAGCGACAATATCAGTTTAAAGACCAAGGTGTACCTGATCCAAATCAAGGTCTTGTCATTTGCTTCATACGCGTCTGAAAGTTGACCGATGAATAAAAAGGGTGACAGAAGAAGAATCTATGCCTTTGATTTGTGGTGTTGGAGAAGAGTACTAAATGTCCTACCGACTGCCAAAATAACAAATATATCTTGAAGGAAGTGCAACCAGAATATTCCTTAGAGGCAAGAATGGTGAAACTTGGTCTCACATTTTTAGAGCATGTTATAAAGAGGGGCTTTTAAAAAAAAAAAGAGCATCATACTTAGAAAGATGAAGGATCAACAAAGGAGGGGAAGACCTTCAATGAAACGTGTTGACAAAGATTATAACAATGGGCTTAAAAGTATCAGAGTTGATGAGCACAGGATAAATCAGGTTTGGGATCCATTGTTTATAGGGTCACTATGAGACATAATTGACTAATAACAACAACAATATTTCCTTTTACTTATTCGTTTTATTCACTTTGAATAATATTTAGTATTAATACCCATTTGTTTATAGTCAACTGATTTTTTACAAGTGTGCTAAGACCATTCAATGGAGAAGGAAGAATCTTTTCAATAAATATTTACCTACTGCCACTGAGTGGATTCTGACTCACCATAAATGATATGAATAAAATTGGGTTTTCACTAGCAGAAAATGAATCAAGACCTATGCTTTATACCCTACATGAAATCCAGTTCAAAATGCATAAAGAACAAAAACGAAAACTAACAATGCATAATTCTTAGACGAAAATACAGGAATGTGGATGTCAAGCCTCATTTTTGATGGATTTGCACAAACCGCAAAGGATAAGATGGAGAAATAAGATCTCAGAAAAATTCAATACATTTCTGGTTGTAAGTTTTTCTTTATGCTTGGAAGTTTGTTCATGCTATATGTTAGGGATTCTAGAGTTATTCTTGTCATGAAGCAGAGAAAGAATATGGAAGGAATGTATAGTCCCTATAGCAAAAAGAATTGGCTGACATGGAAATATTTCAGGAAGTACCATATGGTCAAGGGACAATGGTAATGAAGGAAGAAGTTCAAGCTGCAGTTGAAACCTGGCAAGAACTAAGGCCCCAGGAATAAGTGGAATACCAACTGGCATACCTAAAATGACAGATGCAGCCCTGGACATACTAACCACTAGTATATGCCAGGGAATTTGGAGGACAGTTACCAGACCAACTGATTGGAAGAGATACATGTTTGTTCCCTTTGCCAAGAAAGATGATCCAACAGGACACGATAATTATAAAACAATATCATTAATATGAGATGCAATAAAAATACTACTGAAGATCAGTCACAAATGGCTAGAACAGTACATAGACAGGAAACTGCCAGAAGTTCAAGCTGGATTTAGAAGATGCCGTAGCACCAGGGACATAATTTTTGATGCCAGATGGATCCTGACTGAAAGCAAAGAATGCCAGAAGAATGTCTATTTATTCCTTATTGACTACGCAAAAACATTTGACTGTGTGAATCATAAAAAGTTATGGCTAATATTGAGATGAATGGTGATCCCAGAACACTTAATTGTACTCAGCCAAAACCTGTACTTCTACACCTAGGCCAAGAAGCTATTGTGTGAACAGAGAAAAGGAATAGTGCATGTTTTAAAATAAAATGGTGCAACCACTATAGAAAGCAGTATGGGGCTTTCTCAAATAGTTTGAAATAAAAATACCATTTGACCCAGCAGTTCCATTACTGGGAATATACCCTAAAGAAACCAGAACTACCATCCAAGCAGATATATGCTCACTCATGTTTATTGTGGCTTTGTTCACAATAGCAAAGATTCGGAAACAACCCAAGTGCCCATAAACTAACGAATGGGTAGAGAAGCTGTGGTATATTCACACAATGGAATACTATGCTGCATTGCAAAACAAGGAACTCATGACTTATTATACAAAATGGGTGACCCTGGAGGACATTATGCTGAGTGAAAGATGTCAGTCACAAAAGGACAAATACTGGATAGGGCCACTGTTGTAAAGCAGGACTAACATTGGAGTTGGGGGGATAAATAATGTATACTGCATTCAAACAGATAAAGGAGAGAACTGTTTAGGAGGAATAGATGATTAGGTATTATTGTCATGACAAAAGTCCAGAATTGGGAGCTCTGGTGGCCTAGTGGTAAGAAGCTGCAACTACAATCCCAGAGGCGCACGGTTC
>NW_006399806.1:9293633-9315136 GCF_000299155.1 Elephantulus edwardii | reverse complement strand
CTTGCTTGCTGAAAATGAGGAGGACTTAAAACACTTGCGGCAAAAGGTTACACACTGCAACCTTCAATACAGATTGCATTTCAATGTCAAGAAAATAAAATCCTCTCCACTGGACAAATAGGCAACATCAGGAGAGACAGAAAAAAATTGAGACTGTCAACAACTTCATCTTACTTAGATCCACAACAATGTTATTGGTACCAGCAGTCAAGAGATCAGGAGATATATTGCAGTGGGAAAAGTCTGAACTCCAAGGACCTCTCTAAATTATTGCAGAGAAATCAATTCAATTTGAGGACTAAGGTGCTCCTTGATCTAGGCAGTCACTTGCAATGCATCTGAGAGCTGGACAATGAATAAAGATGACAAAATTGGCACCTTTGAATTGTAGAGAAGAGTACTGAATATTGCATGGACTACCAAAAGAACAAACAGATATGTCTTGGAGAAAGTATAGTTCAAGGACTCCTTGGCGGCAAAGATGATGATGTTTCATCTCATATACTTTGGTCATGTTTCTAAGAGAGGTTATTCCCTTGGAGAGGGATATCATGCTTGGAAAGGTGGAGAGATGGCATAAGATAAGAAGACCCTCAACCAGGTGGATTGAAGCAGTAACTGCAGTAATGATCTTGAGTGTGTTAGAGAGTGTGAAGGTGGCACAGGATGAAAAAATGTTCATAACTGTTGTTTGTGGGATCACTATGAGTCGTACTTGACTCAACTGTACCGACCAAACAGCAACACTAACAAAAGGTGTGCCTAGGTTTTTTTCTGATTAATTTTAGAGCTGTTCATTTTATTCTTCAGTCCCTAATCCACCTTGAATTGATTATTGTGTATGCTGTGAGGTGTGGGACTTGCTTCAGTTTTCTATAGATGGTTTTCTGATTAGCCAGTACCATTTGTTGAAGAGGCTGTCATTTCCCCACTTAACTGATTTTGTCTCCTTATCAAAGATCAGTTCATCAGACGCAGACAAGTATATTTCTATATTCTTGATTCTGTTCCATTAAGCTATGTGTCTGTCTCTGTGCCAGTACCATGCTGTCTTGATGGCTTAAGCTGTGTATTATGACTTGCTATCAGGTATCATGGGATCTTTGTTTTTCTTTTTCAGTGGTACTTTGCTTATGAAGGGTCTCTTTCCATTAAAAAAAATTGGAAATTGCCTTTTTCATTCCCTTGAAGAATGGAATTGGTATCTGTATTGGGATTGTATTGAACTTGTAGATTGCTTTTGGTAAAATTATTATTTTCATGATATTGGTTAACATGGTATAAAATACCATGAACATGGTATAAAATTATACATGGTATAGTATATAATAGATTAACATGGTATAACTAGGACCTTTAAAAGTCAAATCTCTATGAACAGGGTATAAAGGAGACCCATAGACTAGGAAAAAATATTTGACACTGACATATCTGATAGGTGAGTCATATCTAAAATTTATAGAATAATCTAGCATCTCAGTAAGAAAAAGGCAAAAGAACTCAATCATAAAATGGGCACAAGATATGAATAAACACTTCACCAAATAAGACATCCAGATGATTAACAAACAAATGAAGGAATGTTCAAAATTCCCAGCTATCGGAGACTTGCAAATCAAAACAGTAATGAGATATCACCTCACTTTAGCAATAATAGCAAAGCGCAACAAGGCAGCAAACCACAAATGGTGAGGATGTAGAGAGATGGAAACTTTCATTCACTGTGGGTAGATGTAAAATGGTACAAGCACTGTGAAAGGCACTTTCCGAAAAAGTTGGAAACAGAAATACCATTTGACCCAGCTATCCCACAATGGGGAATACACCCTAAATAAATCAGAGCCATGACACAAAAACAAGTGCAAGCACATCCGTGTTTATTGCAGCATTATTCACAATAGCAAAGAGATGGAAACATGCCAACCGCCTGTCAACAAACAAATGGATAGGAAAAACTGGTGCACATTCACACAATAGAGTAATTTTTAAAAACAATGAAATTGTAAAACACTACACAACATGGATGAGTCTGGAAGACATTAGGCAGAGTGAAAAATCTATCACAAATAGACTGCTTAATACTGCTATTATAAAATAGGAGTGACACAGAGGGGTGGAAAATAGGGGGGAAAGTATATAGGTAATTAACACTGGACTGGAAAAGATAAAAAAAATGATTGTCTGAAAAGAATGTATGATTAAACATTATATGTTTGACAACAATCTGAAACAAAAAGTGCATTACAAAGTTAATTGAAAGATGGGAAAGGAGGGGGAGGGAAGAAAATGTACATCAATGAATAAATGAAAATCCACCTTTCTGTAAACTACTATTAAAATAACAATTTTAAAAAATATTTAAAAATTCAATACTTTTCTTCGTCAAGGTATTCATAAAAAATATGAAAAGGTAAAGTTTGAGAGAAAAGTTTCAAGACTTGTATATCTGATAAGGGAGCTTTGGTGGCTTCATGGTAAGGAATTGTGCTGCCAAACCAAAGGCAGAGGTTTCAATCCACCAGCTGCTCTGCAGGAGAAAGATAGGCAGTCTCCTACCTTGCAGTTTACTTCCCTTGCAAACTCACTGACGAGTCAGCTGTGAATTTGTTCCAACTCAGCAGTATCTAATAACAACAACATACAAGCCACAGTGACCCTACAAAAAACAAATCTGAACCATCTCCTATCCTAAGTCATTCTCACAATCTGTGGTATGTTTCAGCTCATTATTGCAGCCACTGTGGCAATCCATTTATCTCTTTCGTTGATCCTTTGCCTTTCCTAGCATGATGTGTTTTTCGAAGGATTTATCCCTCTTGACAGCATGTTCAAAGTATGGGAAAGGAAGATTCACCTTCCTTGCCTTTACACTGGTCACACTTCCTCTAAGACCGATTTGTTTGTTCTTCCTATGTTGTTGTTATGTGTCATCGAGTTGTCTGAGACTCGTAACAACCCTATGTACAACAGCTCTGAACACTATTCTATCCTGAGCCAGTTTCACTGACTCTGACACACCTAATCCCATTGTCCCAGTTAGCATGTCAATCATTTTCATCCAGGGTCTTCCTCTCCTGCACTGTCCCTCCACCCTTCCAAGCATGATGTCTTTCTCTAAGAACGGGTCCCTCCTGGCCATGTGCCTAAGTATATGTGAGATGGAGTTTCAAACTCCTTGCCTCCAAAGAGAAACTTGGTTTCATCCTCT
Source organism: Elephantulus edwardii (assembly GCF_000299155.1). Lineage (NCBI taxonomy): Eukaryota > Metazoa > Chordata > Mammalia > Macroscelidea > Macroscelididae > Elephantulus > Elephantulus edwardii. The sequence continues at coordinate 9,311,928 of NW_006399806.1, read as the reverse complement.
CCTGACAGTCCATGGTATGTTCAATACTCTTCTCCAGCATCACAGCCAAAGACAGCATTTTTTCTGTCATCCTTTATTCATCGCCCAACTTTCAGATGCATAGGAAATAAATGAAAAGATCATGGATAGACCAGGTGTACTCTAGTGTTTAACTGATGTTATTACTCTTTAGTACTTTTAGAGGTCCCTTGAAAGCAGACTTTAACAATGCATCACATCTTTTGATTTCTTGAGTGCTGGTGACATGGATGCTCCTTGTGGATCCAATGGAAATTAAATCACTGATAACTTCAATTTTTCTCCGTTTATCACAATGCTCCTGATTGGCCCAGTGGTAAGGATTTTTGAGGTTTTTTAAAATTTTAAAATGTAATCCATGTTGAAGGTTGTAGTGTTAGATCTTCTGCAACAAATGCTTCAAGTTCCCTTCATTTCTTCATGCAAGGTACGTCATCTGCATAATGCAGATTGCTGGCTAGTCTTCCTCCAAATTTATGCCACATTTTTCTTCAAGTATTTCAATTTTTCAATTTCTTTTCATTGTATACATGTCTAATAGGTGTGGAGAAAGTACATGACACCGAAATACACTTTTTTCCTGATTTTAAACTATTTAGTGTTCCCTTGTTCTGTTTGGACAACTGCTTCTGCTATAGGTTTCACATGAGCACAATTAAGTGTTTGGAAATTCCCATTAGAGTAGCTTCATATTAAAGTTTAATACTTTTACGGTGCTATTAATGCTTGATAAAGTGAAATATATTTCTTTGTATTATTCTAGGCTGACTGCCCTTCCATATAAATTTTAGAATCACCTTTTCATTATCAATTACAACAATATCTGTTGGGAATTTTATTATAATAACATTGAATTTCTGGATCAAATTGAGGAGAATTGGCATTTTTATTATACATATTTTGACTCAACAATGGATATTAATAAACATATCTTCTATCTCAATCTATTCAGATATATATTAATTACACAAGACAGAATACAAGATAAAAATAATTCTAAAACGCTTTAAAGAAAACATAAATAGTTGGATTTCGGGGATGGAACATAATCAATATATACTTTAATTTTACAGAGATGGATATAAGGAACATAAACATTAATTTCACTTACATTCTTATATATTTTATGTAGCTATAATCATAATTATAGGAGGGTTAAACCGGGCTGCTTCTTGGAGGCAAGGATTCTGAGGCTTCGTCTGACATACTTTGACCATGTTGTAAGGAGGGACAGGTCCTTGGAGAGGGACATCATGCATGGGACAGTAGAGGAACAGTGCAGGAGGAGAAGGCCCTCTATGAGGTGGATTGATTCAGTGACTGGGGTAATCAGGATGGGTGTATCAGAGACAGTGCGATTGGCACAGGACAGAACAGAGTTTAGGGCTGTTGTACATAGGATCACTATGAGTCACAAGCGACTCAATGGCACATAACAACAAGAACGATATAGTCATAATGTGCATTACAACTTAGTATATTATTTATGATTAACAGTATCTTACTCGTAATTGCCACATTGCTTTTCATTTTTATATCTTAAATGTTCTATAGTATGTCATAAACTGATTTATCTTTTCTATATTTTTAATATTTTCTATTGGTTTATACAGAATTCATATATATACTGTTTTTCATTCATATACATTGTGTTGCAAACAGTCCTTCATTCACATTGTATTTCACATGATCATTTCAATATATCACGTTTTATAAAATCAATCACCATTGATCTATTCCCCTTTTTACCCCAAATTTTTAGGTCTGTGCAGAAACTTTCTTAATTCCTTCCCCCCCTCTGCCATTAAACTTTGTGACCCCATGATTTTCTCTCCATTCCTCTCTTTTAACTTTTCTCTCCATTCCTCTCTTTTAACTTTTACACACATCATAATAATTATCCTTCCATTTTTACAGTAATGGTCTTATGCAGTATTTATCCTTATAAGCCTGGGTTAGTTCACTCAGCATAATTCTCTCTAGCCTTTCCCATGTTATATAGAATGTTTTTAAATTGTTGGTCTTGAGTTCTGCATAATATTTCCATTGTGTGAATGTACCACAATCCAGTCGTTTGTTGATGGTCATTTGGGCTGTTTCCATTTTTTCGTTATTATGAAAATGGATTTATCTTAACTAATATGGCTCAAGAGCCAAAATTTGACCTTGAGTTTATTTTCCCTGAATTTCAGAACCATTTCAGGAACAGGTTTGAGGCCTTGAACACTAATAAGCAAAGGCCAGATGTGCTGTGAGAAAATATGGAGAATATTATCCATGAAGAATGCAAAAGGTCATTGCAAAGACAGAAGATGAAGAAAAGACCGAGAGGCATGTCAGAAGACCCTCTGAATATTGCACTAGAGTGACCATAGCAAAGGGAAGAAATCAAGATGTTAAATAGCTGAACAGAAGATTTCAAATGGCAGCATGGAAAGAAAAAGCAAAGTATTATAATGAAATGTACAAAGAGCTAGAGTCAGAAAATCAGAAGAGTCTACTTGCTCAACATTTCTTAAGCTGAAAGAACTGAAGAACAAATTCAAGCCTCAAGTTGTAATATTTAAGAATGCTGTGGGCAGAATAAGGAATGATCCTGGAAGCATCAAAAGAAGATAGAAAGAGTACACAGAGTGACTGTATCAGAAAGAACTGGCTGACACAGAAGTATTTCATGAAACAACTTCTATTCAAGAGGCTGTCATGATGAAGAAGGAAGTTCAAACTGCTCTGAAGGAATTGACAAAATACAAGGCCCCAGGAATTGATGGAATACTAATTGATATATTTCAACAAGCAGATGCAGCCCTGGAAGTGTTCACTAGGTGTCAAGAAATCTGAAGGCCAACCACCTGGCCAAATGACTGGAAGAGAACCATATTTATTCCCATTTTAAAAAAAAGTGATCTAACAGAGTGTAGAAATCATCAAATGATGTCACTAATAACACATGCAAGCAAAATTCTGCTGAAGATTACCCAAAAGTGACTAGAACAGTACATGAACATAGAACTATCAGAAATACAAGCTGGGTTTAGAAGGGGTCATGGCACTAGAGACATCATTGCCAATGTCAGATGGATCTTGGCTGAAAGCAGAGTATCAGAGGAATATCTATCTGTGTTTCATTAACTATGCAAGGCATTTGGTTGTGTAGATTACAACACATTGTGGCTAAACTTGAGAAGAATGGGAATCTCAGAACACCTGACAGTGCTCATGCAAAATCTATACTTGAACCAGGAAACAATCATCAGAACAGGGCAAGGAAATACTGCATCATTCGAAGTAAAAAAAGAGTGTGTCAGGAGTGTGTCCTTTCTCCTTACCTTTCAGTCTGTATGACAGATTATTTGAAAGGCTGGACTTTATGAGGAAGAATGTGGCATTAGGATTGGAGGAAGATTCATCAACAACCTGTGTTATGCAAATGACACAGCCTTACTTGCTGAAACTGAGGAAGGCCTAAAGCATCTGCTTCAGAAGGTCAAGGACTGTAGTTTGCAATAGGGATTGAAGCTCAACTTCAAAAATACAAATATTCTCACAACTGGCCCAATTGGCAGCACCATGATAGACGGAGAAGAGATTGTGATTGTTAAAAATTTCAGCTTGCTAAATTCCACAATCCACACTCTTCACACCAGCAGTTAAGAAATCAAAAGATGAATTGAATTAGGGAACTCTGCTGTCTGGAATATCTCCAGAGTGTTGAAGAGCAAGGATGTCAGTCTAGAGTCTAAGGTAAACCTGATCCAGGCCATGGTCTTCACAATTACATGCTATGCATCAGAGAACTAGACAATGACCTAATATGACAGAAAAATTGATGACTTTGAGTTGTGTTTCAGAAGAGTTTTGAACATAACATGGGCTGCCAAGAAAAGTAACAGGTCTGTCCTTGAGAGAATGAAACCGAACTGTTCCTTGGAGGCAGCATTTTGAGACTGTCTCACATACTTTGGTCATGTTGCCGGGAACAACTAGTCTTTGGAGAAGGACCTCATGCTTGAAAGAGTGTTGTGACAACACAGGAGAGGAAGAACCTGGATGAGAAGGATCGACACAGTAACTATAATGAGAGTAGGTGTGTCTTTGATAGTGAGATTGGCGCAGGATAGAAGAGAGTTCAGAGCTATTGTGCAGATTTGCTATGAGTAGTATTCAACATGACAGTACATAAAAACAAGACAGCCTGTTAGGATTGAGATAAGTGCATACATAAATTTTGCAATTTTATACTGTTTATAAATTTTATAATGTTATAAGAGGGTCTGACAATTGTACTAGATCACTGAGAAGCCAAGTCAAGGGGAAGAAATGCCAAAGTAAAAGATATAAGCAAAAGATTTAGAAGGGCGGCTTGAGAAAACAAAGTATTATAAAATAAAAATGTACAAATAGCTGGAGTTGAAAAATAAAAACGGGAGAACTTGCTCAGCATTTCCTTTGTAGAAAGATGTGGAAAAGCAAAATCAAGCTTCAGTTTGCAATACTGAAATATGTTATAGATGAAATCTTGAATGATCTAGGAAACCTCAGAAGAAGATATTAACCAATGATAATAAAGAAAGAAATTCAAGCTGCACTGAAGGCACTGGCAAAAAAATAAGGCCCCAGGAATTGATGGAATATCCATTAACATGCTTCAACAAACAGAGACAGCCCTGTACATGTAAACCAGGCAATCAAGAAATCAAAAGACGCGCTACATTGAAAAAATCTGAATCAAGGATCTCTTCAATGTGCTATAGAGCAACATTGTCTGTTTAAAGACTAATCTGCACCTGATCCAAGCCATTTTTTCCCTGTGATCTTAGTGAAAGTTTACAGAATGGATGGTGTGCTGTTAGTCTAAAAGTTGGCTTTTTTAAAATTACAATTATCCCCCTCTGGTCTCCAGCTACCTTAACTGCAGACATGGTCATGTAAATCAGCATGGTCTTACAAATTATCAACAGCTGTGGGACTAGGATAAGAAAAAGAGTGCTTCTTACACTGGGCAAGAAGACTTGAGATGGAAAAAAAACAACAACTTGAGGTGAGTAAGATCTATGGCACAAGACTTGAAGGAATCTGGAGTAAGACCCTGGTGAGAGCTAGACCCTGGTGATATTGGTGGAGAGATTGTGGCATATCTAGGGAGAGATTATGGCAAGGTATGATCTGTGGCTTCTTGCATTTGTGTTGGCCACAGTTAAAGGTTTATGCTGTTCTTGCTGGATCCTTGAAGGAGAAGCTAATTTATAACTGCTCTGAGACAAACTTTGCAGATGATTTGAATTTGATTCCTGAACTGAAACCAGAGCATGAACTAATTAAGGAATTGTGTTTTGGAACTTGGGCTAAAACCTGGACTTATTTTTAATGATATCCTTTGCCTCCAACACTCTCAAACTTAACTTCCCTAATAAACCTCAATCTGAGTACCCAGCTGTGAATCAGCAACAAATAAATGAATGTCTTCCTGCTGGTGTGGCTCTAGAGGCACCATGGAGCTGGGCTACGGGCTTTTTATCTACTTTCTGCTCTGAAGCATAAAGGACTGTAATATTCTTACTCCTTCTGGCACTTTCAGAGAAATGTTCATCGTCCTGTGCCCTATGTGCTGTTTTCTTCCCTTTAAACAGATGGCGTTTCATTCACTGATTGAGATACACTTTCCTCCTTCCTGTTCTCCAAGTCTACTTCGTAATGCATGTCTTGTTCCAGATTGTTAATTGTCATACATATAATGTGTAAACATCCGTTCCTATCAGATAGTCCTTCTCATCATCTATTCCAGGGTCTTTTCAATTGTGTTTATGCATATGAGTTGGAAAATGAATAAGAATTACAGGAGAAAATCTTATTCTTTGAGATGTGGTGCTGGAGAAAAGTGCTGGAGGGAAGGCAAATATTGCTTAAAGAAAGAGCAACTTGGTGCTCCTTATAGCCAAAGGTGTTGAAACTTGGTCTCACATATTTTGCACATTTTGTTAAGAGGCACCAGTCCTTGAGTAAAGACATCGTGCTTGAAAAGGTGGGGTTTCAGTGTAAGTAAGGAATACCCTTAACAGGATGAATTAACCCTGTGTCTGTAATTAGGAATACCCTTAACAGGATGAATTAACCCTGTGTCTGTAACTGGGTGGGCTCAAGCATATCAGAGTTAATGATGAGTGATGATGAAGATGCACAGGATAGGGTAGGGTTTGGGTTTGTTGTTCATAGGATTACTGTGAGTCATAGCTTTAGAACCATCTAACAACCAAATAAATTTCATAATTTTATAGTGTTAAACGTGTGGAAAGAAACTTCTAGCAAAGATTCTTTTTCTAATTTTTTAAATATTATTTCCTTACAACATGTGTTCAGGAATGAGATTACTGGGCCAAACCAGAAACATTTTTATAGTTCTTATAATTTCTTTCCTGAAGGCTTGAGGTCAAATTACAATGCTATCAGAAAAGTTAGAGTGTAAAAATTTCACAAGAACTTTACCAAAACAGATTTTATCCATCTGGTTTTTATTTTCAATACAATATTCTGAATACTTTTAAAGAATCATGGTAAGTCATCTCACCCCCTATTTTTCAAGTAATTGTATTGTTCTTATCCAAATAATGTACTTTCTACTTCTAAGATTTGAGACTATGGCTTAAGCCAAGTTTCTGATGTGTTGTTCATAGGATAATCATGAACTATCGGATGGAATCTAACAAGGGACTGGTTTGACTCTATTTAGCTATATGTTAGGTTCTAGACTGAACCTTTGGTTCCATGTCCTGGATAGTCTCTTTTCATAAAACTTAAGTTATCCACTTTGAAACATTTTCTTGGTATTGGTGCGATATCACGCCTTTTCACAGTCCATTGGCTCACAAGCAATATGGCTAAGTCTGCCAGTTGTTTTTGTTGAGTACTGTCAAGTCAGACTGACTGATGGATGACCCTTTAGTGGGTTTTCAGAGGCAGTAAGTCACATGGGAGGAGATTGTTCATCCTTCTCCTGCAAAGCAGCTGGTGGATTTGAACCACGTGCCTTTGAAATTGCAGTGCAGCGTCATACCACTACGCCACCAGAGCTCCTGCATTTTATATACACATACTCACACAAGGCAACCAAAGCCCCCTACAACATACATTGTTGTTGTTGTTAACTGCCATCGAGTCACAGGTTACTCATAGTGATCCTATGAAGGAGAGTCCTTAACGATTGTGTGTCTTTCATCCTCTCTCCAGGTTCATAGGGTTTCCCAAGGCAAGCTCGTACTGAAGTGGTTGACACTCCTCCTTCCAAGCTTGTTTTAATCAGGGATCTCCACCCCGCTCTCTGTCCGCATTGGGTAACCAACCATTAACGCATTTGACACGTCAGTGTCACAGTGTTCAGCCTCACAGCAACCACAAGTTACTGCTACAACACACATTAGCTTCTCAAAACATATGTATTGGGTTAAAAGAAGTTGTGTTTCTCCTAGAACAATGATCAGTTTCAATTTTCTTTGGTTTTAGAATGAGAAAAACATGATATAGATTAATATTTTCTAAAATTACTAGACTACCTAAGATCATTTAATATAATAAAGATTATTGTTCATATTAATTTTTAAATTCCTTTCAAGACTGCATAAGAAAGAGTAAGCTTTTTCATTGGCATTAGGTAACAGTACAAGGAACATATTAGCACCACTCCCATTCAGAAGCCCAGAGAATATTAAACCACACTTTCTTTTAATTCAACAGAAGCTTTCTGGTCAAGCCGTACTTTGAAGAAGGAAGAAAAAATGTGCTATATACTTACTTCTCCACTTTCAGAGAGGGAAATGAAAAGGTTGTCTGTTGAAGAAAGAAAAAATTCTATCAGAAGATTATTTTTTTTATTTTTTTTTTTGAGATGCCAAAATATTTATTTCACAATGTTAAAACAGGCTCATTCTGTTTCTTGACAACAGAATACTTTCAAAAAATGAGTAAAACTTCTGAATTTCTCAGGTAAAATAAGCCCCACTTTTAACCACATAACCAAATAGATAATCACAACAAAAAGGAGACCTGGTAGTGCAGAAGTTAAAGCACTTGCCTACTGCTTCTGTAACTATTTACATTTAGTAACCATATGGGATTCGAGAGTAGCTATAAATTAGGATGGAATCCATGACAATGAGTTTGATTTGGGGAGTTATTCAAATAGTAATAATGACAGTGCAGGTACAATATTCCCAACATAAGTAGGCCTCATGAGTAAAGAGTTGGGCTACAAGCCTGAAAGCAAGGGATTCAAACACATTAGTTGCTCCTCTGTGCAATTCATTATTGTTGTTTGAGAAGATTATTTTAAAAGGTGTGGAGTCTGGGAGTGGAGCTCAAAGTACACATTGTCACTATTGAAGAGATGACCTGTGATGATTGGGGAGCTGCTGCAGGGAAAAAAAATACTAGAAGGCAAAACAAATTCTAAAAGAAACCCTTAATATGCAAAATATTCAACCATTAGGCATAGAAGGAACAGTGCCCAAGTCCATGATAATATCAGAAATTCTGAGGAGCTGTGAAAATGAAAACAAAATATCTCTTAAAACCAAAAGAAAAAAATTATATGATATTAAATAATATATATTAATAAATCTAACCTGGGTTATATTTGTATTTATCGGTTTGCTCAGTGGTAAGGAGTTGTACTGCCAACCCAATGGCACTGAGTTTGAATCCACCAGCTGCTCCACAGGAAGAAGATGGGCAATCTTCTCTCATATGATTTACTGCCTCTTACATAATAATAACAATAAAATAATTATATAATTTTTATGGAAGAAGGAGGCTACGGAGATGAAGGTGCTTGGGACCTGCAAGCACAATGACCTTATTTCTAATGAGTAAGTTGTTCAAGGTAGTAGGAGAGTGGATTGAACTTCTGAGCCTTAAGGATGTAGGCTTGTGTTAATGCACCAGGCTATACACAGTACAATTTTGTCCTTCCCAATGCTGCTTCGTTTTTAATGAAAGGATTATTTGGGATAGAATAAGCCAGAAATTATTCTAAAGTTTTTTTTGCCTCATAACTTTATTTTACATTTAAAATACATAATAAATATTGAATATTTATAATTTGTTGAGCACTATTTATGCTACTTAAGAGACATTTGCTTGCTGAAACTGAAGAAGACCTGAAACACTTGCTGCAGAAGGTCAAGGACTGTAATCTTCCACATAGATGGAAACTCAACATCAAAAATTCTCACCACTGGACCAATTGACAGCACCACGATAGACAAAGAAGAAATTAAAGTTGTTGATTGTTTCAGCTTGCTTGGCTCCATAATCAACACTCTTGGCACCAACAGTCAGGAAATCAAAAAAGAAATTGCATTAAGTAAATCTGCTGTCAGGGATCTTTCCAGAGTACTGAAAAGCAACAATGCCAGGCTCAGACTAAGGTGTGCCTAATCCAGGACATGGTCTTTGCAATTACTTGCTATGCATCTGAGAGCTGGATAATGACTGAGGATGATAGATGAAGAATAGATCCCTTCAAATTGTGGTGCTGGAGAAGGGTCTTGAACATCCCATGGACTACCAAAAAAACCAATGGGTCTATCTTGAAGAGGGTAAAACCAAGTCTCTCCTTGGATGCTAGGATTTTGAAGCTGTATCTCACATACTTTAGGCACATAGCCAGAAGAAACCAATCCTTGGAGAAGGACATCATGCTTGGAAGGGTTGAGGAACAGCGCCTGAGAGGAAGAGCACAGATGAAATGGATTGATACAGTAACTGGGGCAATAGGGTTGGGTGTGTCGGAGAGTCAGTGACACTGGTTCAGGATAGGGCAGAGTTCAGAACTGCTGTACACAGGGTCACTGTGGGTCACAAGCGACTCAATGGCACATAACAACAAGAGATATTTGTTAATAAAAATGGAAATCTCCATCCTTTGGTACTCAAAAGATGTTCTGTGAGACAGTAACGAATAGCTTTATTTTTAATTATATACTTTCACAATTTAAAAATAATGTTGAAAATTTGCCAAGAATAGCCAGTATTTTCCAAAGTATGGAATATGTATTCTATAGTTTTCAATGTCATGAAGATACTTCACAAATCTATTAACGTACTGTTTCTTCACCACACCTCTTCCATTTTCAATTTAGATCACTTAAGTGAAATAAGAAAGCCAAAACTCATTAAGAAACAGGAGACCAAGTAAATGTCAAAAGAAACTCTGAAACTTGCTTGAGAAGATTAAGTGGGATAATTGGGATGGGAGTGTCAGAGACGGTGCGATTGGCACAGGACAGAGCAGAGTTTAGGGCTGTTGTACATAGGGTCGCTATGAGTCGCAAGCGACTCGACGGCACATAACAACAATAACAAGTGAAATAAGAAAGCCAAAACTCATTAAAAAACAGGAGACCAAGTAAATGTCAAAAGAAACTCTGAAACTTGCTTGAGAAGATTAAGTGATGAAATTAGAGAGGTGAATAGATTTCAGAGTGGTTCAAGAAGACAAAGCAAAGTACTATAATGTAATTTGCAAATACCTAGAGTTAATGAACCAAAGTGGAAGAGTACACTTGTTATTGCTCAAGCTATAACAACAACAACAAAAAATATGGATTCTTTTTTTTACATTACTATCTGTGATTTTTAAATTTTTTTCAATTGGTTTGCATAAAATAATTTGTTTACATTTTGTTTCTTTCATGTAGCTCATTATTTATTTCCTGTACCCTCCCTCCATCCACCAATCTTTGTGGCCCTATGATTTCCCTGCCTCCCCACCATCCTGCTCCCTCTTCTTCCCATACACATCCTTCTGTTTTTCAATCACAGCCTCATCTTGAATTGAAGTACTGATTAATTCTTTTGGCAAAATACTGAATAATGCAGGAAGCATCAAAAGAAGATGGAATAAACATGGAATCACTATGCCAAAAATATTTTTTTTTACATTTAACTATCATAGGAAGCAGCATATATCAAGAATTAATGATATTTATGGGAAAAGTCCAGTCTGCACTGAAAGCGTTGGACAAAAACATTATAAGGTTCCAAGAAATTATTGAATACAAATTGATGTAATATGAACAAACGGACAAACATTAGACATATTTGGAAGACAACTACATAGGCAGCTGAATGAGGGAAAAGCCATATTTGTATTCAATCTAAAAAAGGATTCAGCAGAATGTGACTACTATTGAACAATATTATTAATATCATAAGCAGGTGAAATCTTACTGAAGATAATTAAAAAATCACAAGATACTGCCATATATTCAAGTCAATCTAAAACAGAGCACAAATTGAGAGGAAAGAGTCACTATAGCAATGAAAAGAATGGTTTGAAAGTGTGTTAGGTGCTGTCCAGTTGACTCAGACACACAAAGCATGACAGAACCAAACCCTTCCCCAATCCTCTACCACCTCATAATCACTTCTCCTTGTTACAGTTACCATGTCTGTCCATCTCACTGAAGTCTTCTTCATTTTTGATCCCTTACTGCTTTTCCAAGTATAATGTCCTTCACCAGGGACTGCCCCTTCCTGCAAGCATGTTCAAAGTATGTAAAATATATGCTATCAGTGTACTCCACTGCAATCAGTTCACCATGAATGACACTTTGTGCATTTGAAATGCCAGTAACATGGTGTTTAGCATCACAGCAATGCACAAGCAAGTACAAAAGGACAAAGTGACCAGGGGTAACAAGATAGAATCAGTCAATCACAAGAAACCTTATGGGTCATGAATGGAAGTTTAGTTAGAGGCTATAACTGGTTGGAAAGATGGAAGTAACCGTGTCAGAAACTGACCAAATGGGTAACTAGGAGAAGTTAATGAATACTAAGCAAGCAGCAAGATAAATTCATGCCTTTGAGTTGTGGTGTTGAAGGAGAGTCTTGAAAAATATCATAGACCACCAAGAAAACATATAGGTCTGTCTTGGAGAAGATGAAACCAAATTTCTCTTTTGAGGCTAGGATTTTGAAGCTCCATCTCACATACTTTGAGCATGTGACGAGGAAGGACTGATCCTTGGAGAAGGACATTATGCTTAGATGGGTGAAGGGACAGTGCAGGAGAGGAAGATCCTGGATGAAAGGGATTGATATAGTAATATCAATGTGTCGTAGTCAGTGAGACTGGCTCAGGACAGGGCAGGCTTCAGAACTGTTCAGGGTTGCTATGGGTGACAGGGAACTCAGTGGCACTTAACAACAACAAGCCATCAAACGAGGGAACTCTGGTGATTTATGGAGTTCTCATGGCCTAGAGGTAGGAAACCATGCTGCAATCCCAACAGCACATGGATCAAATCCACAAGCTGTTCTGCGGAAGAAAGTTGGGCAATCTCTTCTCATGCAGTTTACTGCCTCTGAAAACCCACTGCAGTGTCAGCTATGGGTTAGTTCCAACTTGACGACAAACATCAACAACAACTGGTGGTGCATCAGTAAGGAGTTGTACTACCAACCCAACACCAGGTGCTTTGAATGTGCCAGCTTTTCCTTAAGAGAAAGATGGGTAATCCTCCTGTGTGATTTGTAGCCTCTGAGAATACACTAAAGAGTCAGCTATGAGTTGGTTCTGATTCAAACAATAATAGTAACAATAACAACAATAAGCCAGCAAACAACTTAGGCTATATATTGGCTTTCTGATAAGGCGACAAAGGAATCTGAGTCAAATAATCAAGGAATAAGGTATAGAGATTCTCAACTTTTTTATATTGTCCTTTTGGATGTACAGTAAATGTACACTTTTTTCCTGAGATGTATAAAAATTTCTTGATGTTTTATTACAGAATTTTTATTAATGTTCAGATAATTTGAAAAGTGTATAATGAATACTCATATAGACTTTACCGACAACAGTATGCTACACTTGCTGTATAATATGTACATCCATCTCTCCATTCTTTTAATAATCCATGATTCCATCTTACATTTGGATGCTTTCCTGTTCAATACCAGGAAAAGGTGTATGTCATGAAATATCTTTTCTTCATATCTGTTCAATCTATATAAGCTAAGCAAAGTATTCAATCACAAGGTAGCCTATATGAAGAAGTCTGTGGTATCAGGACTAAAAGTCTTGAAAACTCTGAAACAACCTGAGTTAATGCAGTTGAAACAATCTTGCTTGCTGAAACTGAAGAAGTTGAAGCACTTCACTGCAGAAGATCAAAGTCTAAAGCCTTCAATGAAGACTATGTCTCAACATCAAAGCAACGGAAGTCCTCACCACTGGACTAATAAGCAACAACACGATAGAGAAAAGAATGTCAATGATTCCACTTTACTTGGATCCGCAATCAACACTCATGGTAGCAGGAGAAAAGAAGGCAAGATTTCTTGCACTGGGCAAAGCTGTTTTCAAGGATCTCTGGAAAGTGCTAAAGAGCAAGGATGTCAGTTTAAAGACTAAAGATTAAGATGTATTTTCACAACCCCTAGCACTTTTCTATTGCTTCATATGGATGTGAAAGTCAGACAATGAATAAGACTGAAGGAAAATTGATATCTTTGTAATGTGATTTTAGCAAAGAGTATTAAACTACTGCCAAAAGAACAAACAAATATATCTTGGGATAATTGCAATCTGGATGCTCCTTGGCTATGAGAATTATGAAACTTTATCTCATATACTGTGGATATGTTGTCAGGAGGAAATAGTCCTTGGCAAAAGGCAAAATTCTGGGAAAATAGAAAGTCATAAAAAGAGAGGAAGACCATTGGCATAGTGACTGCAAAAATAGACTTAAGCCTGGTGGTGGCGGTGTGAAGATGGCACAGAAGAAGGCAGGTTCAGATCTGTTGTTCGTAAGGGTCTCTGTAGCTGTGCTTGATGCCACCTAGAAACAGCTCAATATTATACTGTTTTTGGTTTGGATCCGTTTTTAAGGTAAAATTTATATACAATCAAATGCACAAATCTTAAGTGAACATTGATTGAGTTCTTTGACAATTGAAGCACTTCTACAACTCAAACAACTATTTAGATTTAGTGCTTTACCATCACTCAAAGAAATTTTCTCATGCTTCTTCTCAGTCAATAACTGTTCAACCCTTGAGGCAACAGCTAAAGATTAGTTTGCCTGATATGAAGAACTTGATGTACATAGACTAATACAACATGTACTCTTTTGGGCAAATCTTCTTTAAGCAGATGCTTTTTGAGATTCATTTATGTTTTCATATGTACCGAGGGTTTCCTTTTGTTAGACAATAGTATTTCTTTGTGCTAACAGACAGCAATTTATTTATTCAATTACTAATCAATGGATCCCTGATATTTCCAAATTTGACCTGTTAATAATGAGGCTACTAGGAACATTCTTGTTACAATTGTTTGTTTTGTGGGTTTGTTTTTTATTTAATTGTTTGGGTTTTTTTTTAAAGTAATAATCTAACATATACAGATCTCTCCCAGGGAATATCTTCAGAAATTTCCAGTTAATCCATAGTAATTTGGACATTCTGACTCCCTCTTTTTGGTTTTTTTGATTTTTTTTTTCTAGTGAGAAAAAGTTGTATTTAGAATTAGGCATATGAACTCAGTTTTGATGATCCCAATTTTGTTAGCAACATCCAAAGCCTCATAGTCAGGAAGAAGTCGAACATAGGCCTTCTTTTCTCCATCAGGCCTGATTAAGGTGTTGACCTTAGCCACATTAATGTCATAGAGCTTCTTTACAGCTTGTTTGATTTGGTGCTTGTTGGCCTTGACATCCACAATGAATACAAGTGGGTTGTTATCTTCTATCTTCTTCATGACTGACTCAGTGGTCAAAGGAAACTTTATGATGGCATAGTGGTCAAGCTTGTTTTTTTTTTTCTGGGACACTCTTCCAGGGATATCTGGGTGGCCTTTGGAGTCTCAGTGTCTAAGGACGCGAAAGGTGGGTGACTTGTGGATCTTCTTTTTTTTTTTTGCCTGTGGATGCACTTCAGGACTGCCTTCTTGGCCTTTAACATCTTTGCTTTGGCTTCAGTTTTGGAAGGGGTGGGGGCTTCCTTCTTTGCTTTCAGCACCATCTTCGTAGAAAGGCTGGGCATGTGTCTTTATTTCTCTTGTGTAAATACTTAGTTTGGAAGGAGGAGTGGCAACCACTTCCATAATAACTTGCTTCCGGAAACCCTGTGAACCTGGAGAGAAGATGAGAGACACCCAAGCATTGAGGACTCTCCTTCATAGGGTCACTATGAGTTGCCTGCGTCTTGATGGCACTTAACAACACAACAACACAAATACTTAGTAATAGGTTGGTCGCTATGAGTTATACTCAACACGATGGCACCTAACAACAACGGTAATAAGGAGTTGCACTACCAACCCGAAGGCATGCCATTTGAACCCACCAGCTGCTCTGTGGGAGGAAGATGGGCAATCTCCCCCTGTGTAATTTACTACCTCTGAAAACCCACTGGAGAGTCAGTCATGAGTCAGTTCTGACTTAGTCCATAACAGTAAAGTTGTGAAGTAGATGTATAAAAACTACCAGACTGTTTGTCATGGTGACCCTTTTCCTTCCCACCAATCTATCAAAGTTAGTTTCCCTACATGCTCATCAATACGTTATATTGTCATTATTTTTAACCATTCTGGTGTGTGTTTTGAAGTTTCAATTTATCATCTCAGATTTTGATCTTTTTTTCAACTGGATTTTTCGTATTTGCATGCATTTTTTAAAGCCTCATTTTTTTCCATCTATTTTTTATTGTGCTCCTAAAGCTCTTTAAATCCTATCTCAGTCTTTTGTCATCTCTGCGAGATGTAGCTTTTGTAAACACATATCCTTTGCAATTTGCCTAATAATTTTCTTGCAGTATCTTTTGATAAATCCTGATGATTACATTTTTAAGTCTAATTTATCATTGTATTTTTATTACTTCCTGTGTCCAGTATAAGAAATATTTGTTTAACCACAAGTCATAAAGATAGTCTCCTGTGTTTTCTTCTAAAACTTTGTGGATTTTAAGATTTATATTTAGATCTATGATTCATGTCAACCTAATCATTGTTAACTGTGAAGTATGAGGTCAAGGTTTATCTTTTTTTCCCCCGTGATTTTTCATCTATACCTACATAATCTGTTAAATCACCTTTTCTTTTCTCACTGGACTTTGACTTTAAGTACCTCTGGAAGCTATCCAATGACTGTGGATCTGTTTTGTAGTTGTTATTAGGTATCATTAAGTTGCTCTGACTCATCGTAACCCTACAGACAGCACACTGAAACCTTGCCTAATCCTGTATCATCATCTCCGTTTCCCCTGGACCTAAAACCATTCTTGTAGTCACTATGCAAGTACATCTTGTTGAGGGCCTTCCTTGCTTTTGCTGACCCTCCATCGTTCCCAGAATGTTGGCCTTTTCCCTGGACTGGTCCTTCCTGACAACATGCCTGAAGTATGTGAGACTAAATTTCACCATAGTTGCTTCTCAGGAGCACACTGACTGCTTTTCTTCCAGGAAGGATTTGTTTGCTTTTTGGCAGTACGTGACATATTCATTACTCTCCGCCAACATCCCAGTTCTTCTTTGTGATTGCTTTTGTGATATTGTTGACGGGGAAAGGTCCCCTTTGTGAAGTTGGGAAAGGTCAGATATGGCCACTTAGCCCTTGCTCTTTATACAAGAGTTGACTGTAGATCCAAGTAAAATGAAATCATTGACAACTTTAATTTTTTTTTCTCCATAAAGCTAGGTTTTGGTTCAGTTGTAAGGATTTTTGTTTTCCTTTTTTTAAAAGTAAAATTTTATTTCAATTGTGATTTTAATGAACATATACAGATAAGGTAGATTTTCATTCATTCATTGTTTCACAATTTACCCCATTCCCTCCCTTCCTCTCCCCAAGTTCACTATTTTTTTAAAAAAAATTCTTTCATTCTTGCACAATTACCCACTTCCCCTGCCCCAGTCCTCTTTACAATGATATATTTCTTATTCTGGACTATTGTCGTACATATAATGCCAAATCATATATTCATTTTAGACAGCATGTTCTTTCCTTTTGCTTTTAAAATCCAAGTCTTTGTATTTTTATAGTACTTTATTTTCACTTTTTGAGCTGCTTTTTGAAACTTTCCACTCAGTTCTCTTATGACAGAATTTCTTTTTCTTTATATTCTCTACATTTCAGAGCAAATTTCAGAGTCTCTTCTAACATCCATTTTGGTTTTTCCTGTCTTTCCTGTCTTTAAAATGATCTTTTATGATATTTCTGATGTCATCACACAATTTATTAATTTAACTGGTCTTAAGCCCTTTAGTGTCCAATACTTATTATATGCTCTTGATATATTTTCTAAATCAGAATGAAATCTTTTCAAAGCCATATTTTTACTCTCTTGGATTTACTTTCATTTTCATTTTCATTTTGAATTTACATATGAGTAACTGATGATCTGTTTTCCACATTCAGTCCCTGGCCTTGTTTCTACTAATGGTATTGAACTTCTCCACTCTTTCCACGATAATCTATTTGAGTCCTGTGTTTTTCATCAAATGAGTGACATATGCACACACACTCGTGTGTGTGTGTGTGTGTGTGTGTGTGTGTGTGTGTGTGGTGGTGGTGGTGGTGGTGGTGTTTGGCATCGAGTGAAAACTGACCCATCGTTGCCTCTCCGGTGGGTTTTCAGAGGCAGTAAATCACATGGGAGAAGAATGCATAACCTTCTCCCACTAGTCATCATTTATGTGTGTTGGGTTATATTTTTAAAAAATATTTGCAGTGACTAAGTCATTAGTATTATTATATGCTGTTTAGTCAACTATTGATCCAAGACCCTATCAATGCTATCTGAACTTTTCCCTATCTTGTGTGATTCTCACCATCTCTGCTATATGTGAACCCGCTGTTGCAGTCAATGTGTTACTACATCTTGTTGAGTGTCTTCCCATCTTATGTTTATTCTCTAACTTTCCCAGCATGATGTCTTTCTCCAAGGACTGGCCCCTCTAAACAATATGCCCAAAGTAAGTTTTACATTTCTTGCCTCCAAAGGCATATTTGTTCTTTTGGCAGTCCATACGCTATTCAGTACTCTTATCCAACACCACAGCTCAGAGGCATCAATTCTTCCATTCATTGGAGGTGTAGAATTTTGCCACACGATATCCAGTCTAATTTCTATCATCTAGGTCATATTTTCTGAATACTAAATTTTTGTTTCCAACTTATGCTTTGCAACCATTAGTTATTTTTTAATACATTTTAATTATATTTTTTAACCCATTTTAGAGTGTGGAAGTTGAACAAACTCAAACTCATTGCCATCT